>NW_026606600.1:5122500-5447500 GCF_029890125.1 Rhinichthys klamathensis goyatoka
GAGAGTCTCAAAAGTATCCAAAAAGAATATTAAAGTTTGATGCGTTGTCACGGCAACAGCATCTAAGATATCAACAATCCTTTCACAGGTCTACATCTGGCGTGTGTCTACATTATACACATCAAGTTTGAAGCAAATCGGGTAAAGCCTGTTTGATTTATGGACCAAGTTTTCGGACCCCGTTCCAGGGGGCGCTGTCGAGCCCCCCTGCCACGCCCGGGTACCAGCTTCAGCCCGGCCCTGATGGCCGCGGTTTCTGACCCGTGTGCAAAGTTTCAAGAGTTTTTGAGCATGTTAAGGGCCCCAAAAGTGCGCTAAGAATCTCAAAAGTATCCAAAAAGAATATTAAAGTTTGATGCGTTGTCACGGCAACAGCATCTAAGATATCAACAATCCTTTCACAGGTCTACATCTGGCGTGTGTCTACATTATACACATCAAGTTTGAAGCAAATCGGGTAAAGCCTGTTTGATTTATGGACCAAGTTTTCGGACCCCGTTCCAGGGGGCGCTGTCGAGCCCCCCTGCCACGCCCGGGTACCAGCTTCAGCCCGGCCCTGATGGCCGCGGTTTCTGACCCGTGTGCAAAGTTTCAAGAGTTTTTGAGCATGTTAAGGGCCCCAAAAGTGCGCTAAGAATCTCAAAAGTATCCAAAAAGAATATTAAAGTTTGATGCGTTGTCACGGCAACAGCATCTAAGATATCAACAATCCTTTCACAGGTCTACATCTGGCTTGTGTCTACATTATACACATCAAGTTTGAAGCAAATAGGGTAAAGCGTGTTGGATATATGGACCAAATTGTCTGACCCGTTCAAGGGGGCGCTGTCGAGCCCCCCTGCCACGCCCGGGTACCAGCTTCAGCCTGGCCCTGATGGCCGCGGGTTTTGTCCCGTGTGCAAAGTTTCAAGAGTTTTCGAGCACGTTAAGAACCCCAAAAGTGCCCGAAAGCATAAAAAAGCATGAAAAAGCTTAAAAAAAGGAATATTAATGTTTGATGCATTGCCATGGCAACAGTATCTAAGATATCAATAATCCTTTCACAGGTCTACATCTGGCGTGTGTCTACATTATGCACATGAAGTTTGAAGCAAATCGGGTAAAAATAAGAGGGTGATTTAAAAGCATTTTGAAAGTGACACACTTCCTGCTGCCAGTTGGTGGCGCTATAACTTTGACTCACAATAGTCACATCCATGTGATCGGGCTCTTACAACGAACACACTGCTGAAGTTTCATCAAGATTAGTTAATGTATGCAGTAGTTATAACACACTTCCTGTTTCACGTTTCTCGCCATAATTTCGTTTACTCGCCACGGCCAAACCGTTCGAGATATCAAAAATCCCCTGGCAATTTTTCATCCTCAGTGTCTTGACTTCATGCTGACCGAGTTTCGTGCCGTGTGTTTGAATTCTCTAGGAGGAGTATTTCACATTCCATTGCATGTGTTTTCCAAACAACCCTTAATAGCCGACTTCCTGTTGGGCTGGGGTAAAAAGTAAGAGCATGAAGTATATATGAACCGATGAGATCTATATGTGTACTGAGTTTCATATTATTACATGCAAGCGTGTTTGATTTATGGACCAAGTGTTCAAACCACGTTCCAGGGGGCGCTGTCGAGCCCCCCTGCCACGCCCGGGTACCAGCTTCAGCCCGGCCCTGATGGCCGCGGGTTCTGAGATGTGTGCAAAGTTTCAAGAGTTTTCGAGCACGTTAAGGCCCCCAAAAGTGCCCAAAAGGTAGTAAAATAATAATAAATATAGCTGCGAGCAGCGATTACGGGCCCAAGCCGGTGGCACCGCAACCCCGGTGCCTTTAGTTACCTAAAGGCACCGGGGTGGCGGTGCCGCCGGCTTTGGCCCTTCATCGCTGCTCGCAGCTATATTTATATATATATATATATATATATATATATATATATAAAGCCGGTGGCACCGCCACCCTGGTGCCTTTAGGGTTATTGTGCACGACGTGACACAAAATATCTGCTCGCTATCTGCCGAACGGCTCTGGTAGTTCTGCTTCAACACTGATGATGTTGTAGAAATAGTGCGCTCTGGTTGGTCTGGATTATTCGGGATTTTTTATTTTATACAGAAATAAGTTATTTATAATTCAGATGATAATAAAGTTAGTGTTGATTAAAGTGAAGGAAAACAAATATATTTATCTGAAATATAGCACATTAGTTTTAAATTTATTTAGGTTCAATTACCAAACATACAATCTTAATTTAATTTAAAGCAAACAATACATTTAAAATATATGGCGTGTATGCACTTTTTTTTTTATAAAAAAAAAAAGATATATATCCAAAAAGACAAGGCCTTAAAGGGTTAAACTCTTGTCACTGTAACAGACACAATCTCTCTCTCTCACACACACACACACACACACACACACACACGTCAAGTCACTTACATTTTAGATGCAATATTGAATAAGCAGAAAAATCGGATTTTCTGCTCTGAAAATATAAATAAGCTTAAAAATTGAATAAGCACTTTGAATATTCTAAACAGAATAAGCACTGGTCGCTAATGTATAAGTACTAGTACTTAATGGAATAGATACTAGTATCTAAAAAATAAGTACTAGTAGCATGAAAATAGAGACTAGTAGGTTAAAATGATTAAATGTTAAAACGGCTTGCCATATTGGCTCAGAGAGAGAGAGAGAGAGAGAGAGAGAGAGAGAGAGAGAGAGAGAGAGAGAGAGAGAGAGAGAGAAAATTACCTTTTAGATACTAGTACCTATTAATAGATACTAGTATTTAGGCTCTAGATCCACTCCGAAAGTCACTTCGTGATCATTTAACCGCTTCATTTGAGAAAAACTATCATTATGACATAAACAAACAAACTCAAAATGTCTTCACGGCAACCCGTCAAAATAAAAGTTCGGTTTAACTTGACAGAAATATATTACCGGTGTACAGTAGAATTTAGATATGTCCCAATGTAATAATACTAACACTAATCCAAATAAATTATCATCAAAACTGAATTTAAGGAATAATCCATGTTTTAATTTTAACAGTAAAGCTCATTGTGCAGCACGTTATTTGACAAAAAGTTTATTTAATTTCATATGATTAAAATTGATGATAAATGATAAAATTTGTGTTTTATGTCTTCATTTTATTACCAGAAAAAACACAACACAGAATTAGTGTGACATTTTTTTTCATATATTTTTTTAAATGTTGTATACGTTTAATGATTCATAATACACTATTTCAATTAATTAGACATGCTTTTTGATTGCTAAAAAATTTACACCACGTATTCGTAATACACCTGCTCCGCAACACTAGCAGTTCCCCCAATCCCCCCCCCCCCTGAAAAAAAATCCTAGGGGAAACACTGGGCATTCATAACGGTGCGCGTCCATGGCGACGAGCGAGCAGAGCTGAGCGAACGTTTAGTTAATTTATTCATTCGAGCGCTCTGCAAGCGCCACCATTATCAATGTGGACGTCCGTATTTAAAAGCTCTCGATCCTCAGTCACATACCAAATATGTATATAATTTTGAACACAAGAGGGCAGTATGGCCCTATGTATGAGTTGGTGTTTAAACTAAACTATCACTCAAAGAGCCCCTTCCCCCTTCCCCCTTCCCCCCACAGACACACACACACACACACAAACAGAATGGCAGGGGGACAAGAAATCCATTCAAACTACAATATCTGACTTTCTGTTGCTCTGAGCTAATGACTTTAAATTAGAAAGTCGATTGGCTTGATGAGAACAATATGTGTGGCAAGTTTTGTAACTGTAGGTAAAACGAGCAAAGTTATAACACACTTTATGTGTCCTTTTTTAGTCATAAAATTAATTTCCTCGCCACGGCCAAACCGTTCGAGATATCAAAAATCCCTCCGGAATTTAGCATCATCAATGTCTTGACGTCATGCTGACCGAGTTTGCTTGAAATCCGATCAATTCCCAAGGAGAATTAAATAGAATTTCAGGGGTATGCGTTTCCAAACAAACCATGATAGCCGGCTTCCTGTTGGGATGTCGTAAAACTTAGAGCACGAAAGTTGTTTAACCCAATGAGATCTATAAGTGTACAGAGTTTCATATTATTACATGCAAGTGTCTTTGATTTATGGACAAGTGTTCGAATCCCAGTCCAGGGGGCGCTGTCGGTCCGCCCTGCCACGCCCGGGTACCAGCTTCAGTCCGGCCCTGATGGCCACGGGTTCTGACCCGTGTGCAAAGTTTCAAGAGTTTTAGAGGATGTTAAGGGCCCCAAAAGCCCCCAAAACCTTGATCAACAATAATTAAAAGCTTTGTCACTCAAACAGACACATCCCCCTCCCCCCACAGACACAGAGGTATGCAGAGAGAGGGAGAGAGTGACAGAGATTACTCCAAAACATCCCATTCAAACCAAAATATCTGACTTCCTGTTGTTCGGAACCAAAATCTGTAAATTAGAAAGTTGTCCGGCTTGATCTGAACAATATGCCTACCGAGTTTTAAGATTGCAGGTAAAACTATGAAACTAACCCTCTCACTTTTGTCAAAAGGTGGCGCTACTGAGTCCCTGCACCACGCCCGTTCCTGAAACTTTGCACATGTCTACTGGCTAATATATGTGACATGTCTGTCGAGTTTCATGCAATTTCAAGCATGCTAAGAGTCTCAAAAGCCTCAAAAAAGAATTTTGAAGTTTGATGTGTTGCCACGGTAACAGTATCAAAGATATCAAGAATCCATTCACAGGTCTACATCTGGCGTATGTTTACATTATAGTAGTGAAGTTTGAAGCAAATCGGGTAAAAATAAGAGGGTGCTTTCAAAGCATTTTGAAAGTGACACACTTCCTGCTGCCAGTTGGTGGCGCTATAACTTTGACTCACAAAAGTCACATCCATGTGATCGGCCTCTTACAGCGAACACACTGCTGAAGTTTCATCAAGATCAGTTAATGTATGTAGAAGTTATAACACACTTCCTGTTTCACGTTTCTCGCCATAATTTCGTTTCCTCGCCACGGCCAAACCGTTCGAGATATCAAAAATCCCCTCGCAATTTTTCATCCTCAATGTCTTGAGTTCATGCTGACCGAGTTTCGTGGCATTTCTTTGAATTCTCTAGGAGAAGTACTTTAAATTCCATTGCATGCGTTTTACAAACAACCCTAAATAGCCGACTTCCTGTTGGGCTGGGGTAAAAAGTAAGAGCATGAAGTATATATGAACCGATGAGATCTATATGTGTACCGAGTTTCATATTCTTACATACAAGCGTGTTTGATTTATGGACCAAGTTTTCGGAGCCCATTCCAGGGGGCGCTGTCGAGCCCCCCTGCCACGCCCGGGTACCATCTTCACCCCGACCCTGATGGCCGCGGGTTCTGACCCGTGTGCAAAGTTTCAAGAGTTTTCGTGCACGTTAAGAGCCCCAAAAGTGCCCGAATAGTCGTAAGAAAAATAAAAGAGGAGAAAAAAAAAAAAAATAATCCTAAGGAAAACAATAGGGCCTTCGCCTTTTCAAGGCTTGGGCCCTAATAATAATAAAGAATAATCCTTAGGAAAACAATAGGGCCTTCGCCTTTTCAAGGCTTGGGCCCTAAATATATATATATATATATATATAAATAAATATAGCTGCGAGCAGCGATTACGGGCCCAAGCCGGTGGCACCGCAACCCCGGTGCCTTTAGTTACCTAAAGGCACCGGGGTGGCGGTACCACCGGCTTTGGCCCTTCATCGCTGCTCGCAGCTATATTTATTTATATATATATATATATATATATATATATATATATATATATATATATATATATATATATATAAAGCCGGTGGCACCGCCACCCTGGTGCCTTTAGGGTTATTGTGCACGACGTGCAAAAACGTAACCCTGCTTTGACTGTCGAAAAGAAGTGTGCTGCAGAGCTTGTATCAGTGTGGGCTCTGCAAAAGTGTGCATTGAGGGCACATGTCAACCACAAAGTATGCGAGAGCAACCTTCTGAAAGGTCAGGTCTACATCCAGGTCTACATCTGCCGTGTGTTTACATCATAGTAGTGAAGTTTGAAGCAATCAGGTGATTTCAAAGCTTTTTGAAAGTGACAGACTTCCTGCTGCCAGTTGGTGGCGCTATAACCGGGGTGGCGGTGCCGCCGGCTTTGGCCCTTTCACGCTGCTCGCAGCTATATTTATATATATACACACACACACACACACATATATATATATATATATATATATATATATATATATACATAAATATATATATATTGTTTTTTTAAGAGACAAGACAGAATATTACTTGCCTGATCTGATTAGAAAAATAGTGTTTGTGTGTGTGTGTGTGTGTGTGTGTGGCGTAATTGAACAATGTAGACATAAAGACATACTCCGTCCTTTTGTTCATACAGGACATTATTCAAACTGCAAAGTGTTTACTTATATTTGTGTACACTCGCAATAAAACACAACATTGTGCTTTTGTCAAACTATAAACTCTTGTCAAACTGTAAACTACAACTGTCACCCAACCAAAATCTCTTACACACACACACACACACACACACACACACACACACAGTTTAAAAGCAAAAAATATCAAACAATCCTATTTAAAAACAGTCTGTGGGAGCCATCTTTTGGACATTCATCATATCGCATTGGTTTTCATTTCTTGTCATCAAACAGAGCCCTAATCTGTTTATTTTTTCAGTTACACATTCTACATTGATTAAAAAAGAAAAATCAAAGGTGTTTTTATTTTATACAGAAATAAATAATCTATCATTCAGATGAGAATAAAGTTAGTGTTAGTTCAAATTTTAAGGAAAACAAATATATGATCTGAAATATAGCACATTCATGTAAAATTCATTTAGGTTCGATTACCAAACATACAATCTTAATGTAATTTAAAGCAAACAATACATTTAAAATATATGGGTTGTATGACTATTTTTTAATATAAAAAGATATATATCCAAAAAGACAAGGTCTAAAGTTTAACAAGGGTTAAACTCTTATCACTGTAACAAACACAATCACACACACAATCACACACACACACACAAGTCAAATCACTTACATTTTAGATGCAATATTGACTTTTTTTCTGTTTCAGCAGCGAAAATAGTTAAACAAAGATCACAGCAGAACCATCGCGCATCTCACAGCAACGCGTTCTCATTACTGAATGATTCAGCATTTTGAACGAATCGGTTGACTCAAAGATTCAATGACCAATCAATCCATAAACATCTATCTCATAAGTGTTTACTTATATTTGTGAACAATCGCAATAAAACACAACATTGTGCTTTTGTCAAACTGTAAACTACAACTGTCACCCAACCAAAATCTCTTTTTTATTTTATACAGAAATAAATAATCTATCATTCAGATGAGAATAAAGTTAGTGTTAGGTCAAATTTTAAGGAAAACTCTGAAATATAGCACATTCATTTAAAATTCATTCAGGTTCAATTACCAAACATACAAATCTTAATGTAATTTAAAGCAAACAATACATTTAAAATATATGGGTTGTATGCCTATTTTTTTTTATATAAAAAGATATATATCCAAAAAGTAACAGACACAATCATACACACACACACAGCTTTGTTTTTGTGATATATGAGGACATTCCATAGGCGTAATGACTTTTATACTGGACAAACTGTATATTCTATCCCCCTACACTGCCCCTATCCCTAAACCTACCCATCACAGGAGACATGCTGCATTTTTACATAAAAAAAAACCCATTGTTTTTTATGTTTTTTAAGCTATTTGAAATATGAGGACACACGCAATGTCCTCATATATCACGTGTAAGTTGTAATACCAGTGTAATATGCATGTCATTATACACATTTGTGTCCTCATATATCACAAAAACAAACACACACACACACACACACACACACACACAGACACACACACAAGTCAAATCACTTACATTTTATATGCAATATTGACTTTTTTCTTATTCAGCAGTGAAACTAGTTAAACAAAGATCACAGCAGAACCATCGAGCATCTCACAGCAACGTGTTTTCTCATTACTGAATGATTCAGCATTTTGAACGAATCGGTTGACTCAAAGATTCAATGACCAATCCATAATCTGTCTCATTCATGAATGACTCAGCCGTTCGAACGAATCGTTCGAACAAATGAATCAATGACTCGCTCATTAAGACGGTCGCCTGGCGACACCTAATGACGGCTTAGTGATATGTTTAAAAGTATCATTCTTTCAAACGATTGTTAATTAACTCATATTTGAAACATAAGCTATATATATATATATATACACACATATATACACACAAAAATAAAATAAAAACACATTTGAAGCGTGTTTGCTTACTAAATTGTGAGCAGAACGAAAGTTGCAGCAAATATCAGCAACAGGAGTCAAGTTTCATTAATCACGAGAGTGAAGAGCTGACTGAAAAGATGATGACGGAATAGGCTATTTTATGTAAAAGCGCCTATTTAAGCGAATCTATCATTGTACTCTTTTGTTGTTGTGTTTTCCGTGAAAAATAATAGACTATTGAACTCACAATTCAAGCAATTGGCCCCCGATATTGCACTAATTTTAAAGTGACACTAAAAAGTATGCGGCTGCAGTGGCATTCATTACGGTGCGCGTCCATGGCGACGAGCGAGCAAAACAGAGCGAACGTTTTTTCATTTCTACTTCCATAGAAATTCATTCGAGCGCACTGTGAGCGCCACCACTATAAATGTCCTTACTTTACTTTCACTTTTAACTTAGCGATATAAAAGCCCCCGGTGTTACACGTCAAATAACCGGTGAGAAAAAATTCTCGGAGTCACATAGCAGCTACCTATATTTAAATACAACAGGCCTACCTGATTTTGAACACAAGAGGGCAGTATAGCCCTATGTATTATTTGATATATTTATTTTTTAACTGAATAGTGCATCCTGGCTGTTTTTAAACTTGTACATTATTCTTAAATTGAAAACAAGAATAAAATGGGTTTAGTTCTGATATTTGTATAATTTTATCTAGAAATAAATGGTGTATAATTAAATTTTTAGAAGATATGAGGCTTTTAGTGTTTATTTTTTTTTACATGACTTTAATCCCTCGCCATAGCAAAACAATTAGAGATATTCAATAGATATTCACAATTATGCTTCTTTAATGTATTTTCATCATGTTGAAAAAGTTTGGTGGGAATAAAATAAACCACTTAAGAGGAGTGGGTAAAAATGTAGAGCCTGGTTTTGCAAAACATCCACATTAAGACCAAAATAGCCCACTTCCTGTTGGGCTGGCTTAAAGTTGTTTGGCCCGATGAGATCTATATGTGTACAGAGTTTCATAATATTACATGCAAGTGTGTTTGATTTATGGACCAAATTTTCTGACCAAGTTAGTTTAATTAATAAACTAATTATATAAAACTATTTTCAATGCACTACAATTCAACTGGTTATATGCCTTTACTTATTAATACAACTTATTTAAAAAATACAAGGCGTAAGACATTTTTTTTTCTTTTTTAATGCAGGCCAAACCACACAGCAGTCAAATGGTTAATCTAGCCCCCCTCCCCCTCCCCACACTCACAGACACACACACACACACATAGACGTAGGCTCAGAGAGAGAGAGACATAAAATGACAATTTTCAAACCAAAATATCTGACTTCCTGTTGGTTGGAGCTATTGAGTGTAAATTAGAAAGTTGTCTGGCTGGAGGAGAACAATACACATACCGATTTTTATTACTGTAGATAAAATCAATCCCCCCACTTTTGACAAAAGGTGGCGCTACTGAGCCCCTCACCACGCCCGTTTCTGAAACTCTGCACATGTCTACTGTCTAATAAATGTGATGTGTCTGTCGGGTTTCATGCAATTTCAAGTATGTTAAGAGTCTCAAAAGCATCAACAAAGAATAATAAAGTTTGATGCGTTGCCACGGCAACAGTATCTAAGATATCAATAATCCTTTCTCAGGTCTACATCTGCCGTGTGTCTACATTATACACATAAAGTTTGAAGCAAATTGGGTAAAAATAAGAGGGTGATTTCAAAGCCTTTAGGAAGTGACACACTTCCTGCTGCCAGTTGGTGGCGCTATAACTTTGACTCACAATAGTCACATCCATGTGATCGGACTCTTACAGCGAACACACTGCTGAAGTTTCATCAAGATCAGTTAATGTATGCAGAAGTTATAACACACTTCCTGTTTCCTTTATTCGCCATAAATTCGTTTCCTCGCCACGGCCAAACCGTTCGAGATATCAAAAATCCCCTGGCAACTTTTCATCCTCAATGTCTTGACTTCATGCTGACCGAGTTTCGTGGCGATTGGTTGAATTCTCTAGGAGGAGTATATCGAATTCCAGGGGCATACGCTTCCAAACAAACCATAATAGCCGACTTCCTGTTGGGCTGGGGTAAAAAGTAAAAGTACAAAGGATATATGAATCGATGAGATCTATATGTGTACCGAGTTTCATATTATTACATTCAAGCGTGTTTGATTTATGGACCAAGTTTTCGGACCCTGTTCCAGGGGGCGCTGTCGAGCCCCCCTGCCACGCCCGGGTACCAGCTTCAGCCCGGCCCTGATGGCCGCGGGTTCTGACCCGTGTGCAAAGTTTCAAGAGTTTTTGAGCATGTTAAGGGCCCCAAAAGTGCGCTGAGAGTCTCAAAAGTATCCAAAAAGAATATTAAAGTTTGATGCGTTGTCACGGCAACAGCATCTAAGATATCAACAATCCTTTCACAGGTCTACATCTGGCGTGTGTCTACATTATACACATCAAGTTTGAAGCAAATCGGGTAAAGCCTGTTTGATTTATGGACCAAGTTTTCGGACCCGTTCCAGGGGGCGCTGTCGAGCCCCCCTGCCACGCCCGGGTACCAGCTTCAGCCCGGCCCTGATGGCCGCGGTTTCTGACCCGTGTGCAAAGTTTCAAGAGTTTTTGAGCATGTTAAGGGCCCCAAAAGTGCGCTAAGAATCTCAAAAGTATCCAAAAAGAATATTAAAGTTTGATGCGTTGTCACGGCAACAGCATCTAGGATATCAACAATCCTTTCACAGGTCTACATCTGGCTTGTGTCTACATTATACACATCAAGTTTGAAGCAAATAGGGTAAAGCGTGTTGGATATATGGACCAAATTGTCTGACCCGTTCAAGGGGGCGCTGTCGAGCCCCCCTGCCACGCCCGGGTACCAGCTTCAGCCTGGCCCTGATGGCCGCGGGTTTTGTCCCGTGTGCAAAGTTTCAAGAGTTTTCGAGCACGTTAAGAACCCCAAAAGTGCCCGAAAGCATAAAAAAGCATGAAAAAGCTTAAAAAAAGGAATATTAATGTTTGATGCATTGCCATGGCAACAGTATCTAAGATATCAATAATCCTTTCACAGGTCTACATCTGGCGTGTGTCTACATTATGCACATGAAGTTTGAAGCAAATCGGGTAAAAATAAGAGGGTGATTTAAAAGCATTTTGAAAGTGACACACTTCCTGCTGCCAGTTGGTGGCGCTATAACTTTGACTCACAATAGTCACATCCATGTGATCGGGCTCTTACAACGAACACACTGCTGAAGTTTCATCAAGATTTCGTTAATGTATGCAGTAGTTATAACACACTTCCTGTTTCACGTTTCTCGCCATAATTTCGTTTACTCGCCACGGCCAAACCGTTCGAGATATCAAAAATCCCCTGGCAATTTTTCATCCTCAGTGTCTTGACTTCATGCTGACCGAGTTTCGTGCCGTGTGTTTGAATTCTCTAGGAGGAGTATTTCACATTCCATTGCATGTGTTTTCCAAACAACCCTTAATAGCCGACTTCCTGTTGGGCTGGGGTAAAAAGTAAGAGCATGAAGTATATATGAACCGATGAGATCTATATGTGTACTGAGTTTCATATTATTACATGCAAGCGTGTTTGATTTATGGACCAAGTGTTCAAACCCCGTTCCAGGGGGCGCTGTCGAGCCCCCCTGCCACGCCCGGGTACCAGCTTCAGCCCGGCCCTGATGGCCGCGGGTTCTGAGATGTGTGCAAAGTTTCAAGAGTTTTCGAGCACGTTAAGGCCCCCAAAAGTGCCCAAAAGGTAGTAAAATAATAATAATAATAATAATAAATATAGCTGCGAGCAGCGATTACGGGCCCAAGCCGGTGGCACCGCAACCCCGGTGCCTTTAGTTACCTAAAGGCACCGGAGTGGCGGTGCCGCCGGCTTTGGCCCTTCATCGCTGCTCGCAGCTATATTCATATATATATATATATATATATATATATATATATATATATAAACAAGCCGGTGGCACCGCCACCCCGGTGCCTTTATATATATATATATATGTCTACATTGTTCAATCACGCCTCACACACACACACACACTTTTGCAGAGCCCACACCAATGCAAGCTCTATAGCACACATCTTCTCAAAGGTCAAAGCGGAGTTACGATATTGCCCGTCATGCACAGTAACCCTAAAGGCACCGGGGTGGCGGTGCCACCGGCTTGTTTATATATATATATCGTATTATTCTAACTTGTAAAAAACTATTAACTTTTGTTAATATTCAACCATTTCACAACTAACTTTTTTCCATAGATCAAACACAACATAATTATATGGTGGACTGAAACAAAAATTATTAATTAAATAAAATTATTGTTTTCCTCTGAAATAGCAAAAGCATCACACACTAGCGGTACCTGCTCTAAATAAAAAATAGTAATTCAATAAAAATACAAAATCGAACTAAATAAAATAAATTATTACAAAAACAAAATCAAACCAAAGAAAATATATCTTCGAAAAAAAAAGCGAGTGTCATGAGGAAAGGCGCCTCAGGAATCGTCAGGATTAACTCCATGTGTAAGGAATTTTGATTGATTTTATTTGTCACTTGAAAATTATTGTTAAATGTGTGCCTGCATAACTTTAATAAGATTTATTTTCTTTGATTTGATTTTGTTTTATATAATTTATTTATTTCGATTTTGTATTTTTATTTAAATACTATTATTTATTTAGAGCAGGTACAGCTAAGTGTGCGATGCTTTTGCTATTTCAGAGGGAAAAAAACACATTTTATTTCAAAAAGGCTTTTCAATTAAATAAAATGTTCAAGCTTTGTTTTCGTTTTATTATTTTGTTTGTTTTAAGCTTTGTTTAATTTATATTGTTAATCATCTGACACAAAACAAATGCATAAAGTATCATTTTAACTTTTAAAAAACTATTAACATTTGTTAATAGTACATTGCCTGTCTTTTGTTAATAGGACAAAACATAGTTATTATATTTTATAATATTTTATAAATATATAAAATAAACATTTGTAATGAAATCGTTCAAAAAAATGATATTAGCATTGTTTTAAACTTTGAAATAGAAGTAGCGCAATGCCTGGCCACTCCCGCGCCGCCTCCTTTTCACAATCCGAGGGAACCGTCTCCGGAATATTAACCTCACTCCTAGAAGTCCAATTCTCATTATTCATGCCTCTTACCTGGGATTGATTGCACACACACACACACACACACACACACGCACGCACTCACACGCACACACTCACACGCACACACACACACACACACACACACACACACACACACGTGTCAAGTCACTTACATTTTAGATGCAATATTGACTGTTCTTCTGTTTCAGCAGCGAAAATAGTTAAACAAAGATCACAGCAGAACCATTGCATCTCACAGCAACGTGTTTTCTCATTACTGAATGATTCAGCATTTTGAACAAATTGGTTGACTCAAAGATTCAATGACCAATCCTTAAACATCTGTCTCATTCATGAATGACTCAGTCGTTCAAACGAATCGTTTGAACGAATGAATCAATGACCCGCTCATTAAGACGGTCGCCTGGCGACACCTAGTGACGGTTTAGTGTTATTTGATTATACACTCAAAATATTCCACAACAAATCCTTTAAATTTAATGATATTCAGAACAGAACACGAATAAAAAAATAACTATAATAAAGCCAAAACGAAATAATTTAAAACAAAAGTAAAAGTAAGTGGTGTTAGGCTCACGTAAATCTCTCTTTAGAATCTAAATGTTGCAACATTTGCGATGTATTTGGATGCTAAACTATTCTTTATTACAGGCTTTGTACTTCACTCACGTTCCAATATCGACGGAAAAAATCATCCTCTTCACTTGTGCAAAAATGTGCTTGGAAAAATCACAGTGGAGCGGTGCTTACTGTGAATGATACAAATTGTACTACTGACTATTTCAACATAGCAGTGTAATTTGTATATGTTAGGTTGAATGTTTTATTATTGTGTGTGTGTGTGTTTGTGTGTGTGTGTGTGTGTGTGTGTGTCAGTGTGTGTGTGGGGGTCTGGGTGGCTCAGCGCGATTGAACAGTGAAACATACTCCGTCATTTTCTTCATACAGGACATCATTCAAACGTCAAAGTGTTTACTTATATTTGTGTACACTCGCAATAAAACACAACATTGTGTTTTTGTTAAATAAATTAAAGTAATACGTCCCCCGAAATGGCGCTAATTTTAAAATGAAACTAAAATGCTCACGGCTGCACGGGCATTCATAACTCTGCGCGCCCACGGTGAGGGACGAGCAGAACAGAGCGAACGTTGTTTAGTTCATTCCTACTTCCATAGGAATTAATTGAAAAAGCTCACTCTACTCTGCACCATTATTAATGAATTGTGCAGACGTCCTTATTTTTACTTTCGCTTTTTACCTGATTTTGAACACAAGAGGGCAGTATAACACTATGTATGATTTGGAAAAAAATTTTTTTGGACTAAACAACCATTCTGGCTGTTTTTAAACTTAAACATTATTCTCTAATTGCTCTCACCATGCCCGTTTCTGAAACTCTGCACATGTCTACTGTCTAATAAATGTGATGTGTCTGTCGGGTTTCATGCAATTTCAAGTATGTTAAGAGTCTCAAAAGCATCAACAAAGAATAATAAAGTTTGATGCGTTGCCACGGCAACAGTATCTAAGATATCAATAATCCTTTCTCAGGTCTACATCTGCCGTGTGTCTACATTATACACATAAAGTTTGAAGCAAATTGGGTAAAAATAAGAGGGTGATTTCAAAGCCTTTAGGAAGTGACACACTTCCTGCTGCCAGTTGGTGGCGCTATAACTTTGACTCACAATAGTCACATCCATGTGATCGGACTCTTACAGCGAACACACTGCTGAAGTTTCATCAAGATCAGTTAATGTATGCAGAAGTTATAACACACTTCCTGTTTCCTTTATTCGCCATAAATTCGTTTCCTCGCCACGGCCAAACCGTTCGAGATATCAAAAATCCCCTGGCAACTTTTCATCCTCAATGTCTTGACTTCATGCTGACCGAGTTTCGTGGCGATTGGTTGAATTCTCTAGGAGGAGTATATCGAATTCCAGGGGCATACGCTTCCAAACAAACCATAATAGCCGACTTCCTGTTGGGCTGGGGTAAAAAGTAAAAGTACAAAGGATATATGAATCGATGAGATCTATATGTGTACCGAGTTTCATATTATTACATTCAAGCGTGTTTGATTTATGGACCAAGTTTTCGGACCCTGTTCCAGGGGGCGCTGTCGAGCCCCCCTGCCACGCCCGGGTACCAGCTTCAGCCCGGCCCTGATGGCCGCGGGTTCTGACCCGTGTGCAAAGTTTCAAGAGTTTTTGAGCATGTTAAGGGCCCCAAAAGTGCGCTGAGAGTCTCAAAAGTATCCAAAAAGAATATTAAAGTTTGATGCGTTGTCACGGCAACAGCATCTAAGATATCAACAATCCTTTCACAGGTCTACATCTGGCGTGTGTCTACATTATACACATCAAGTTTGAAGCAAATCGGGTAAAGCCTGTTTGATTTATGGACCAAGTTTTCGGACCCCGTTCCAGGGGGCGCTGTCGAGCCCCCCTGCCACGCCCGGGTACCAGCTTCAGCCCGGCCCTGATGGCCGCGGTTTCTGACCCGTGTGCAAAGTTTCAAGAGTTTTTGAGCATGTTAAGGGCCCCAAAAGTGCGCTAAGAATCTCAAAAGTATCCAAAAAGAATATTAAAGTTTGATGCGTTGTCACGGCAACAGCATCTAAGATATCAACAATCCTTTCACAGGTCTACATCTGGCTTGTGTCTACATTATACACATCAAGTTTGAAGCAAATAGGGTAAAGCGTGTTGGATATATGGACCAAATTGTCTGACCCGTTCAAGGGGGCGCTGTCGAGCCCCCCTGCCACGCCCGGGTACCAGCTTCAGCCTGGCCCTGATGGCCGCGGGTTTTGTCCCGTGTGCAAAGTTTCAAGAGTTTTCGAGCACGTTAAGAACCCCAAAAGTGCCCGAAAGCATAAAAAAGCATGAAAAAGCTTAAAAAAAGGAATATTAATGTTTGATGCATTGCCATGGCAACAGTATCTAAGATATCAATAATCCTTTCACAGGTCTACATCTGGCGTGTGTCTACATTATGCACATGAAGTTTGAAGCAAATCGGGTAAAAATAAGAGGGTGATTTAAAAGCATTTTGAAAGTGACACACTTCCTGCTGCCAGTTGGTGGCGCTATAACTTTGACTCACAATAGTCACATCCATGTGATCGGGCTCTTACAACGAACACACTGCTGAAGTTTCATCAAGATTAGTTAATGTATGCAGTAGTTATAACACACTTCCTGTTTCACGTTTCTCGCCATAATTTCGTTTACTCGCCACGGCCAAACCGTTCGAGATATCAAAAATCCCCTGGCAATTTTTCATCCTCAGTGTCTTGACTTCATGCTGACCGAGTTTCGTGCCGTGTGTTTGAATTCTCTAGCAGGAGTATTTCACATTCCATTGCATGTGTTTTCCAAACAACCCTTAATAGCCGACTTCCTGTTGGGCTGGGGTAAAAAGTAAGAGCATGAAGTATATATGAACCGATGAGATCTATATGTGTACTGAGTTTCATATTATTACATGCAAGCGTGTTTGATTTATGGACCAAGTGTTCAAACCACGTTCCAGGGGGCGCTGTCGAGCCCCCCTGCCACGCCCGGGTACCAGCTTCAGCCCGGCCCTGATGGCCGCGGGTTCTGAGATGTGTGCAAAGTTTCAAGAGTTTTCGAGCACGTTAAGGCCCCCAAAAGTGCCCAAAAGGTAGTAAAATAATAATAATAATAATAATAATAATAATAAAGAATAATCCTTAGGAAAACAATAGGGCCTTCGCCTTTTCAAGGCTTGGGCCCTAATAATAAATAATAATCCTTAGGAAAACAATAGGGCCTTCGCCTTTTCAAGGCTTGGGCCCTAATAAATAATAATCCTTAGGAAAACAATAGGGCCTTCGCCTTTTCAAGGCTTGGGCCCTAATAATGATAATAAATAATAATCCTTAGGAAAACAATAGGGCCTTCGCCTTTTCAAGGCTTGGGCCCTAATAAATAATAATCCTTAGGAAAACAATAGGGCCTTCGCCTTTTCAAGGCTTGGGCCCTAATAATAATCCTTAGGAAAACAATAGGGCCTTCGCCTTTTCAAGGCTTGGGCCCTAATAAATAATAATCCTTAGGAAAACAATAGGGCCTTCGCCTTTTCAAGGCTTGGGCCCTAATAATAATAAAGAATAATCCTTAGGAAAACAATAGGGCCTTCGCCTTTTCAAGGCTTGGGCCCTAATAATAGTCAAATTCCCCAAACCCCCCACACACAGAGACAGAGGGAGAGGGAGGGAGAAAATTCTCCTGAAAATCACATTCAAACCAAAATATCTGACTTTGTGTTGTTCGGAGCTAATGACTGTCAATTAGAAAGTTGTCCGGCTCGAGGAGACGAATATACATATCGATTTTTGTTACTGTAGGTAAAACTAATACCCCATTTTTGACTAAAGGTGGCGCTACTGAGCCCCTCACCACGGCCGTTTCTGAAACTTTGCACGTGTCTACTAGCTAATAAATGAGATGTGTCTGTCGAGTTTCATGCAATTTCAGGCATGCTAAGAGTCTCAAAAGCATCAAAAAAGAATATTAAAGTTGGATGCGTTGCCATGGCAACAGTATCTAAGATATCAAGAATCCAGTCACAGGTCTACATCTGCCGTGTGTTTACATTATACACATCAAGTTTGAAGCAAATCGGGTAAAAATAAGAGGGTGATTTCAAAGCATTTTGAAAGTGACACACTTCCTGCTGCCAGTTGGTGGCGCTATAACTTTGACTCACAATAGTCACATCCATGTGATCGGCCTCTTACAGCGAACACACTGCTGAAGTTTCATCAAGATCAGTTAATGTATAAAGAAGTTATAACACACTTCCTGTTTCACGTTTCTCGCCATAATTTCGTTTCCTCGCCACGGCCAAACCCTTCGAGATATCAAAAATCCCCTGGCAATTTTTCATCCTCAATGTCTTGACTTCATGCTGACTGAGTTTCGTGGCATTTCTTTGAATTCTCTAGGAGAAGTACTTTAAATTCCATTGCATGCATTTTACAAACAACCCTAAATAGCTGACTTCCTGTTGGGCTGGGGTAAAAAGTAAGAGTATGAAGTATATATGAACCGATGAGATCTATATGTGTACCGAGTTTCATATTATTACATGCAAGCGTGTTTGATTTATGGACCAAGTTTTCGGACCCCGTTCCAGGGGGCGCTGTCGAGCCCCCCTGCCACGCCCGGGTACCATCTTCAGCCCGGCCCTGATGGCCGCGGGTTCTGACCCGTGTGCAAAGTTTCAAGAGTTTTCGAGCACGTTAAGGGCCCCAAAAGTGCCCGAATAGTCGTAAGAAAAAAAAAAAAAAAAAATCCTAAGGAAAACAATAGGGCCTTCGCCCTTTCAGGGCTTGGGCCCTAAATATAGCTGCGAGCAGCGATTACGGGCCCAAGCCGGTGGCACCGCAACCCCGGTGCCTTTAGTTACCTAAAGGCACCGGAGTGGCGGTGCCGCCGGCTTTGGCCCTTCATCGCTGCTCGCAGCTATATTTATATATATATATATATATATATATAAACAAGCCGGTGGCACCGCCACCCCGGTGCCTTTAGGGTTACTGTGCATGACGGGCAATAACGTAACCCCGCTTTGACCTTGAGAAGATGTGTGCTGTAGAGCTTGCATTGGTGTGGGCTCTGCAAAAGTGTGCATTGAGGGCACATATCAATCACAAAGTATGCGTGAGCAACCTTCTGAAACCTAAAATGAAAAATGAGACACCCTACGGTCTCATGGACTTAATGGACACATGAAATAAGTACACAAGATTGAAAGTTATATGAAGTGTGCCAAGACAGAATATTTGCCTGATCTGATTAGAAAAATTGTGTGTGTGTGTGTGTGTGTGTGTGAGGCGTGATTGAACAATGTAGACATAAAAACATACTCCGTCCTTTTGTTCATACAGGACATTATTCAAACTGCAAAGTGTTTACTTATATTTGTGTACAATCGCAATAAAACACAACATTGTGCTTTTGTCAAACTGTAAACTACAACTGTCACCCAACCAAAATCTCTTACACACACACACACACACACACACACATAGTTTAAAAGCAAAAAAATCTTTTGGACATTCATCATATTGCATTGGTTTTCATTTCTTGTCCTCGAACAGAGCCCTAATCTGTTTATTTTTTCAGTTACACATTCTACATTGATTAAAAAAGAAAAATCAAATGTGTTTTTATTTTATACAGAAATAAATAATCTATCATTCAGATGAGAATAAAGTTAGTGTTAGTTCAAATTTTAAGGAAAACAAATATATGATCTGAAATAAAGCACATTCATTTAAAATTCATTCAGGTTCAATTACCAAACATACAAATCTCAATGTAATTTAAAGGCAAACAATACATTTAAAATATATGGGTTGTATGCCTATTTTTTTTTATATAAAAAATATATATATCCAAAAAGACAAGGCCTAAACTTTAACAAGGGTTAAACAATCACTGTAACAGACACAATCACACACACACACACACACGCACACACACACACAAGTCAAATCACTTACATTTTAGATGCAATATTGACTTTTTTCTGTTTTAGCAGCGAAAATAGTTAAACAAAGATCACAGCAGAACCATCGAGCATCTCACACCAACGCATTCTCATTACTGAATGATTCAGCATTTTGAACGAATCGGTTGACTCAAAGATTCAATAACCAATCCATAATCTGTCTCATTCATGAATGACTCAGCCGTTCGAACGAATCGTTTGAACGAATGAATCAATGACTCGCTCATTAAGACGGTCGCCTGGCGACACCTAATGACGGTTTAGTGATATGTTTAAAAGTATCATTCTTTCCAACGATTGTTAATTAACTCATATTTGAAACATAAGCTATATATATATATATATATATATATATATATACACACAAAAATAAAATAAAAACACATTTGAAGCGTGTTTGCTTACTAAATTGTGAGCTGAACGAAAGTTGCAGCAAATATCAGCAACAGGAGTCAAATTTCATTAATCACGAGAGTGAAGAGCTGACTGAAAAGATGATGACGGAATAGGCTATTTTATGTAAAAGCGCCTATTTAAGCAAATCTGTCATTGTACTCTTTTGTTGTTGTGTTTTCCGTGAAAAATAATAGACTATTGAACTCACAATTCAAGCAATCGGCCCCCGATATTGCACTAATTTTAAAGTGACACTAAAAAGTATGCGGCTGCACTGGCATTCATAACGGTGCGCGTCCATGGCGACGAGCGAGCAGAGCTGAGCGAACGTTTAGTTAATTTCTACTTCCATAGGAATTCATTCGAGCGCTCTGCAAGCGCCACCATTATCAATGTGGACGTCCGTATTTAAAAGCTCTCGGTCCTCAGTCACATACCAAATATATGTATATGTAAATATAATTTTGGACACAAGAGGGCAGTATGGCCCTATGTATGATTTTGTGGGTGCATTCTCTCTGTCAGAGAGAGACAGAGGGAGAGAAAATGCTCGAAAACATCCACATTTAAACTAAAATATCTGACTTCGTGTTGGTTGAAGCTAATGACTGTAAATTAGAAAGTTGTTCGGCTTAATCCGAACAATATACGTACCGATTTGCCATAGGTCAATTACGTTACAGATGTCTTAAATGATAATACAAACTATCCAAAATATAATTACGACTTGTCAGAAAGACGTTGTTGATATCTACAATGTTAATTCCGGATAGTCAAACTTAGCTTTTAAATGTTAAAAGGGCTTGCCATACAGAGACGTAGGCTCAGAGAGAGGCTCACCATATTCAAACCAAAATATCTGACTTCCTCTTGGTCTGAGCTAATTACGGTAAATTAGAAAGTTGTCCGGCTCGAAGAGTACAATATACATATCGAGTTTTGTTACTGTAGATAAAACTAACCCCCCCACTTTTGTCAAAAGCATTTAGAAAGTGACACTTCCTGCTGCCAGTTGGTGGCGCTATAACTTTGACTCACAATAGTTACATCCATCTGATTGGCCTCTTACCACGAACACACTGCTGAAGTTTCATCAAGATCAGTTAATGTATGCAGAAGTTATAACACTTCGTGTTTCTCTTTTCTCGCCATAAATTTGTTTCCTCGCCACGGCCAAACCGTTCGAGATATCAAAAATCCGTCCGCAATTTAGCATCTTCAATGTGTTGACCTCAAGCTGACCGAGTTTGGCGGTAAACGGATGCAATCTCTAGGAGAAGTACTTCAAATTCCAGAGCAAGCGTTCTCCAAACAACCCATAATAGCCGACTTCCTGTTGGGCTGGCGTAAAACTTGACCGAGGGAAAGTTGTTCGGCCCGATGAAATCTATATGTGTACTGAGTTTCATATTAATTCATGCAAGCGTGTTTGATCTATGGACCAAGTTTTGGGGACCCCGTTCAAGGGGGCGCTGTTGAGCCCCCCTGCCACGCCCGGCTACCAGCTTCAGCCCGGCCCTGATGGCCGTGGGTTCTGACCTGTGTGCAAAGTTTCAAGAGTTTTTAAGCATGTTAAGGGCCCCAAAAGCCCCTGAAACCTTGAACACCATTAAAATAATAGTCAAATTCTCCAAACCCCACACACAGAGACAGAGACAGAGGGAGAGGGAGGGAGAAAATTCTCCTGAAAATCACATTCAAACCAAAATATCTGACTTCGTGTTATTCGGAGCTAATGACTTTCAATTAGAAAGTTGTCCGGCTCGAGGAGAACAATATACATACCGATTTTTGTTACTGTAGGTAAAACTAATACCCCATTTTTGACTAAAGGTGGCGCTACTGAGCCCCTCACCACGCCCGTTTCTGAAACTTTGGAGCATCAAACAAGAATATTAAAGTTGGATGCGTTGCCATGGCAACATTATCTTAGATATTAAATAATCCTTTCACAGGTCTACATCTGGCGTGTGTTTACATTATACAGATGAAGTTTGAAGCAAATCGGGTAAAAATAAGAGGGTGATTTCAAAGCATTTTGAAAGTGACACACTTCCTGCTGCCAGTTGGTGGC
Source organism: Rhinichthys klamathensis goyatoka (assembly GCF_029890125.1). Classification (NCBI taxonomy): domain Eukaryota; kingdom Metazoa; phylum Chordata; class Actinopteri; order Cypriniformes; family Leuciscidae; genus Rhinichthys; species Rhinichthys klamathensis. The sequence goes on from NW_026606600.1 coordinate 5,145,027, forward strand.
GCTATAACTTTGACTCACAATAGTCACATCCATGTGATCAGCCTCTTACAGCGAACACACTGCTGAAGTTTCATCAAGATCAGTTAATGTATGCTGAAGTTATAACACACTTCCTGTTTCCATTATTCGCCATAAATTCGTTTCCTCGCCACGACCAAACCGTTCGAGATATCAAAAATCCCCTGGCAATTTTTCATCCTCAATGTCTTGACTTCATGCACACCGAGTTTGGCGATGATCAAAGGAATTCCCTAGGAGAAGTGTTTCAAATTCCTGAGCATGCGTTTCCAAACAACCCTAAATAGCCGACTTCCATTTGGGCTGGCGTAAAATTCAGAGCCCGATGAGATCTATAAGTGTACTGAGTTTCAGATTATTACATGCAAGCGTGTTTGATATATGGACAAGTGTTCAAACCCCATTCCAGGGGGCGCTGTCGAGCCCCCCTGCCACGCCCGGGTACCAGCTTCAGCCCGGCCCTGATGGCCGCGGGTTCTGACCCGTGTGCAAAGTTTCAAGAGTTTTCGAGCACGTTAAGGGCCCCAAAAGTGCCCAAAAGGTAGTAAAATAATAATAATAAGTCGGAATAATAATAATAATAATCCTTAGGAAAACAATAGGGCCTTCGCCTTTTCAAGGCTTGGGCCCTAATAAAGAAGAATAGCAAATAATCCTAAGAAGAACAATAGGGCTCTGCACCCTTTCAGGGCTTGGGCCCTAATAAAGAAGAATAGCAAATAATCCTAAGAAGAACAATAGGGCTCTGCGCCCTTTCAGGGCTTGGGCCCTAATAATCCTAAGGAAAACAATAGGGCCTTCGCGTTTTCAAGGCTTGGGCCCTAATAATAATAATAATCCTAAGGAAAACAATAGGGCCTTCGCCTTTTCAAGGCTTGGGCCCTAATAAAGAAGAATAGCAAATAATCCTAAGAAGAACAATAGGGCTCTGCGCCCTTTCAGGGCTTGGGCCCTAATTACTGTGTGCACCAGTGGAGTTTTGCTGGCACCCAATGGGGAAAATCTGTTACTGCGCCCAAACAAACTCTTACCGAAAGCTCATTTTTTGAGATATCAACCTCAAATTTGGAACACAACTTATTTAGATTTATGGCTTTGATTTTCTTGCCGTTTTAGAGTTCAACTTGTTTTATAAAATTATATAAAATAATTTTCATAAATAATTTTCATAAACTTATACCTATATAACTTTTTTTGGGATTTACTTATTTTATTTTTTTTACTTCAGCAATAATCTGCCAAGGATCTTCTTTAAAATGATACCAAACTTAAGTCTGTGCTCCCAAGCTTCACATTTTTATGGCAGTTTTTTGACAAGGACATTTTTGTCCTCCATGTACCATATGTGTAACTTTTTTTTAATTGATGCACAAGGGTTAAAAAAGAAAGGGGGAGAAATAGGACTGTGACGGGGCGCATAGCTATCGTCACGGCAGTGATATGCTGCCTATTCTAGTACACAAAGACTGAGTGCAAATGTGACCTGTATGTGTTTGTCTAGCACATTAATGTCTTCTGTTAATCTTTATACTGTTACAAATCAGCGGTTAATCTAGCCTTTCACTACAAAATCTCATATATCCCGTAGCTTTTGTGATTTATATGCTATAGCTACTTTTATCAATACATTCTGTTTTAAAGAAAATCATGTCATTTACGTTACAGTCATAATCAGTTACAATAATCACGCAACACATGTTTTCAGTATGTATCTGTTTATTTAGTTTAAGAGAAACATAGCTTTGACATACCATCTTTGTCGTACTGGCGTCTCCGGTTTGTTTGTGTAAAGGAAAATTTGCCGCAATTGTGGGGTTTAAATGACGCTATGACTTCCGGGTCAATAGGAAATGACCCCGGAGTTTGAGTTGTTAATTTGTAGCTGTTAAATATGACTTGTTGTTTGCCAACTGTTAGCTGAAACTGTAGAAATAATATTCTGTAATTTTCTAGTTTTATAGAGGTAGTATTTCAGCTGTTTTTAAGCATTTATGTCTTTGTCATCTAAGCCACCCCTGCACCATTATCATGTGTTGGTATGTTCCAATTCCAGGGGTGAGCTCAGGCCTATAATGTCTAGTATTGTCATTCTGTCAGGAAAAAGCGGGGGTGAGAGGACATAAGTCTGTCTTTGCTCTAATTATAGTAACTTGTGTTAAGGTCAATTTTCAAACAGCTGTAAAAGTTTGATTGTTGACATTTTTTTTTTTTTTTTTTTTTTTTTACTCTCATGTCAATTTACTTTATTTACTAAACAGTGTTTTTTTGTTTGTTTTTGTTTTTGTTTTTTTGTTAATTTTTATTGCCTTTCATTGGCCTTAACTGGGACAAATAAAAAGATACCATCTGAACAAACTCATCCAACCTCTCCTGAGTGCTTTCATCTGCTCACGACAATTCAGTCACGTCTACCCTTAACAAGGACAAAAGCATTTCAACCTTTAAAAATAAAATTGGCTTCAGAAATCTGAAGTAGGGCCAGTGCTGGATGTAATTTGGTTGCGTCCGTATCCTCCACCGTCCCAATGTGTCTCACCTCTACCTCCACCACATCCGCTGCCACGCTGTTGAGGACAAGCTCTTGTTCCCCTTGAATATCAGTCATAGCCACTTCAGTCACTTGAGCCAATGGCTGTCGCTGGGGGACATCCACAGGGTACGGGTGAGGGTTGCACAGCCACAATGGGACTCTTCCGTCTTGCAGCACTGCCAGTGGCTCAAGTGACTGAAGTGGCTATGCCTGATATTCAAGGGGAACAAGAGCAACAGAGGGATATGACCAACCTGTTGCACAAGTGGTCAAAAGCAAGAGCTTGTCCCCTTTGAATATCAGTCATAGCCACTTCAGTCACTTGAGCCAATGGCTGTCACTTGGGGACCTCCACAGGGTACGGGTGAGGGTTGCACAGCCACAATGGGACTCTTCCGTCTTGCAGTACTGCCAGTGTGCGGCCCACACACCACTCTGGGTCACTATCAGGGAGGGGTTCTATGATCACATTACATGCCTGTTTGGGGGCACCTTCAGATACCTGTGTCCACACCAGCATCTCTGTCTGGGGTGGAATAACCAGTGGTTGCTGGCGTAATAATTTGGCCATGCCTTGGTAGGGGGGGGGAGCGACCCTCTAGTAGAGATGCGATGACACTCTGTAAACGCTCGAACCCAAACCTGGCCTTGGACCAGCGGTATGGTCGTCTTAAAAGCAGCCAATCCTGGGTGGTTCCCTTGAGTGAGAGCAGACCAGACAGAATTAATAATATTCATACCAAGTATGCCCTTATCTGGCCCCAAGCATTCATCTTTCACAATTATTACCCCCTTTGCAGGCACATGGATGCTTCCTACTCTGCAGTCGACCAGAGCATAGCCAACATATGGGATCTTCAAACCATTTTCTGCACGTAGAGTCAACCAGGGGGTCTCCTCAATATTCAATTCAATTCAATTCAAATTTATTTGTATAGCACTTTTCACAATACATATTGTTTCAAAGCAGCTTTACAGAAAGTGCATTTCAGAAATGTACATAGAAGAATATAGTTAGTTAATCATCATGTATTAATTTAGGGCATAACATATCGCCGGCGTTGAGTCGTCTCTTCACAGGTGTCGAGTCGTCTCATCGCAGGCGTTGGGGCATCAGAAGTCTCCGTGAGAGGCTGGATACAAACTGGAGCTGACGAACGCTATTTACCTCGGGACTAGCGTCCCGAGATAACAGCAGAAAAGCAGATGGGAAATAATTAGCGTAGCTGCTGTTCATAATATTAATGCATTCGATCTGATTCAACAGTGGTATAAAAGGTAAGCATTATGTGAATGCTTGGCTGAAGAGATGCGTCTTTAATCTAGTTTTGAACTGGGAGAGCGAGTCTGAGCAACGAACAGTATCAGGAAGGCTATTCCAGAGTTTAGGAGCTAAATGTGAGAACGCCCTCCCTCCTTTAGTGGACTTAGATATCCTAGGAATGACCAGAAGCCTCGAATTTAGGGATCTTAAAGAACGCGATGGATTGTAGGGCGATAGAAGGTCCATTAAATACACAGGAGCTAAACCATTTAGGGCTTTATAGGTCAGTAGTAGTACTTTGTAATTGATACGGAACTTAATAGGTAACCAGTGCAGAGATGATAAAATCGGTGTTATATGATCATATTTTCTTGACCTAGTAAGAACTCTAGCGGCTGCATTTTGCACTAACTGTAGCTTGTTTATTGAAGATGCAGGACAACCAGCTAATAAAGCATTACAGTAATCTAGTCTTGAGGACTAGAATATTGGTCAAACAGGTACTTCCTAGGTATTTTTTAAACAAACTTTGGCTCAGAAGGGTAACCTGTGACCCCGTATCCAGCACAAATGGCACCGCGATTTCATTCATCTTTATAACAACATCAGGACACTCACCAATCAAAGCAGATTTATTTTGCCACATGGGCCCATCATCCTGGCCAACAGTCCCCACTACTTGGCCCTCAGCTGTAGGGGGAATCAAAAATCCTGCTGCCTGGACGGTCTATACGGGCACCGGCGCTGCACATGTCCAGCTTCTCCACAGCCTAAGCAAATGGGCCGGCCCTCTGCAGCCCACTGGTAAGCGGACATGGGCGCTTGTCATTGCCTCACCTGAGGCACACGTGTTGGGGCTGGCGGAGCTTCTCTCGTTGCTAGTTGCGCCCTGACCTCTTCCATTAAGCTGACCGAAAGGGCCTTCATCTGCTCTCGCATCTCCCCCATTAGGCCCTGCTGCAGTTCCTCTCTTAACTGGCTTTTCAGTTGCTCTAGATGGGATCTATCGTTTCCTGGTGGTGGGGCTGTGACCCTCTGGCAGATGGCCACCTCCTCCCCCTCCTGTAGCTCCTGTTCCAGAGCCTGCACTTCTTTGCAGGCTGCGCCGAAAGTCAGGTGTTCATCTCGCCGGAGCTGACGGCTTAACTCCTGTTTGATGGGCCCTGCGCATAGGCCAACCATTAGTTGGTCCAGCAGTAGGTCCTCTCCATCCTCAGTTCCACCCACTGCATGAAAAGTGGGATTTTCATCAGTAAGCGTCACTGTAGATTGTCGTGGAAGTTCAGGTTTACGACAGTACACGGCAATTTACAGGCAACACTGAAAACTGCCGTGAATTGTCGGAAATTGACGTGGGCCTTGCTTGGCAGTTGTCCCCCCATGACCCCCGTCCTCCTAATTCTAGGGGAGGCTTTAACATGTAAATGAAAAAGCTGTGAGTTATACAAATGCAAATGAGGGTAGCAAGGGGAGTTTTACACCAGGTGACATTTTTCTAAAATGTATTAACTTCATTCTAAGAAAATCTCTGGTGTAAATAGATCAGGCTCAGTATAGCCTAATTATAGACACTTAAATTTTAGCTTGAAATTGATATATTTAATGAAAGTATTAGGGCTGTAATCGACCAAATAATATCTTGGTCGACTGGTAGACTAAAAATGAATTTAGGAAAAAACAAAACGTTAAATGAATTTGCTGCGCACCTTGTTGTCCGCCTAAATGAATTATAAATAAACACACGAGTCTGACGGCTCGGACAGCGTTGCATCACGTGCACCTGCGCAATATCATAGCCTATGATTTCCGAAAATAGTACTGTTGTCAACTAGTGATATCATCACAAGAACTGTTGAGGAATATGGAACATAATAGACAATTTTTTTGCCATATGTGTATTATAATAACTGACAGATATTATCAGTGCAAGCCGCTCTGTGCAGCTGAACACAGGAGCTCAGCTTCGCGGCTGAGACACGAATAGACTATTAACTTTTTTTAAATGCTGCCACACTGCCGATTTCTTTGTTGACATGGTAGAAGAGGACTGGCTATGAATTAAACGCTCTACAATTAAATAAATAATAATTAGCAAACCTTCTAGTAGCCTACTTTCTTCAGTTTGTCTCGGGCTAATCCAAAAGAAGGGAAAACAAGGGGGTGTTCTGAAGACAGACTGTTACCTGTGAAACAGGGGTGCTCTGAAAACACCCCCATTTCAATTAGTGCTTTCCACCTGATGACATGGACGCAGCTGAAACTGTTTAATGCTATCAGTGGACTGTCTCGTCAGCTTAACATACTCAGTTTGCTGACGATGTAAATGAGCAGTTTACTTTAGTAAATTGTAGGTTGCTTTGGAATCGAAAAACTCAGTGGAAGAAAGACTCTAGGAAGAGAAGACGGGTGCACAATCCTAAGATTGCGGTAAGACTGCTATCTAAACTAAGATTTTTTAAGTAGCACAAGCTAAAAGTAGGCTTGCAAAAGAACAAGTGTAAATTGCTTTATAAAAGTGTATTTTTTGGTCTTGTAATTTACAGGAAACATTAACGTTACGCCGTCTTCACAATTCTGAGAAAAATTGTAGGCGCTACGAACCGGAGCAATGGTAAGATTAAAAATACTTTAATTCTCCTGTATAAGGAAATAGATCCTTTAATAGATATGTTACCGATCTTAACCGTACATTTTGTTTTCTCAGACTAACCTCACCTCATAACGAGGCCGTGACCTATGGGATGATTTTAGTATCAAAATGATTAACACGTGCAAGCACACTTATCAATGAACTTGATACATGTTGCAGAAATGTTTTATCCATGCCTTTCAACTTGTGTGTGCAAAATTCAAAATTGAATGAATGTGAAGCAATTTGTACAAATAGAGACATTTTTGTGAATACAAATGTTTTCCTTTGTATTAGTGTATCATAATTTGCACATGCAACACAGAAGACGTGCATGTGTGGATCAGGTGACGCGCGTGCATTCATTGACTCGATTCATTGAGTCGATCCTATTTGATTCATTTGGATTTTGAGACTTTCATTTCGCGGGTTTCGCCTTGCACGATCCACACACAGCTGTCTGAGAAAAGCTGCTACCACTAGATGGCAGTATTCTGCTAAAACAGACAACGGCAGCATAATAAAGCGTTCTTCCGCATTTAAGACGCTTAATGAGAGTGATATTGAAGCACCAAATTTAGTACACAACAATATAGGCCTACCCTATTAATAAAGCATACTTTATAGAGGCAAACATTACGTCAGATTATGAACAACACCCATAGAAAACCATTATAAAACGCTTAACGTGCAATCGCGCGTTGCATGTTCAGTAAGGTGTATTGGCTACTGAGTTTAAATATCACCGTCTTACTGCATTGACGTTAAGCTTTTTCTTTATAATATGCTCTATGGGAGGAAAACTATATAGCCTACAGACAAGAGACTACATGAACGCAATGTACGGCGTTTCAAGTTAATAACATTTTCCTTCCCGAGCCTGTTAAAAAGAAAAAGCTTAACATGAAATAAAAATTCTGCAGTTGCGTTTAACTTTGCATGTGAATGGGAGAGCAACCGGTCCGAGAGTGCAGTGAAGTTTGATATTCGCCTCATTTTATAAAGGGACCATCTGCAAACTCCACTCACAGTCAAAAAAATATAAACGTCCAGTCATTCATTCAAATGAACATATTTCCAAGGTTATATTATAACCTTGGAAGTCTAGTGGGCAGACTGACTTAGCCTACTGTTACTGTACTATGTCCAGCCAATATCTCGATTGAACAGTAGCCTACAATTTTTTAATTTACTGTAAATTGTTTTTCTATTCATGTTCCAAAGGTTGTAGTACGTTCCTAGTGACAAGTCAGGTGAAATTTTACATTATTCACTTGTAGTAAGTCACCAAAAACCCGTTTGGTTAATTACAGTAATTTTTTTATAAAATAATAATTGTTTACTAAATAGGCTACATGAAGGGAGTTATTGGGGCAATTTCACCTGTAGTAAGCCAGTCTAGTCACTGAACATACTACAACCATTTTGAACATGAAAAAACCCTTTTGGTGAATTACAGTATTTTTCTGCAGAATACAGGCTACATGAAGGGAAGTATTGTCCAAATTTTACTTGTAAGTCAGTCTTACAGAAACCTTCTACGAGCTTTGGAATTTGAAAATGTCTGTTATTAAATTTAAAAAGTAATTTGAATTAAAACAAATTATACGTTTTAACCACTGATCTATATAGAATGACATTATAGATCAGTGGTTTTAACGCAGTTAGTGGAATTGGCAGACGTTCCCTTGTGCATCATGAGCTGTGGTTAGCGCGTCAAAGCATTCTCGTGTAGAAATATGCAGCTACAGGCCCGCTACGCCAGTTGATTTTCAATTAATATTTCATGTCGATATACAATGGTTGCATATTGTTAAAACTCATCATGCTATAGTAAGACTATAGCCTATGGCTTAAGGGTCAAGGGAAAACAAATGTAGCCTACTGCGAAAATCGTCTTTAATATTTAAAAACAGACATTTTCAAATTCCTGCTTGTATACTATGTACACAATGTGTAGTCAGATAAAAATAAGCATATAATATGAACGCAACTGCGAAATTTCACCTTTTTTTAACAGGAAGGAAAATTGTATTAACTTGAAACGCCGTGCGTTGCGTTCATGTAGTCTCTTGTCTGTAGGCTATATAGTTTTCCTCCCATAGAGCATATTATAAAGAAAAAGCTTAACGTCAATGCAGTAAGACGGTGATATTTAAACTCAGTAGCCAATACACCTTACTGAACATGCAACGCGCGATTGCACGTTAAGCGTTTTATAATGGTTTTCTATGGGTGTTGTTCATAATCTGACGTAATGTTTGCCTCTATAAAGTATGCTTTATTAACCCTCTAGGCGCCACGGTCGAGTTTACTCGACGAGATGCGGCTCTGAATAAAACGGCCGATTTTGTCAAATTGGGTGTCAAATTTCGTTCGTCCTCCCTTCCACTGGATGGCAGACATGTCATACTTCATCCCCAAATCAAAAAAACGTCATGTTTCTATACAAAATGTTCGAATTAGAGCGCATTGAATCACTGCGATCAAAAGCGGAGCTAGTGTGCGAGTGAGGCATGTTATCAGATCCTCTCCGCAATCGCGGCGACAGTATTGTGGTGGAGACTTTGTCTAATACCACTGGGTATGTTAGACGAGGTCGAAGTATTCATAGGAGAGTTAGGAGACAACGTGGAGGCAGGGTCAGGAGTCGCAATGACAATGACAGCAGTCCGAGCTGTGCACACTCGGCGCGCTCGCGCGAGGCAGATCTGGGCGCGCTGCTCGTATCATCTCACTCATGATCTGTGCCTTGCCGTGGCGAGTGAGCGTTTGAACTAAACAGGTCGTGTCTACTTGTGTTTGTATGTCATATGAATAAAATATATTTGCCCCATACATGGAATCAGAGTGCCTACTGTATTTAGTAAATGGAAAATCTCTACAGCAAAAGGCCAATCACTACATGCATTCGGTTTGTTTCTACCATTTATTAGTAATGATTTTGTTTGTTTACTACTTACTATATACCTGAGCATTCAGTATTGTGCAATATAGCATACAGAAGGTGATGGACATTTTGGGGGAAAAGAAGTGCTGCATTTTATCATTTAAACATGTGACTTTTCATGAAAATTCTATAATACAAGATATGACCACCATATGACGTCATAATATGCAAATTCGATGGGAAAATGTAATCCCTACATAAACTTTGGGTCTTCCTTAATATTTCTCTAATTTACAGAAAGTCTCTATCTTTTATCACTTTTAAGATATAGCCTTTAGAAATTATGATGTCAAAATCGAACGTTTTAGGAAAAAACCTCTGGCGCCTAAAGGGTTAATAGGGTAGGCCTATATTATTGTGTACTAAATTTGGTGCTTCAATATCACTCTCATTAAGCGTCTTAAATGCGGAAGAACGCTTTATTATGCTGCCGTTGTCTGTTTTAGCAGAATACTGCCATCTAGTGGTAGCAGCTTTTCTCAGACGCTGTGTGTGGATCGTGCAAGGCGAAACCCGCGAAATGAAAGTCTCAAAATCCAAATGAATCAAATAGGATCGACTCAATGAATCGAGTCAATGAATGCACGCGCGTCACCTGATCCACACATGCACGTCTTCTGTGTTGCATGTGCAAATTATGATACACTAATACAAAGGAAAACATTTGTATTCACAAAAATGTCTCTATTTGTACAAATTGCTTCACATTCATTCAATTTTGAATTTTGCACACACAAGTTGAAAGGCATGGATAAAACATTTCTGCAACATGTATCAAGTTCATTGATAAGTGTGCTTGCACGTGTTAATCATTTTGATACTAAAATCATCCCATAGTGACCTCATTTGCCCGGAGCTATGTCTGCAAGTCCAGATGCATGCTGATAATGACGACATTGTGTGTAAGTAACTTTTACTATTTTCTCCTTTGTGTAATTTTACAGTGACTTATGTTGTTTATTCATATCACTCTCATTTAATTGTTTTCCAGCTGCCTGTAAAACATATTACGAGACAGTGCGCAGGAGCTTCAGGTACAAGCAGCCAGATCTTGCATCGCAGGCGGAAGCTGTGAAGAGTTCAGCTCGGAGTCGAGCGAGAATTAAGAGGGAAGAGGGTAAGATTTATTTGATACGATCCGTTTTTGGACAATGTGACTATTTTTCAGGTGAATTAATAGATGTGTTGTGGTCATACGCAGTGCTGTACTGATTGTCTTTGGTTGTGTTTACAGCTGTTAGAAGCGAGACAGTGTGCTAGCTGAGGATGAGGTGAGCCTTTGGAAGCGCGCTACCACATGATGTCTGATGAGGAAGATGGCATCGTTGGCGGGGTGTGGATTGTATGACCTCCGTCCTTTCGCAGCCAGGAGCTCACAGAGCTCTGTGCCACGCTGAAGTCGAGATTAGAGGCGATTCCAAAGTACAGGGATACGCACCACAGACGTCTGCTAAATGGACCAAATTTTGCAGCCGCAAGGCTTCCAATTTGTTGTGTGGGTGGATTTCCTACGCTTTGTACATATAGTTGTTTGTTTGTGTTAATAAAGCTCTTTCTTTGAATGAACAGCATGTCTCTGGCAAAATTATTTTTTCTTGATGGTAATAATAGATGGTAATTGTATATGAATATAATACAACATAATAGATATGAATATATATATAGGAATACATCATTTAATAGCATATCATATGTATATATATATATATAAATATATACATAATTTAGTATGTAAATGTATTATTATTACAATTTTGGGGTTTACATTTATAATGAGGCAGGGTGACCAATAGCAACAGATCTGCCAACCAATCACGAGTGATTTTTCTTGTTTAAATGTAGTGGTTTCAACCAATACTGAGTGAGGTAATTCAAGCCATTCTCTGGCAAGGCGCGCGGGCGCTGCTATTCATATGCTAATTAGAGCCATTAGCACCTCCGCTAGCTCTCCACATACGTCATATGGTACGTTTCCGTCAGTATGTGGCACAGGCGAACGCGACGTTCGCAGGCTGTAAATTGTCATTAACTGACGAAAATTAGGGAGATTTCCGACCGTTTACGGGGACGAAAATCCCACTTTTCATGCAGTGACCTGCATCTCGCTCCTGCCATCTGGAAAAGAATTCTCTCAGCCTTAGTATATAAGCACTCACAGTTTCTCCTACACGCTGTCTACAATTGAAAAAACTTGCTCTCAACTGTGCCTTGGTAGTTGGTTTAGCATACAGTGTTTCTAACTGTTGCAATACTTTTGCTCCTGTATTCATGCTTGCAGGTTGCACGGGATGCAGCTCACGCTTGGCATCGCCCTCCAGAGCCCCCAGCAAAAAGTCTGCTTACTGTTGTTCGTTCAGTCCCTGGGCCCTCAGCATGGCCTCCACCTGAACCCTCCATTCTCCAAATTTAGCTCTATTGCCATCAAATTTCGGGATCCATGCAGCCCCATGAACCATGGCATAACAAACTGAGCCATAATGGCTGGATTATTGCTACCCCCTACTGACAAATTCTCGCTATTGCCTAAAGTCGAGTCCATTACCTATCAGTGGAGCTGGTACCCTGCCCGACTACGCCAAATAATGTCACACCTGAATGTGAGGTTCTTAATTATACCAGCATTTAACTTCTCCACTGACAGGAAAAGGACAACAACCACTTCTAGAATTTATACAATTTATTTAATAACAATTTGCTCAGAATGATAAAATTGGCAACTGGATAAAAAGTAAAGAAAGGCAACTTACTGGTCAGTTAATGCTACAGCCCAATTTATCACAATTCATCAGTTTAGATTCAAAATCCAAATCCTGTCCTATATCAGTATACAAAAATCATCAACCAAGCATAAAATTCAAATGCATTGACAGAAAAGTTCGGCAGTCTTCAGTCAAATCTCAAACCACATTCAAGGTCCATTGTCCTTATATGGAAGTCCGATAGACAAGCGGGCTGCGGAAGGGAATGCCGGTTCGAAGGATGCAGTCTCGTTAGTTCGTCCCTTCACGCAGCTTCGTGATCCAATATGAACAGCAGCAGCACTGAGGAGGAGTAAAAGCAACCCTTAGTCTCATGCAAAATAGCCCAGCTCTCACGCACACACATAAGTTGGTAGGCAGAACAACTTTCCTTTACTTAGCTCAAATCAGGCGTTGAATCCACGGCATGAACATCTGCGTTCCTCTTCCTTTCCGCTTGACTTATCTCCATTGATGGGTTGTAATCAGATCCGTGCCCACTGCTCGTCCGGCTGTAACTTTCTGTCATCAAACGCCGTGATCGGTGTCCCTGCCCATATAGGTTCCTGCCCGTGTGCGTGTGTTCCCTTGCACACCTTCACTGACTCACACTCTCGCTTGTCCCTTCTTAATAAGCAACCTGCTGCACCTGTCCTTAATCACCAATCCATTAGTTCGTGCAGCACCGCCAATTCCGCCAATGTCAGAGAGAGAGGGTGGGGTCTGTCAATCATCACTGTGAGTATTAAGGCCCACAATTAAGAAACCAGTGAAACAGCAAAACAGCAATCAGTGATCAAAAATACACAAAGCACAATAATAAATTAAGTGGGTGAAATAAATAACACGCAGGGGGTTCAATACAGACAGGTAGATGTTCCACATTTGACATCTTAATTAACCGTCTGAAGACCTATGGATTGGTTTACCACCTATTTGTCGAACAGGTCATTGTCCGTAGTGCTTGGAGATGCCTCCTCCTCTCATGCTCCTTTATTTTCTGGGGTCCACCAAGGATCTATTTTAGGTCCACCTTCTGTTCACCATGTACAATGCTACCCATGGGTCAAATTATGCGCAGTCATGACATTAATTTTCACTGCTACGCAGATGACACACAATTGTATATCCCTGAAAGCCTGGTACCACAGATTCATCCTGCATCATGTCCTGCTTCACCGAGATTAACCCTTTGACGCGTACGATCACACCGGTGTGATCAGTCTTGGCTGGTCCCTGGAGCGTACGATCACACCGGTGTGATTAGAACGGTCAGTGCATCACGTGATCAACTGCTAAATTCAAACGTGCTTTCGCGCGTTGGCTGGCGCTGAGCCAGAGACAGACGCACTCAGTGCTGTCATATATCACAACTATTGAGTATTTTAAACCACATAATGTTTATTTTAGGTTTCAGACATTTAAATACACATAAGTACTAGCAAAACAGTGATTTTGAATTAGTAAAATAGACACTGATGTCTATGGAAACGGCAACAATAATCATTTCCATTATAATAAGACAAAACGTTTTATTCATATCAGATACACATTGTGTAAGTAGCTTTACATTTTACCCTATTCTTCTCCTAGTTCACCGGCCACTTACTTTCATGTATTTCGTGAGAAACAACAGGTCCGATTCTCTGAACTGTGAAACAAACTAACATGGCGCCGCCCATCGTGCATACAGCTCAACTAACGCGATCGTTATAAATATGTTTAAACAACAAAACACATCCACTTGCACATATTTGACAATCGGAATATCAGTGTTTCATGCTGTAGCTAATACATTTGTGAATATTTTGAATAGAAAAGGAAAAAAGACATAAAAGCAGATCATCACTCATTCAGCTCTGTGTTGTGATTGCGCTGTGTCACGTGACAAGAAATGACGCGTCACCATGGAAACATTAAAGTGACAGGTTCTAAATAACGGTCGCCTTGAAAAACTCACGCTGGGGGGTCAGTTAGAATATTTTAAACTTACGTGTGAAAGGGTTAAAAATTGGATGTCGAAAAACTTTCTGCAATTAAATGACTCCAAATCAGAGTTACTTATAATTACCCCATGCAGCCCCAGTACTAGCATTAACCCTCTGGGGTCGGCTATCGTGCCGGCGCGACGAGCTCACTTTTTTCCTTATCAGTGCAAAAGAGACTCAAATTACTCTGTTGATTTTGATCTTACATATAAGTGTTGTACATCATTAGATCCTGTTAAGTGTCTATTTTTTTGTGGATACTCACAATAAAAACAAAGTGTTCTGCTTTTTGTCAAATAAAGAAAAATAAACATGATGTGAATTTTGCGTTCTCTCTGTCAGTGAAGTTAATTCTGAAACGCGTCAGAAAATTAACTGTAACTAAGTAAATACTTGTCACACAGGCACGAAAGATTTTTCGTTATGAAGCTGAAATTCTCTTCTTTTAAATGAAGTAACTTATATAAAAAACAAATATTCTCAGTTTATGTAATCTGTATGAAAAGAGAGAGTGGTCAGTCTTTTTCCTTTCAGCTAATTATAGCGTATGACGTGTTAATGTGACCACGCCCACTGGAGAGCGCGCACTATTCAAACGCAAATGTTGAGGCAAGCCATGAAAACGCCCACATCAGCTGGATAAAACATCCAGTTTAATAAGAATCTTGTACTTTACCTCTTATTGCTGTGCTGTGAGGAATAATACTATCGTAATAGTCATGGAAAAGTTACCTCAGAAGTGCTGGTAGTTTCATTTCGAGGAGCAACGGATCCAGCTGATGTAGTAAGTCATTTATTCTTAAGTGCTTTGTTCTAATTGCATTATTGAATAGTGTCTGTAAACTGCACAAAGACTGTTTAAATATGAATTGCATGTCTGTGTGTGAATGAATGAATGGCACAGACGCGCGCGCGATGTTGTTTCCTACAGATGTACATCGCATCTGTGCGTTCATTCACTGTCGCTCCTACATATTTTTACATGAACACATCCAAACTATATTGCTATAGCCTACTGAGATTTGTTCTAATCGCGATATAGAATAGTGTCTGTAATGACAACATTTCGTTGACTAGTTTTGGATAGATTATAAAGTTTTTACTATAAAATAGACATCAAATAAGCTTTTGTTAGACAGTTTCTGCTCATATGTTAAATATGTAGTATGTTTTGTCAAAAATAAACTAATCAACTGTTATAGTGATTGTTCCAATGCAAGCTAGGCTATATCAAAATAATGAATCCTAAACTTTGAAAAATGTATGATAAAATGTATTGGCCTACTAAAAAATAATACTTTATAAGAGATTTATGGAAAAAGACAATTTTCTTTTCAAGATATTTCCAACTCTAACTTTTAACCAATTCTATAGAATGGCCCATAAAACCTATTTGGACAGGATTTGTTTCCAGGTATGACTAAAAATGTGCTTTTGACTTTCATTTATATTTTGATTATATATATATATATATATATGTGTGTGTATGTGTGTGTATGTATATATATTGTCCTCGCATTCTTTCTTTTGTGACACACCTGAATGAAAGGCTCATTATTATGCGCGACTTTGTCTTCTCAGGTGAGAACCACCTAATTATACATGAGGGGGTTGGGCCGTTCACGCCTCCATGCATATTGCCTTTCCAAACAAAAAAAATGTTTTTCACAATTTAAAACAATCTATTGTTTTATGTGAATGATTAGGCAGGATGATTTTCAGATCATTTTGAAGCAAAAACTCTAGGCGACAACATCCATTAGTCAAAAGTCTTGTGGACACATATCCAAGTATGTGTTTTGTGGCCTTATTTCAGAAACTTTATTTTTTTATTTTTTCAATAACCATGCATAAACAATATTCTCTCAAAAATACAAACATGTACATACATGTTTCTCACATATTATGGTAGCCCTGTTTGTGCTAAATTGAGTGTAATTTCACCTGTGCCATTAATATGTTTATAAGCAACTGAAAAAAGCACAAATGTCAGGGCATGTCAAAACATCTCAAGGACCCCAAAAACACCTTAGACCCCAGAGGGTTAATAATGTCTCCTCTAGTCTGGGTGCCTTATCCAATAATGTTCGAAAAGAGGCATGCAACCTAGTTGTCATCTTTGATTTGGAACTGTCCTTAAATGCTCAGGTGACTAAAGTGGTGCAGTCTTGCTTTGCACAATTGAGAGAGCTAACGAAGATCAAGTCATTCCTTACTTTTGCAGATTTCTCAAGGACATCTCAAGGACCCCAAAAACACCTTAGACCCCAGAGGGTTAATAATGTCTCCTCTAGTCTGGGTGCCTTATCCAATAATGTTCGAAAAGAGGCATGCAACCTAGTTGTCATCTTTGATTTGGAACTGTCCTTAAATGCTCAGGTGACTAAAGTGGTGCAGTCTTGCTTTGCACAATTGAGAGAGCTAACGAAGATCAAGTCATTCCTTACTTTTGCAGATTTAGAAATGGTCATTCATGGTCATTACTTTATTCTGGTATCAGCAGGCGAAACAGCTGATTCAAAACGCTGCTGCCAGACTTTTAACACGCACTAAGAGAAGTGACCACATTACACCGATCCTTGCTGCCCTTCACTGGTTACCTGTGAGTTTTCGAATTGATTTTAATATTTTACTGATTGTTTTTAAAGCTTGGAATGGTCAGGCTCCTGCCTATATCTGTGATCTGCTAACTCCCGATGTGCCTGATCACTGCTTGAGATCCTCTGGTAGGGCCTTACTAATGGTTCCAAAATCTTGACTTGTCACTAAAGGTGACGGGGCTTTTGCTGTCCGGGGGATCTCAGGCAGGCAAGCATGGCAAGCTCCTTTAAATCTCTTCTTAAAACTCACTTTTAAAGTACAGCATAGCTTTTACTTAAACTAATAGTATGTGTTATAATTATTTAAATGATTCTATCATTTTATAAGTCCTGTATCTTATTTGTTTTGTAATATTATATGTTCTTATTGTAAAGCACTTTGTATCTCTGTTTTAAAAGGTGCTATATAAATAAATAAAAAGTTTTCCTCTGGCAGTTAAGATGAGCGAGTTATGAAGGGGGTGCTCCCTGCAGGTTTAATAAGTGGACAAATCCACCCGGGGCTTTCCATCAGTAAGGTCTGATGTCAGCATTACTGAAACATGGGGGGGCATTTGCATGTTTGCTGTCAACAGAAGCTTTATGAGAGCACACCGCATGAATCAACATAATTAGTGCAGCTACTGCCTGCTTTTGATATGAAAAAAAAAAAGAAACAGCCCCACCATCCACTCTCCCTCTCTCTATCGCTCAAACACACTTTGTTTGTCTCTGTCTGCTATGGATGACAGGTGGGCAGTAGTGTTGTTGTTTCTATTGCAGGTGCAAATCCAGTGCAGGCACAGGTGTCTGTCCATAATGGGGCTCATCCTGGCCTCACAGCAGACAAATCTGTCAAGGACATTTCAGTCACAAAGAGGATACTGCAGAGCTTATTATTTCAGTTAGCCATATTCTGCACCTATATTTAGAAGCTCCAAAGTGGACATTCCACCCCAAATTTAAAGAAAATAATTAGTTTATTGAGCGTTTTATTTCAAACTATACAAAATACAAAAGTTCTACTCACTAGGACATATGTCTTGTTTTGTCATGCATAAATAATATATTGGTAACACTTTACAATAAGGTTCATTAGTTAACATTAGTTAATGTATTAACTAACATGAACTAACAATGATCAATATATTTGTTACTGTATTAGTTAATCTTTGTTAACGTTAGTTAATAAAAATACAGCTGTTCATTGTTTGTTCATGTTAGTTCACAGTGCATTAAGTAATGTTAACAAATACAACCTTTGATTTTAATAATGTATTAGTAAATGTTGGAATTAATATTAACTAAGATTAATAAATGCTGTAGAAGTATTGTTCATTCTTAGTTCATGTTAAGTAAGGTAGTTAACTAATGTTAACTAATTAACTTTATTGTAAAGTGTTACCAATATATTTTTATATTCAGTGTTGATTACATTTTAAAAGCTTATTAATATTAGTGTTATATTATGTATTAAAGTGACCATGAAATCAATATTCACTATTCTTATTTTTTATGGAACATTTCAGTATTAATTATAAATTATTTATCCATGATTATTATTATTATTATTAATAATAATAATAACTTTCAAAATCAACTTCCCCTCCCTCTTGCCAGTGGCGGATTTAGCAAATTGGGGGCCCAAGGCGAAGGTAGTATGGGCCCCCCCATCCGATCTTTACATAGGCGTAATTTGCGGGTGGGATGGGTGGGACATGTCCCCACCACTTTTTGCCAGGGTCGATATTGTCCCCACCACTTTTGAAACATCTCACGGCATGGATGTAACTAATACAAATAAATAAAACATCTCTAGTTAACTAGCAGAGCATTCATTTCATTCGTTTGTTAAATAAGAGGCGATCTAGCGCTGAAATGTGTTGTTTTTGAAATCAAGTGATCAAAGTGCTCGTTGACTGCGATCAGTGGCGCGGATATAAGTGTTCTCTGTGGCTTGCGCTGCCACGCACAGCCGGACGCGTGCTTTAATCCGTTGCGGAGACTCTCTATTCGTTCCGGTGAAATCACAAAGTAAAACACACATTCGATCCGACTGAATGGCTGAGAGGCAGGTAAAGCTAATGTACCTGGCTGGCAGGCACTGTCGGCAGCAACGGGTAGCTCCTCCTTGCTAGCAGCAGTGCTAACGGTCGTGATGGTGGTTGTATCGTTAACGTTGTTGTCATTGTCAGCGGGCATCACAAAAAAGTTTGTTACCTTCAGCAATTTCACTAAAAACTTTTTGCTTTCCTCCCGCTTCCTGCTTTTTTCAGCACTGCTTGGGTAGCTTCGCTTCATTTTTACTCTGTCTACTACTCTGTCTGTCAATCACTTATTTTTCTCCGTCAGTTTTTTTGGCGCATTACAGCCTTGTCACTTTCGCAGATGCGCAGTAAGTGAGATAATGGAATAGTCCAATGTAGTGAGGTGGGGGGCCCCCTCCTGTCTGCGACACTAATGATTTGATTCCATTTTTCGCAAATGGAGTTTTTTTTAAATATATAATTTGCGAAAAGTAAAAAAAAAAAAAAACTTAAGCATAAGTTAATGGGGCATTTTGGGGACCCTAGGTAGCTCGGGGCCCAAGGCGATTGCCGACCTTTGCCTAATGGTAAAGTCCGCCCCTGCCTCTTGCAGTGATATCTCTTTGTGTTTACTGGCATGAGGGCGGGACAACCTGTCACTCAGATGAAATCTACCAATAGCAAACCACAATAGCTCCAATGAATTCCCATGGAGAAAATCAAGTCCTGAATTAAATTTTGTCTTGTTCAAGAAGACGTTTCACTTGTATAAAATAATGAAGAAAAGACTGTTGCGTCTTAGATATCTTTAATGCATAAATTACTAGGTGTTATTTCTCTGAGTTTTAGATTTCTCACTATCACCTTCCTTCTTTCTGTTGTCACCTGCTGCCAACAGGATGTGCTGTTGTTGTGACTTTTGTGTCACCAAAGCAGGCAGCAGACACAGACTACTGACAAGGCAGGCAGGGGCTCCACTGCTTCTACAAGAGAGAGAAAGACAA
Source organism: Rhinichthys klamathensis goyatoka (assembly GCF_029890125.1). Taxonomy (NCBI): domain Eukaryota; kingdom Metazoa; phylum Chordata; class Actinopteri; order Cypriniformes; family Leuciscidae; genus Rhinichthys; species Rhinichthys klamathensis. The sequence continues at coordinate 5,164,754 of NW_026606600.1, forward strand.
AGGAATATGGAGCGAGAGACAGGGGGGAGGAGAGGAGTAGCAGAGATGGAGAGATGGAGAGAGAGCAGAAGGCACAATGAGACAAGGAGAGACAGAGAACAGAAAAGGACTCATGGCTCCAGAGAGAACAGAGGGAAAATGAAAAGAGCAAATAGAGAGGCAGGAGTGTGGGAGGGAGCAATAGGGAAGGATAGGTGGGCGTTAGGAGAATGATGTGCTATGCAGCGGGTGTTTGTTCTTCAAAACTGCAAGATCCCCTGCCCCTAAAGCCACGGATTATTGTTTGTTATGTATGGGTTGGGTTTTTATTATATGATGTATGTGTTTTGTTCACAGAAAAGTACCAACTCATTAGAATAGTTCATTTGGGAGTCGGACTACTCTGATTGGGCTGTATGTTTTTGATTCACTATAAAGGATTGAATAATTGTTCAAGAATCAGACTACATTGGTCACTCGCACCATATGTTTTGCTCTGTATTCAGGTAGTGAAAATGTTTAGAATGGTATTCCATTCACATCGCCGCAAGACTGCATGTGTGAACATATCATTATTTCTTGCTGCCATGTCTAATACATTGATTTATCATCAAATAGCCTAGTTTGATTTGCAAAAAAAAAATATCTTTCGATAGATGTTTTTTAACAAATCAGTTGAGTGAATTATTCAATGATGCACTGATTCACAGGCTGTCACTCTTTTCGTTCCTGAATGAATGAAAGTGTTTTTGAACGAATCAGCTGAATTAATGAGTCAGTGATTCCCTCATAATTCCAGTGCTGTTGGACTCTGTTTATCAGCGTTCTTGGAATGCCGCTCAACCAATCAGATTTGATGGCCAGAAGTAATTATTTTTCCACAGTTAATAACAGTAAGTGCAAGTAATTATTTTTCCACAGTTAATAACAGTAAGTGCAAGTATATTAATTACATCACCACTTAGTTCCTTGGTTGTGCATAGTGTTCTCTCTTACAGTTGGCCTGGGGCCTGTACCATGATAGTAGAAACTCAGGGTTACAGAATTTGTTTTGAGTTGACAAAACCAAACCAACCCAATAAGGCTTTGTTGGAACCATGATGCTGTTCATCGTTCTCTGCCTACTCAGGCTTTGATCCTGAGTTCATTAAAAGTGTGACACCAGTAGAGAACAGCCAATCACATGCCTTAAAACATGCAAACCTGGGATTAATTTCTGGTAAAACAGTCAGCATGATTCAAACCTCTCTTATGTCGAAGTTTAAGAGATTAAAGAATATGAAGTATATAAATGCATTCACACAGTAAGAACAAAATATGTTTGTGGTGAGGTAAATTAAACGCAATATGCGTTGACGTCACAATCGTGTTGCATTGTGGTATATGGAGCTGCCTGAAGTGTACATTTGAAGTAGACTCGCTCCCTCGGTCAAAACCGTATCCATATAACCAAATCCATATAAACTTCCCTCGTCCACTTCACGAAGTGGAACGCACTTCAAAATGGCGGCAGGTATTTTGGAAGTGCTTAGGGAAGTTCGCATGTGCGTGTTTAAAAGTGGACTGGAACGCAGCCATAATAGCTGTGTCCCAATTCAGGGGCTACATCCTGTGAAGAATCACTTGAAGGCTGATTGTGTCACAGCGGCGCGACGAAGGCTGTCCCAAGTCGAAGGATCCTTTAATTTAGGGGCGGCAGCCGCTCAGTGGTTCATGTAGGTTGTCTACAAACCAGAAGGTTGGTGGTTCAATCCCCTGTTCTCCACCTGACCAAGTGTTGAGGTGTCCATGAGCAAGACACCTAACCCCAGCTGCTCCCGACGAGCTGGGTGGCGCCTTGCATGGCTGACACCGCCATCGGTGTATGAATGAGTGAGTGAATGGATGAATGTGAGGCAAAATGTAAAGCGCTTTGGTGGCCATTGGGTCTGTGAAAGCGCTATATAAATGCAGTCCATTTACCATTTGTTGCTAAGTCCGAGGTTTTCTCAGGGAATTGGGCTACTTTTAATTTGTTGCAGCGCGTAAATTTTTTTCCAGCGGATTGATTTCCACCCCTGTAAGTATGATTTCGACGCTCCAACACCCCCAAAACATCCCTCAGACTCACAAATCCAGTGGAGAATTCGTCCACCCGATGGAGAAGAGCCGTTGGGCTTTTTGGGCTTCATTTGTTGCACAGACTGGCAACCCTGCCTACCGTCCTTCTTTCCCCGGACCGCAAAGGACAGAACGACGAACCAGCAGCAGCCAAGAGAAAACGAGACAGAGAGGATGAGCTGATCAAGATATTTAGGGAGGATGATATGAAGTTTCAGAGAGAGATAGAAGAGAGGAGATCACAGGAGAGCAGGGAGAGCATGGACAGATTGGTAGATAACTAAACTTTTGGTTCTGTGAATTAAAATTTGTAAATGAAACAAAAAAAAAATTCTGTCCATTGTTTATTTTTGTAATGCAAGTTCTAACTTGTAAATGTTATAAAGAAATTATTTTGTACATTTATTTTTGTCATGTCAATTAATTTGTAAATGAAACTAAATAAATTGTTCTATAGGCTACATTTTTACTTACAGTAATTTTTACAAGTATTTAGAAGATAAGTTACGTTAAAGATAAGAAAAAAAATACACGTTTAAATTAACAGTATACATAAAACAGATTGGAATCAAACATTTTTATGTAGACTTTTATTGAGCTGAGCAGGAGATTCTGGTGCTGCTGCTGGATCGGGATGAGCTGCACAATAGAGACCCTGGTAAGGCCTCTGCCAGTGGGACATCATCTGGGATGAGTGCATATTTCCACTGTCCACTAACAGGTTTGCAGGGCTGATGGAAGATGTTCTCAGAAAGAGGGAAGAATAAGTTAAATTAACTCACATACTCAAAAATCAAACCATAAAATATTTTAACATGAAAAACCGTTCTGAGCTAAACTCAGGACAGCAGCCCTCCAGGACCGACATTGCCTATCCCTGATCTATAAGACATATTTTTAGTGTTTCTATTATATTCTGTTCATATATGTTTTTTTTTAAAAAACAAGTACAATATTTGCCTCTGAGATGAAGTGGAGTTGAATAACAATCTAAAGTTCTTCAAATTAATACTTTAATCCAGAGTAAATGTATGTCGTTACATTCCACCACTGGTTATTTGGAAAATGAAACTTAAAAATGTATTGTCACATTAACAAATTTTTGCAAGCTGTGTCCCTGGAGTTGTTAAATTTGTCTGGTTTTGTCGCCTAGCAACTGTGACAGCCGTTGTGACGAGTGGCAGTATATGTACTGGACTTTATAAAACTTTATATAAGTTATATATATATTAGGTGTGTAACGGTTCACAAAATTCACGGTTCGGTTCGATACGATACACTTGTGTCACGGTTCGGTACGTTTTCGATACAGCAAAAAGAAAGAAATGCCAGAGAAATTTCCTTGATTTAATTTTTTTTATTATATTTTTATTAAAACTAACATCATAAAGTATGATATTTTTTTACTTTGAGCAATGATAGAGCTATACTTGACTTTTCTTAGGAGCATATAAAACAAAACAGCTCTTTGGACAAAATGAAATGTAATATTGTAGTAGTTATAAACAAAGGTTTATTTTAGTTCAGATTAACATTTGAGGGCAGCAATTATTCATAATGTCAAAATAAAACCGACGTAATGTTACTTGAAAGCATTATAGCCTACTATTCCTGCCAAACCTCCATGGTTACAGTTAGTAGTGTAACAGTAAATCCATGGTGAATGTTGCTGATCTGTGGACACTTAATAGTTCATTCATGGCACAATGTTTCTTCCTGGTTTCCATGTCAGCGCTGTTTGATCCGTTAATAACGGAGAAATGTGAATGTTTCTCACTAGATCTCGCAGCGATGTTATTACTTCAGTGGCGAATTAAATTTTTTCTTAACTGGATTTCGCTGTGTAGTAACAGTGCTGCTTGATTAAGATCGGCTCGCGCTGCATTGGTCCAAACTGATAAACGCTCCGTCAACCACACAATAACGAGTAGCTCAGTTCTCTTACGAGAGGTTCTCTCGTATTGCGTAAGTTTAGCTTACGCTACGGGAAAGATTCATCTTCTCGAGATATTGAAGCCAAAAAATTATCCATAATTTTGTATTCATTGTCAACGCAGTGCAGCAGCTAGCAGACCTAGAGCAGGCCATCTCGCGTGCTCATTGGCTGCCCTGCTGGCATCTGCTGCAGCCTACCAGTGAGCCCCGCGTGACGTCATGCCCAATGAAGGGCGCTCGCGCCTTCATAGCGTCACAGCCCGCCAGAATGGGCGTGGCTTAGCGTATAAAAGAAGGGGCTGTAGGCTGACTTCCCTGATTTTTCGACTCTTCAGCGAGCTCTCCGCATCGCTGGATCAGAGAGAAGCCACCGCCGCCGTCGAACAGCCAGCTTAGGACAGCGCTGAGGAAGCCGGCCGTCTTCGCCACCTTCAGCCATCCGTGCGAGCTACGCTATCCGGCGACGTATCCTTTTTACATTGCAAAACTCTATTTCTAAAAGAGCGCGAGCGTCTTTTTAAAGATGCCTCACACTTCCTGCGGCTCGTGCAGAGCCCCGCTCAGCGTTGGAGACCGCCACGTGATTTGCGCTCTCTGACTGGGCCTGGAACATGCAGAGCTCGCCCTCGCGTCCGGGGGCTGCGAGCTCTGCGAAGCACTTCCGCTGTCGACCCTACGGGCTCGACTCGAAGTCTTCAACCCGGATGCAGCCGCTCCGCCCTCCGGGGGACCGCGCAGGAAGAAGCGCCGTTCCCTGAGGCAGCCGGAGCCCGTGGCCACAGCGACGCGCTCGCCGGAGGATCTCCCTCGAGCCCCGCTTTCGCCATCTCCGCCTCCCCTCCCCGACGCGCAGCTGCCGCTCACGAGCCTCACTGCCGTCGTGTCTGAGGAGGAGGCCGAGGAACACGCCACGAGAGACTGCTGCTCCATCCTGGCATCGGACAGCGAGGAATGGTCGCTTCACTCCGGCTCCACGTCGATCCAGGAATCCAGCCGAACTTATGCGCCTGCTGACGCAGGCCGTCGACCGCCTCGGGCTCGAGTGGTCGCTGCCAAAGGAACCCGCGCCGAACAGGCTCGACGGCTGTTTCCTTCAAAGTCGCCGCCGTGCAGCTTCAGCGAGCAGGCCCGCTCCATTCCTGCCGGAACTTCATACGGAGCTGACGAAGTCTTGGAATGCACCATTCTCCTCGAGACTTCAGTCCCAGGCCTCCGCGTCGCTCTCCCAAGTGGACGGCGCCGCCGAGAAAGGGTACACGGCTATTCCCCCTGTGGAAGAGGCGGTCGCAGCGCACCTTTGCCCGCCCTCCGCGAGATGGCGGTCTCGGTCAGCCCTCCCGTCGAAAGCCTGCAGAGCCACGTCCGCCTTGGTCGGCTGCGCATATGCCGCCTCCGGCCAGGCCGCGTCTGCTCTCCACTCCATGGCTGTGTTACAGATCCTGCATGCCGACCTCCTCCGTGAATGGGATGAGAAGGGCCGGGATCCAGCTGCGGTTACAGATCTGAGAAGCGCGACGGATCTCTCTCTCCGCGCCACCAAAACCGCAGCTCAAGCCATCGGACGAGCCATGGCCGCGTTGACTGTAACAGAGAGGCACCTCTGGTTGACGCTCGCGGATATGAGGGAAGCTGAGCGAGCCACCTTCCTGAACGCGCCGCTCTCCCCCACTGGTCTCTTCGGCCCAGCGGTTAACGGGATCGTTGACCATTTTTCTGAAGTGCAGAAGACCACGCAGGCCATGAACCTCTTCCTGCTGCGACGCTCGAGCTCCGCTACAGGCCGCTCTCGCGAGAAACAAAGCCAGCCTCCTGTACGAGCTAGCACCCAGCGTCCAGCGCAGCCCCAGCCTTCGCAGCGACGTCAGGGCGGCCGCCCTAGGTCGCGCTCAGACAGCCGTCACAGACCGCCGCCCCCCAGGGGGCCTCGGCAGAAGATCACACTGAAGTCTGAGCACGCGAAGTCCTCCTAACAAAGAGAGAGAAAAGACGCGCGTGTCCCGCCACGGCCGGACCGCCGTCAAAGCTTATTTCCCTGTCAGTCCCCTTCAACCAGGCTACTGCAGTGGTTCATTTAGCAGCCAACGAGCCGGTTTGTCCACCCTCTCGCCTGCACACAAACGCCGTTTTCACGGCGACCCAGAGAAATCTCAAAAAGAGTATTATGTCTGATCCGGCTCACGCCGTCAGTGTTTTAAGTGTAGTGAAAGTGCCCACCCCCCAGTGTTCACCCCTACACACAAGCACGTCAAATATCGGGTCATCCACAGAGCACACTCTCATAAAGCGCAGAAAAGCCGCTCGAGTGTTGAATATAAGAAATGTGTCCACAGGGCTGTGCCCACTATCTGCCCGCTCTGTTACACGGTCAAGAAAGCAGGTTATGAATGTAAGTCCCGTGCCCGCCAGAGAGCGTTCACGCTTACTAACACAAACCTCCCCCCGGTCGCCGCCCGCGCGTTTAAGTGCTATCACAAAACGCAGGGCGTTAATAAGACGCTCCCCATCCATTTTGATCGGGACGTCAAATACATGTGTAAGTCTCGTGCCCGCGCAAATGCGCTCACGCTTACAGAACGCTTTTCCGTCCAAAGCGCTGCTCGCGCGTCAAAAAGTGAGGAGAAAAGGTTCCCCATCCCTTATGATTGGGACATCTCACACAAATCAGCCGGTTTCGGCTTTCAGCGAGCAGCCGTTGCCCAGAACAGAGAGCGCGCGCGCCGCGCTTTCAGCTCCGGTTCAGTTTCACAAGCCCGCAAATGGCGGCGATCTGAACCCGGAGGCCATTCGCCCCCTAGCGGCTCACATAGCTGCGTGGGAATCTATCCCGGGGATTTCAGAATGGGTGCTGAGCACAATAAAGCAGGGCTATACACTTCAATTCATTCGCCGTCCCCCGCGCTTTCGAGCCCGGACCGCGACGATAGTGAATGCGGAAGTAGCACACCTACTTCACGCAGAAATAGCAAAGCTGCTGTGCAAAGGGGCTATAGAAAAGGTGCCGCCTTCTCTGAGCGAGTCAGGCTTTTACAGCCGTTATTTTCTCGTACCCAAGAAGGACGGAGCCTTCAGACCTATCCTAGATCTGAGACATTTGAACAAAGTGCTTGTGAAAAGACCGTTCAAAATGCTTACGACCAGGAAAATCCTCGCGCACGTTCGCCCGAGGGACTGGTTTATTTCTCTAGATCTGAAGGATGCCTATTTCCAGATTCAGATAATACCCCGTCACAGGCAATTTTTGAGATTCGCCCTGACGGTCAGGTATATCAATACACCGTCCTGCCGTTCGGCCTGTCTCTAGCACCCCGTACATTTACGAAGTGCATGGACGCGGCGCTCGCCCCCCTAAGAAGTCAGGGGCTGCGAATAATGAACTATCTGGACGATTGGCTGATTTTGGCACAGTCAGAGACAGAGCTGCTATCTCACAGAACAGTGCTTCTCAGTCACCTGGAAAACTTGGGTCTCACGGTCAACTGGACCAAGAGCTCATTACTACCCAGCCAGTCAATTTCCTTTTTAGGAATAGAACTGGACTCGGTGACCATGTCGGCTCGTCTATCGGCACAACGCGCGCTCCGTGTTCGCCACCTAGCCGCGTATTTCCAGAAGGACAGCTTTCTCCCTTTGAAAACATTTCAGAGGATGTTGGGTTGTATGGCATCAGCTGCAGCGGTGCTCCAGCTGGGCCTACTGCGCATGCGCCCGCTCCAACGCTGGTTGAATGCTCGCGCGTCCCGCCGAGCTTGGGTTTCTGGCAGTCAGAAAATCAGAGTGACTCAGACCTGCATAGCGGCTCTGCAGCCCTGGTTAGTGGCCGACTGGTACCAGCTGGGAGTGATGATGGGAACCATCTCTTATCGGAAAGTCATTTCGACAGACGCGTCCAACTGGGGTTGGGGCGCGCTGTTCGAGGGCAGACCGGTCTTCGGCCAGTGGTCAGACCAAGAGAGGTGTTTTCACATAAACTGTCTGGAGATGATAGCGGTCGAGAATGCGCTGAATCGCTTCCTCGCGTTCATACAGGACCAACATGTTCTTGTCCGCTCGGACAACATGTCTGTGGTATCCTATGTAAACCGTCAGGTCGGTGTCAGATCCAGAAATCTCTGCAATCTGACGGAACGCCTCCTTATTTGGTCCCAGATGCACCTGCGCTCGCTGAGGGCGGCGCACGTGCCTGGCCATTTGAACGACGGCCCAGACAAACTGTCCAGGGACAACGTTCCCCCAGGGGAATGGTCCCTGCACCCCCAAACGGTCCAGAAACTGTGGCGCCTATTCGTCAGGGCGGAAGTCGACCTATTTGCGTCAAGAGACAACGCTCAATGCCCGACGTTCTTCTCGAAGGACGAGGACGCGCTGGCCCAGGTTTGGCCCAGCCTCCGGCTATATGCTTTCCCTCCGGTCTCTCTGTTACCACAGGTGATCAAGAGAATCAGGGAAACGCGCCACTCGGTGCTCCTCATAGCCCCGCGTTGGGAGAATCAGATTTGGTTCCCGGAGCTAGCACGGCTGTCACATACAGCTCCGTGGCCGATTCCGGTGAGGGCAGATCTCCTCTCTCAGGCTCGCGGCACGATCTGGCATCCCCATCCAGAGCGCTGGTCTCTGCACGCATGGTTGATCAACGGGTACTCGTTGCCCTGCCAGAAGGAGTAATGAACACGATCACGCAGTCTAGAGCCCCTTCCACGAGAAGGCTCTACGCGTCTAAATGGTCGGTGTTCTCTGGATGGTGCACCGACAGAGGTCTGGACCCGCGGACATGCCGGGTGGCGCATCTGCTCTCCTTCCTACAAGAGCTGTTGGATAAGGGAAGGTCCCCATCCACGCTCAAAGTATACGTGGCGGCCGTGGCAGCGTTCGCAGAATCGACACACGGCCAGTCATTGGGAAGACATGAGTTGGTCATCCGCTTCCTTAGAGGAGCTAGGAGGATGAACCCGCCGTGCCCCCCGTCGGTTCCCATGTGGGATCTTTCACTGGTCCTAGAGGCCCTGAAAGCTTTTTCCTTCGAACCACTGGACTCCGTGGGGTTGAAATATCTATCACTGAAAACCGTCTTTCTGACTGCACTGTCGTCAGTAAAACGTGTGGGGGACCTGCATGCGCTGTCTGTCAGCGCGTCGTGTCTTGAGTTCGGGCCGAATGACTCTAAAGTCATCCTCAGACCTAGACATGGCTACGCTCCTAAAGTGATGGGCACTCCGTTCAGAGCGCAAGTTATCTCGTTGTCAGCTCTCCCAGCATCTGACAGCGAAAGTGATGTGAACCTCCTCTGCCCTGTCAGAGCGCTGAGGTTTTACATTACGCGCTCCGCCTCATTCAGGCGTTCGGAACAGCTGTTTGTTTCGTTCGGTGGGCGCACCAAAGGTCTCGCCTCCTCGAAACAGAGCCTGTCCAGATGGATAGTGGACGCTATAGCAGCCGCTTACGCGTCAAAAGGTCTGCAACGCCCTCTGGGCATCAGGGCTCATTCCACGAGAGGCGTGGCCTCTTCGTGGGCATGGTCCAGTGGAATTTCTATCCATGACATATGTGTAGCGGCGGGCTGGAGCTCCCCGTCTACCTTTGTCAGGTTTTATAACCTAGAAGTTCCTGCCTTGCAGGCTAAACTGTTGTCGGTTTAAAGGAGAGGTGTATTCTGCCCAGACCTCCTGCTCAGATCACTCTCACATGACTCAGCTCTCCTGGTTGAGCTGCACTAAGTGGGGTATGTGCCATGTGCCTATACAGACCGGCGCGCTGCTCTGTATTCCCTATGTGTGCTTATGTACAAGTGATGGCCCACGTGGCTGGCCACCTTATTCTCCGCCTTATAGGGTTTCCCTGAAAGTTCGGGGTCTCATGGTGGATGCTTGGCGCGCACGGCGTTGACAAAGTGTTCCCGTAGCGTAAGCTAAACTTACGCAATACGAGAGAACCTCTCGTAAGAGAACGATACTCGGTTACTAGTCAAGTCAAGTCACATTTATTTATATAGCGCTTTTCACAATACAGATTGCATCAAAGCAGCTTCACAGTGATAACATGAAAGTAGTACAACACAGTTCAATAATATTGTTGAATATTAAATATCCCCAACTAAGCAAGCCAAAAGCAAGGCGACAGTGGCAAGGAACCAAAACTCCATCAGATTGGATGGAGAAAAAAACCTTGGGAGAACCCAGGCTAGTCAGGGGCCAGTTCTCCTCTGGCTAACAATCATAGGGTTTTAAAGAAGCTTTACAGTAAGTGCATATCAGAGAGTACCTGGAAAAAATACATTTAGTTAATCATGTAATATTTAGGGGATAACATATCGCCGGCGTTGAGTCGTCTCTTCGCAGGCGTTGAGTCGTCTCTTCACAGGCGTTGGTCTTCTCATCACAGGCGTTGAGGCATCCGAAATCCCCGTGAGAGGCAGGATACCAAACTGGAGCCTACGAACGCCATTTTTCTCGGGACAAGCGTCCCGAGATAACAGCAGAAAGGCAGATGGGAAATAATTAGCATAGCTGATGTTCATAATGATTTCCATTACACGGGAGTAGGTGTTAGAAAACCATAATCTCACAACTCTCCGCAACCCAAACTCTCCGCAACCCAACCGCAACCATACGGACCGACCCGTTTGTCTATAAGGCTGTCGAGCCCCACTGGTGCGTTAAGCAGTTTCAGTGGCAAACGGTTCCGTATGGCATAGCAGAGGACTAAAAGGTAAGCATTATGTGAATGCTTGACTAAAGAGACACGTCTTTAGTCTAGTTTTAAACTGTATCAGCGAGTCAGAGCATCGGACCGTATCGGGAAGGCTATTCCAGAGTTTTGGAGCTAAATGCGAGAATGCCCTCCCTCCTTTCGTGGACTTCGATATCCTAGGAATGAACAGAAGCCTTGAATTTAGTGATCTTAGAGAACGCGGTGGATTGTAGGGCGAAAGAAGGTCCGTTAAGTACATAGGAGCTAAACCATTAAGGGCTTTATAGGTCAGTAGTAGTACTTTGTAATTGATACGGAACTTAATAGGTAACCAGTGCAGAGATGATAAAATCGGTGTTATATGATCATATTTTCTTGATCTAGTAAGAACTCTAGCGGCTGCATTTTGCACTAACTGTAGCTTGTTTATTGAGGATGCAGGACAACCAGCTAATAAAGCATTACAGTAATCTAGTCTCGAGGTCATGAATGCATGAACTAACTTTTCTGCATCAGAAACAGATAGCATGTTACGTAATTTAGCAATGTTTCTAAGGTGGAAAAAGGCTGTTCTTGTAACAGATGAAATATGATTTTCGAAAGACAAGTTGCGGTCTAGTATAACACCCAGGTCTTTTACTGTAGTGGAAAAAGTAACAGGGCATCCTTCTATATTAAAGTCGTATTGTAAGAGGTTTTGTGTGTAGTTTTTTGGACCAATAAGTAATACCTCCGTTTTATCTGAATTTAATAGCAGGAAATTACACGTCATCCAGCATTTTATATCTTTGAGACATTCTGTCAATTTAGATGAGGTAATGTTTTCATCTGGTCGTGATGAAATATATAATTGAGTGTCATCAGCATAACAGTGGAAATTAATTCCATGTTTTCTTATAATATTACCAAGTGGCAGCATATATATTGAGAATAGCAGAGGGCCTAGCACCGATCCTTGCGGTACTCCGTAGTCTACTGACGTTAACTTTGATTTTCCCCCGTGTAAAGAGACAAAATGATAACGGTCAGATAAGTACGATCTAAACCAGCTTAATGCCTGTCCCTGAACACCAGTGTAGTTTTGTAGTCGATCCAAGAGTATTTTATGATCTATAGTGTCGAACGCGGCGCTAAGATCAAGTAGGACTAGTATTGAGATACAGCCTTGGTCAGAAGCTAAGAGTAGATCATTTGTAATTTTAACTAGCGCAGTTTCTGTACTATGGTGCGGTCTGAATCCTGACTGGAATTTTTCATAGATATCATTTTCTTGCAAAAAAGAGCACAGTTGAGCGGATACAACTTTTTCTAGTATTTTGGACATAAATGGAAGATTTGAAATGGGTCTGTAATTTGCTAGGTTATTTGGATCTAGTTGCGGTTTCTTAATGAGAGGTTTTATTTCTGCCAACTTGAATATTCTTGGAACATGACCTAAGAATAAAGACGAGTTAATAATATTAAGAAGAGGCTCTTCCACTACAGGTAACACTTCTTTCAGTAGTTTAGTGGGTATTGGATCTAATGAGCATGTTGTTGGTTTAGATGCAATAATAAGTTTATTTAGCGCTTCCTGTCCTATCGTTGCAAAGCGGTGTAGTTGTTCTTGAGGGACGATAATTGAGGCTGAATCATAAGAGACCATAGAGGATTGTACATTTATAATTGTGTTTCGAATGCTTTCTATTTTCTCATTGAAATAATTCATAAAATCATTACTACTAAACTGTAACGGTATATTTTGCTCTGGTGATGTCTGTTTATTTGTTAGTCTAGCCACGGTGTTAAATAAGAACCTTGGATTATTTTGGTTATTTTCTATTAGTTTGCGGAGGTGCTCAGCCCTGGCTGTTTTTAGAGCCTTTTTATAACGTGACATACTGTCTTTCCACGCGATTCTAAAGACCTCTAAATTAGTTTGTTTCCATTTACGCTCTAGGTTACGAGTTTCTCTCTTGATATCATGCGTAACACTGTTGTACCATGGTGCTTTAGTTTTCTCTTTAACCTTTTTTAATCTAATTGGTGCAACAATATCTAATGTACTAGTGAAAATGGTGCTCAAACTGCTAGTCATTTCCTCTAGTTCATCTGTTTGTTTGGGTTCACTGAGCAGCTGAGATAGATCAGGTAAGCTATTTGAGAATCTATCTATAGTGGTTGGAAGGATTGTTCTGCCTGGTCTATAACGTGGCGCAACATGACATATTTCAGCAGTACGTATTATGCACGTTACCATGTAATGATCAGTGACATCATCACTTTGCGGTATAATATCTATATCAGTTGGATTGGTTCCATATGATATAATTAAATCTAGTGTATGATTTAGACGATGAGTGGGACCACGGACGTTTTGCTTGACCCCAAAGGAGTTTAATAAATCTGTAAACGCAGCCCCTAACGCATCATTTTTGTTGTCTACGTGTATGTTAAAATCTCCAACAATTATTGCTTTATCGACATTGACCAATAGATCCGAGAGAAAGTCTGCAAACTCTTTTAGAAATTCAGCATATGGCCCTGGAGGTCTATATACAGTAGCCAAGGCTAGAGATAATATGGATTTCTTTCTTACATCTAAGAGCGTAACATTTAGCATAAGTACTTCAAACGAATTAAATCTGTGACCTGTTTTCTGAGAAATATTAAGAATATCTTTATAGATTGTTGCAACACCGCCGCCACAACCAGTCAGACGGGGCTCATGCTTATAACAGTATCTTGGCGGAGTAGACTCATTTAGACCGAAATACTCATTTGGTTTAAGCCAGGTTTCAGTAAGGCAAAGTATATCGAAATTATTATCTGTGACCATTTCATTTACAATAACCGCTTTAGGTGTGAGCGATCTAATGTTTAGAAGACCTAGCTTTAGAAATTCTTTTTGTTCACTGATATTTAGATTTTCTGGTTTAATTACAATAAGATTTTTGCTAGATCCTGCACTAGATTTATTGTTTGGCTTCACTAAACGAGGAATAGACACAGTTTCTATATAATGTTCTTCACTACGTATATCAATTAAGTTTGGACAGCAAAGACTGTGATTTGGATTTTGACTTATTAGTCATCTGGTGCGTAACGTCTTGGAGATATTATCCGACAGAACAGCAGCTCCGGCTCTGCTGGGGTGCAGGCCATCAGCACGGTACAGCCTGGGTCGCTCCCAAAACAGATTCCAATTATTTACAAAGAGCAGTTTCTGTTCATTACACAGTGACATTAACCATTCATTTAGTGCAAATAGTCTACTGAACCTTTCTTGTCCTAGTCGGTACGTGGGAAGCGGTCCAGACACGATGATCGTTGCCTCAGGCGCTGTGTTGCGTACCGCCTCGATCAGGCTCATGTAGTCCTTCTTCAGAACCTCCGTCTGCCACAGCCTGACGTCGCTCCCTCCCGCATGCAGCACCACAGCTCCGACGCGCTCGTCCCCGGTCAGGATTTCGGGAACCTGTGCAGCGATATCAAGAACACGAGCACCAGGAAAGCAGTGAGAGCGCACCTTACCTTTACCTGAGGTAGCACGGACATGGCGGACCATGGACGTGCCGATGATCACGGCGTCGTCGCGTTTCGACTCGCGAAGAGGGGAGAAGCGGTTCCGAGTGGAGATCTCGAAGACCGGGAGGGGCGGAGGAGTAGCTCTGGTCCTGGCTCGCGTCTTCCGCTGCGTGATCCATGGTCCATTGTGTTGTGTCGGTGCCGGAGTAAATGAAGCCCGAGATGATCGCGTCCTTCTGGACAGAGAAACACACGGAGTAGACGAACTCGGAGTTAAAGAGTTACTAACCACTAACTTGTGAGCATCGGCGCGTGCTGCTTCAAGTGCTGATCGCCGATCCAACAGCTCGGCTTGCTTTTCCAGCAGACCACGGATCTGTTTCTCCACGGATTCCAGCTCCAGATTCACCGAGAATAGCTCGAAAGTGTCCTCACCTGCACTCAGAGGTAAAGTTAGACACGCATCCGATATGTTCGCCATTATAACAAATGAGCTGTAAATTAGCAGTGATACTACAACTATCAGTACTAATTTAGGACTGCAATGTCAAATATAACCCGTGTCCTTTCAGTGAAAGGGTGTAATATTAGACGGCCGAGGCCACGCGTGAAATGTTAGCGGGCTAAAGGCTAGTAGCCGAGAATCGAAAGGTTGGATATAAGTAGCGATATCAAAGCAATCTAATTGTTTTTTATAAGGAATAGTTTCGTGGATAAGTTCACATGATATAAAAATAAAAAGTGCTTGCTTATAAATGCCTGGTAAAGCAATAAAACAAGGATTAATGAAGTAATTCGCCGGAGCAACGGAGTAAGCGTCTGCCTCAGTGAGATGGCAGTAAAGAATCTGGTTACTAACGGTTACTAACCGAGGTTAATGGTTGCTAATGGTTACTAACCGAGGTTACTAACGTAACCTCGGTTCTCTCTAGAGAGGGAACGAGTATTGCGTAACCGGCCGTGCTCGCGCCACGAGCGACTTCGCTTCAGTTGTCGAAAAACCAGGGAAGTCAGCCTACAGCCCCTTCTTTTATACGCTAAGCCACGCCCATTCTGGCGGGCTGTGACGCTATGAAGGCGCGAGCGCCCTTCATTGGGCGTGACGTCACGCGGGGCTCACTGGTAGGCTGCAGCAGATCCCAGCAGGGCAGCCAATGAGCACACGAGATGGCCTGCTCTAGGTCTGCTAGCTGCTGCACTGCGTTGACAATGAATACAAAATTAAGGATCATTTTTTGGCTTCAATATCTCGAGAAGATGAATCTTTCCCGTAGCGTAAGCTAAACTTACGCAATACTCGTTCCCTCTCTAGAGAGAACGGAGGTTACGTCAGTAACCGAGTATCGTTTCGTTCCGCTTACATTACATTTGCCATTTGATGTTGGGCACTGTTGTGGTCACGCCAGCGTCTCGTACATTATGAGCGCCTACATTTTAACCCTCTGGGGTACTTCGGTCATTTCTGACCGGATTTTTTTAAATAAAAAAATGTAAAAAATCGTAGCTTCGCCGGAATGGTACGAAACTTGGTGACTTTTATGGTACTTGGTATACGAACACACAAAAAAAATTGGGGACAGGATTTGAAAAGTCTAAGTGGTCATAAAAAAATAGTCACACTCAGGACCTTCGGTCAAAAATGACCGGCCATAGGAAATGAATGGGAAATTGGCAAAAATATGAAAATACAGAGTTTATTTGTGCGTACAATCTACAAATCAGCCACGATGCAGGAAAAAACCACACAACAGTGAAGGGGGGGAATCTCTAAAACATCAAGAGTGCAAAACAGACAAATACACTCACACACACACACACTTATACACACAAAAACACACGCATGTACACAAATTAACGTGTGTCATTGCAAAAGCTAATTTTGGGAAACGTGTGAAATAAAAGCAATTATTCATCAATGTAAGAAATAAAGCGCACAGCAATGAACGCATGAGACTGTAAACAATCAAGGTTGCAAAATACACACACACACGCACACACACACACACACACACATAGGGAAATATGAGACTGGTGAAACTGTAACAGAGAAATGTGAGAATATGTGAAATAAAATCAATGAATCAAATAAAGACATTGGGTCCAAAATGCAAAGGTCACACACTATGTCTCTCTCTCTTGAACACACGTACACACACGTACACACACACACACACACACACACACACACACAGTGTAAGATCAAACGATGGAATTCTTCCTTAGCAACCTCCAGGCCTATTGCAGCAATATGTGCTCTTTTTATGCGTTTATTAGAGGTTGAATTCAAATCAAATACTGTCAAACCACCCATACTACTTCTGAATAGGATGTCTACTTCATAAATTGTATGACAATTATGGAAATACATGGTTCAGATCACTCAAAACATATATGAAAATGGAGGCGCCCTTATATGGTCAGTAAGGAAGCTTGGCTTTCCATCTAGTGAAAAGGTTTGGTATGCGCCAAAATAAAATCTTGACTGAAAGCTTATTTTTTGAGATATCAACCTAAAATTTGGAACACAACTTCTTAAGATTTGTGGCTTTCATTTTCTTGCAGTTTTAGAGTAAAATATATTTTGTAATATATATATTTTATATAAAATATAAATAATTAAATTTTTACATTGTTCATTTTCATTAACTCAAACTTACATTACTTTTTTTCTGTTTCACTTTCATAATTTATTTCACTTCTACAATAATCTGGCAAATGTCTTCTTTAAAACAAGACCAACCATAGGTCTATATTCCAAAGCATTCTTGACTTACAACCATTTAAGTTTGGATAGTGATTTTCATGTCTATGCGAAAATAATAGAATTTTTATTTGATTTTTAAAAAAATAAAATAAAACAACCAAACAAACAAAAAACTTGACAAAAATAGTCTTTGAGAATCACTTATTATAAATTAAAATCCACAACCTGAAAAAAATAGGCAAATATGTGCAAAAACAACTAGAATTCACAAGCCTTTCTACAGAGGCTGTAAATCCATCTAGTGGTTAAAATATGATATTGCATGATAATTATGCTCACTACATCCACCAGATGGCTCCAATGTGATTTAAAAAAATGTTTTCTATAGGCCAAGGATCCACTTTAACCTGAAATACAGCATTAATTAAAAAATAATAAAAATAATATATATATATATATATATATAAATGTTCTATTATATTCAATGGGAAAAAATGTATCATAATTATTGCATAAATATTAATTATTTTCATAAAATTCTCTCAAAACACCAAAAAAAAAAGAGAAAAAATATTATTGAACAAAAATAAATTTCATTGATTTTACTGAAAAAAAAAAACATTGATTTCAGGGGTCCTGAGTGTGACTGGAAAACGAAGAACCCCAGAGGGTTAAATAACTCAATTTTGGTCGGCAGGAAAAATGGTCCAACGAACCGTTCGGTTTAAAAACGCGTACCGAAAACCGAACCGAAAGCCTCGTACTGAACGGTTCAATACAAATACGTGTATCGTTACACCCCTAATATATATACACTCACCTAAAGGATTATTAGGAACACCATACTAATACTGTGTTTGACCCCCTTTCGCCTTCAGAACTGCCTTAATTCTACGTGCCATTGATTCAACAAGGTGCTGAAAGCATTCTTTAGAAATGTTGGCCCATATTGATAGGATAGCATCTTGCAGTTGATGGAGATTTGTGGGATGCACATCCAGGCCACGAAGCTCCCGTTCCACCACATCCCAAAGATGCTCTATTGGGTTGAGATCTGGTGACTGTGGGGGTCATTTTAGTACAGTGAACTCATTGTCATGTTCAAGAAACCAATTTGAAATGATTCGAGCTTTGTGACATGGTGCATTATCCTGCTGGAAGTAGCCATCAGAGGATGGGTACATGGTGGCCATAAAGGGATGGACATGGTCAGAAACAATGCTCAGGTAGGCCGTGGCATTTAAACGATGCCCAATTGGCACTAAGGGGCCTAAAGTGTGCCAAGAAAACATCCCCCAGACCATTACACCACCACCACCAGCCTGCGCAGTGGTAACAAGGCATGATGGATACATGTTCTCATTCTGTGTACGCCAAATTCTGACTCTACCATCTGAATGTCTCAACAGAAATCGAGACTCATCAGACCAGGCAACATTTTTCCAGTCTTCGACTGTCCAATTTTGGTGAGCTCTTGCAAATTGTAGCCTCTTTTTCCTATTTGTAGTGGAGATGAGTGGTACCCGGTGGGTTCTTCTGCTGTTGTAGCCCATCCGCCTCAAGGTTGTGCGTGTTGTGGCTTCACAAATGCTTTGCTGCATACCTCGGTTGTAACGAGTGGTTATTTCAGTCAAAGTTGCTCTTCTATCAGCTTGAATCAATCGGCCCATTCTCCTCTGACCTCTAGCATCAACAAGGCATTTTCGCCCACAGGACTGCCGCATACTGGATGTTTTTCCCTTTTCACACCATTCTTTGTAAACCCTAGAAATGGTTGTGCGTGAAAATCCCAGTAACTGAGCAGATTGTGAAATACTCAGACCGGACCGTCTGGCACCAACAACCATGCCACGCTCAAAATTGCTTAAATCACCTTTCTTTCCCATTCTGACATTCAGTTTGGAGTTCAGGAGATTGTCTTGACCAGGACCACACCCCTAAATGCATTGAAGCAACTGCCTTGTGATTGGTTGATTAGATAATTGCATTAATGAGAAATTGAACAGGTGTTCCTAATAATCCTTTAGGTGAGTGTATATATATATATATAGTGTAAGGACTGGGCAAGGGTGAATCTGAATAACTAAATACCTCCGTGCTAAAAGCCCAAAGCCTTTAGCCCCAAAAGGCCTGGAACTTGAAAAAACACACACAAACACACACACACACACACGAGCCCTTCCCTCCCCCAACACACGAGGGAAGCTCCTGTTACGAAACTTTATAACCCATCGGAATGTCGCAGAATGTCTCTGAACAAAGAGATGGACATTTCTGTTGGGTAAGGACATAAAAACCATTAAATATATTTTGTTAAATGTATATGTGTTTTTCCCCATGTCACAGTGAAATATCTTTGTTTGGCCACGGCATAAATAGACATTAGAAATACCTTCTTTATGCATATTAAATACCTCTGTATTTTTCCTTTGACTTTCATTTGATGTGTTTGACACCTCTAAAATGCTCATGGAACGGGCTATCTGAATATGCACAGAGATATAAAGTAAAGTGTATTTTTAATAGGTTTTACCGCCATTGAAGATTCAAACTGTTAAACTATACACCCTCCTGGAACACACCCCTGTACCACGAGAGGGCACGTTCTCCCAAACAAAGGACAATAAACCAGGGTTCCCGCGTGCAACATCCATTCCCCGATTGGCCCAGTGAACAGGAAGGGGATGGATTTCTCCGAGGTGATAAATGTAGGAGCGCGGCTCCGCCCAACTCTCTCTTGAACTTTCCAGTGCGTCAGAAACATGTAATTCACGCGGATGTCCCCTCAGGGGATCAGATCCTATCCTGGATCTTTTCTTTACTTTCTAGCCTAAGATCTGTTTTCTGTACTCAACTTGTTTCACTTCCACGAAGTGAAATGACCTGAGCCGAACTATTTCCGTTGGTAACGTGACCTAAAAGACTTCCGACCGCTGTTCAAAGACTCGCGCCGCATCACGTGACTCCACGGAACCAAGGATTCAGCTCACGCACGCAGCTAAACCATGCGGGCCGCACGCGCATGGAGAACAAAAGATCTGTCGTCCAAAACGCGGCTAGACCATGCAGGCCGCTCAAGGAACGCAGCAACACATGAGAGAACCCTTCCACATGCAAGTAAATTTGGGTTACCCTGTTTTCAGAGCATTAAGAATGTGTTTTCGTGTTGTTTTAGAAAAGCTGACTGTCTAGGTGAACGTAACCCTCTCTCTCTCTCTCTTACTCGCTCTCACGCGTGTAATTTACCCATATCTCTATATCTCACACACTTTCTCGTTCATTGATGTCTTATTGTGTTGTTTATGTCTTTTTTGTTTGTAAATATATATATATATTCTTGTACCGTAGTAAATACATAAGTAGACATGCCTTTATTAAATCCATTATATTCATTTTGATTGATGTTACTGTGTCTGCTCATACTCCAGGTCTCTGAAATGACTAGATCAAGCTACGGCTTTATAAATTAAAGATACTTTAAAGAGTATGTGTTTATAGGGCAGAAAACCCCGTTCTTCTGGCCAGAGAATTGCGTTTCCTGAAATCCTATGAAGTAAGATGATATGTGGGATTCCCCCAATATTAATCTGACAATTGAGCTAATTAAATTTTACCTGTCTGTAAAACGTGATCTATGCAATCAACTTGTAGTTAAAATGCAAGGATACACGTATGCATGCAGGTAAAATGACAGATCCTCCCTTAGAGGGAGATTAAATTTAATGTAAGACTGATCTAATCCAAACTTGTATGAATAATTATTAATTACCAATTATTAATTAATTTATGCAAATTCCCCACGGATTAGATCCACCCCTTAAGTCTTTACAAATGGTGGAGAATTGCTTAGCACATTTTAAACTTGTTTTATGAGCAAAATCAGTTTTCAATCTATGTCTATATTGTGATTTAATATTGTACGTGCGCCTCGAGTGAGCGAACGCAATGCGAACTCACCGCTGCAAAATAATGTCTGACATTCCGTTTGCCATTGTTAATAACTAAAAGTAAACTGCAGTTCATAGTATTAAATTTGTCCCACAAAAGACGAAGAAACCTCTTTTGAACGACGACATTTTTAATGTTAAACTCCCCTGTCCGAACGATGTTCTTCTGTCAGGGTGAAGACAAGATTTAGTGAATCGATGCTCTTTCACTATTCTTAAAAAGGCCTTATTTTATAATCGTTAGATTAACGATAAACTCCTGGTTAAAACATTGACGTAGCTACTCAATTGTAAAACCTAAAGCATATTTAATCATAATAAGTGCTATTTTGATATATGTTATGGGAGTCGAAAAACAGACGACAAATTAAATTAAGAGGGCGCACCCCGGTACAGATATACGGAAGGGCCCGAGACGCCGCTGTCAAGTGTTTGGGGACGACAGAGGGACCAACCACGGTGCTGACTCCAACCTGAATGACCTAATTTCACCTCAGGCAAACTAGAAAAAGGTAATAAACCAATCCACTTAGTATTGGCCACAGAATCTAGACATTCCCCCGGTCATTGAAGTGTTTGGCTCCCTCCTCTCCGAGCCACAAACCGCAGGCTTAGGCCTCCTCTTCCCCTGTAACGCTTCCTGTGTACTATTAACGCCATTTCATTACAGACCTTTCCATCTTTGATGGTTGCATGTTACTTCAAACTTTGCTATCTTGCCACTGCTCTTTTCTGTTGTGCTGTGTTCCTTTCAGTTCACCTAGAAGACAGAACCTATCTGAGACAACAAGGAACGCTGAATAATAGTTTGACAAACCAAGCCGTTAGCATCAACAGGTGACCCCTAAGCTACCGCCCTGTTAAATTTTATTCAGGCCCATACTGACCTACCTAAATTGTCCCACCGAATGAGTTAACTGTCTGCATCAGTTAACCAAAATTTTCATACACAGCATAGCCCGTATTATAGCTCGTTAAACGTAGAACGAAATTGCATTGGTCTCTCTGCGAGTGTTGTGTTCCTCTCGCCCACAGTGAAGCCAGTATGTTCCGGTCCTACAGTCCCACAACCCGCTGGGACAACCTCGACACATGGCTGACGGCCATGACGATCACCTTCCTGCCCAAGGATGCCTGTGACACAGAGCCCCGAGCCAAAAGCCGCTGGATGCCGGACAAGCTGATGGAACACAACCCAGCACAGAGCTACAACTACAAAGACGGGGCCAGACTCGTCAAAAACATCGCACTCAACCTCTTCGCCCAGGCCAGGCTCAGCGAACGGAGCAACATCGAACTGGAGCAGCAAGCAGCAGCGCTTAAGCTTCAAGCGGAAGAGGCCCCAAACCCAGAGTCGTCTAGATCAACTACTCCTCGAGACAGAGGAAGAGGATGACACAGACTCCGAGCTACAGAAGGAAGTGGAAAGACTTCAAACTGCCCTGTCTGATCTTCGTCGACACACAGACCGAAGAGAGCAGTCAGAGAAAAGAACCAGAGAGGAAATCAACGAGAAACTCCGACAAAGTGACGCCCCTTGCAAAGAGCAGAGACTGAACTTAAAGAGACTCGTAAGCCACAGCCTGCGAAAGAAACTCGCAAGAGGCCCGTGCCACAACCCACAAGCTCGTTCAGCAGAGACTGAACTAAAAGAAAGAGACACTAAAGCCAAGGCCTTTAAACACTTACACACGGGCCGAGCTGAAATCCATGAACCTGCTCAACAGAGACACGATCTCAAAGACAAACTTGACATTTGTCCACACCGAGTTGAAACACTCTTATAGACTGCAGCATGACCGGAAAAGGGGAAACACACACCACAAGTTTCCCCTGACTGGTCTGCACCCTTCAGCCAAGAACCCAGAGCTGTAAAGAGGGGTTGAAAGCCCACTGTTCAAAACATCACCAGCCGCTGTGGCAGGCCTTCATTAAAGAATTCTCTGATCCAGAATCCGAAAAGACTTTGAAAAAAAAAACACAATCTACTCTGTCTCTGAACACCACTCAGAGCTGCCTCTCGAGGGCGCCCCACCAAACCATCGCCCTGTTTACAGAGAGCCAAGACCATTCCAGCCTGGAGCGGTACCCCTCTCAACATGCCACTGGTAAGCACAAGTCTGAGCACACATCAGACAAACACAGTGCCGCCACGTCTCAGACAGCCGAGACACTGGAGTCGCTGAAAAGCTTCTTCACAAAAGACTTTCCAAAAATTCAAGAGGTACGAGCCTTACATCCTATGGCTGAGCGTCATACCTACAGCAGCACACAGCCACCCCAGCTGACAGCTGCACAGCCTGAGCGAGACAGCACAGTTTCCCACAGCTGGGTCCGAAACCCCAAAAGACCTGATCAAAAGGGGGGGTGGGCCCGGAAACTCTGCCTACCCATCACTCTAGACAATGAGGTGAGCCTTGAAACCCTGGTAGATACCGGCTCAAACCTCACTCTAATGTCAGCTCAACTCTTTGAAAAAACTCAGTGCTAAAGCTAAGAGCGAAGATCGAACTCTTATACCCCAACTATGTGAGCTGAATGTGCAGTCGCACAGCCAGAACGACCTCCGGCTCGAACAGAGAGCTCCCACTTACCTGACAATTAGTCTGTTGAGGCCTACCCACCCGGTGCACATCTCACAAATGGACATGTACCCCTTTCCGATGGGCAAAGACCTGCTAGAATGCTCTGAGCTTTGATTAGATTTCAAACACCTGACCGTCTGGGCCCAAGTTCAAGAACCCCGCCCCTCCAGTCACACAGGTCACCAAAGCCAGACTCCAAGGTCACAGAGTTCCTAGGAACTCCAGCAGCCATCCAGGAATACACAGCCTCAGCACCAAGTCAAGGTTCAATTTCGCGACCCTGCACCTTCCAGCTCGCCAAATACCACGCAATGCCCACTCAACGATGCGTGACCTAATGCAGAAGGCCTCCTCACAAAGACTTCCTAAAACCCCACTGACTTTGAACTGCACAAACACAGTGCAAGACTCTTCTAAAAGGGTCCCTGATCAGCATAAGGACATAGAACTTTTAAGAATAGACGAAAATGTGTGCTCAAAGAGACACAAGACTCTGCAATAGGAAAAATTAGAACTTTACTGATTTAAAGAAAATCTCGAATAGACGTGTACACCTCACCTGCCAATAGACTACGCACGACTCCTTCGAACCAAGCATTTGCTACATGCTGGTTGAAATGACACTGCTAAACATTACTTTCTATGACAATGAAGGGTTACAAGAAACACTAGCTCCAAATAGGGCATACGTCAACTTAACGCCAGGGTGTAGGAAAACCACCACAGTTTTAAACTACCGTTAACCTACAGGCGTGCTTTTGATCGTTGCGATCCAACCAGAACACAACGTGCGATACGCATTTTGATCGCTGGCTTGTCCACATGCAGATAAAACGATAGCTGGAATTGACATCTCTACTTTAAGTAAAAAGCCTTAGATTTCCAACTAAAAGTAGCATGTTCAGCAGTAAAGCGTAAGTCTGTTTGACAAAGAAACCTCATCTCAGCAGCTTGTAAACTGTACCGATATCTATTCTGCTTTGCTTAAAAGAAATCCAAATTGTAGTATGACTAAACCTGTGTCTAACAAAGAAAGCTCAGGACAGAGTTATATCTAGGTAGACCTGGGTGACGCTCCCCTGTCTACAACTGTAAAGGCCTTACAAATTATTGTTAGATTGATGTAATTCACCTAAATTTTAGCTGCATCTACAAGCCGAGAGCTACCTAGCGATCAAAACTGTTTACTCGCTGAAAAGTCAGCATTCGTGCACGAGAGGGACGTAACTATATATGCTTAGACAAGCTTTGACTTACAGCAAATCTATTACCTTACTCTGTAAACAAATAGAATAAGTTGCGTAAGATAAAGAGAAGAGTTCCATGAGTAAAATTAGCTAACGCCAAAACGCATCTGCATTTTACTTAATGTAACACCGAGTCCTAGAAAGACTTAAAATATAGGTGCATCCTGTTAACCCGTTTAAACATGCATAATTCATGAAAAATGTACATACATTCGTTAGGGACTGTTGAATTGTCTGACATGCTATGGTTCCCATGACACCGACTTGTCACAGGAAGTGCTAACTTGTGATGTCACTTTGTAAACAAACCAGCCTAGGTGGCTACGTTAACCTAGCATCCCTCCAGCTTACGCTAAGCTAAACTAACCTAGCATCCAGCTAGCTCACGCTACGCTAACCTAACCTAGCATCCAGCTAGCTCAAGCTAAACTAACCTAACCTGGCGTCCATCCAGCTTATGCTAAGCTAAATAATAACTTCTACAGTTAGCAGTTAACATCATTTACCTGAACCCTTAATCACCGCTTGTGTTCACACAATGTAACGTATTCTAAAATACTTTCCTTAACATCGGTTAGGGTTTCTAATTATTCACTTTCCGTGTTTGCAATTCCTCTTAGCTAAAGTTTACCTTCCCTAATTCAGGCATAGTCCTTCCTAACTGTCGGAGGATAACTTCGCAGATGACCTGTTAATTAAACTTAAGTTTAACTACATGTAAACTGTGTAGCTAGAGAAGAATTCATATAGCAATAGGGATTTTCATCGGCAGGTGACTAACCCTTTGATGGGACACACACGATGTGGTCTGGAACACGCGACCGCCGTAACCCACTATGAAGTGTTGACCCAGGTAAATCCAAAGTTTAGTCACTAAGGCCACTGATTGTTCTCGCCTTAAGATCATTCCCGTAGTTTTGATCACTTTTATTTCTTTTCGCTTTTAATTTTAATTTTTTTTTTGCTCTTCGTTCATTCTTTAATTTCTTTGACTTTGATAATAATAGCACTCAGCTATTCCCTTGGCTATTCGATCATCTATATGATTTACTTTTATTTCCTCTCTTATTCAAATGTGGTTCCAGTCCCCATAGGGCCCAGGAAGGAAACAGAGACACCTTTACTTGTGATTGTGTTTATTTTCAACAAGCGCACTCATTTTTGTGACCCTGAAACACAAGTATTTCAGCACTTTACTAGGGCACAACTATAGTCCAGAGAATTGATAATAAGCATTATTCAAATAGGACAGCTGTTTTTTGTTTTCCCCCTATCATTCACTTCGTCAAGCCGTAGTGAACCATGACTATGCCCTTTTCAGGACATACTCTCGAAACCACATAAAGTCTTGCCCTCCTAACATCCACAGCTAAGATAAGGATACAAGACACACTTCACTAGCTAGCCACACGTGAAACACCTAGCTTTATGCTACATACCTAGTGAACCCGTTAAACCGTGGTTCTGAACTTTTAGGGTAATGGATTAGTCTCTCCCCACAAGTGTGACAAAAGTCACAAAGCCCCTGCTTCACCTGACCTTAACCTTTCAGCTTACCAAAGACTGACAAAACAATGGACACTATGAGAAACCTCCACTCATACCCCTCCAACCACCCACGGACGCCGTCTGCACAAACCGACAACCGGTGCTCCAGACAACCTGCGTCAACAAGCACATGCTGCGTGCACTCAACAACATTCAGCGTTCTGCACCTGATGCCATCACCGCGCCACAGCTTGTGATGCCACAGTGCAAAAGGGGGGGTAATGCCAATGTATGCCGCTGCACGCCGCAGCACCAGAGACACTTGCAAGACACCGAAGCAAGT
This sequence comes from Rhinichthys klamathensis goyatoka, assembly GCF_029890125.1. NCBI lineage: Eukaryota > Metazoa > Chordata > Actinopteri > Cypriniformes > Leuciscidae > Rhinichthys > Rhinichthys klamathensis. The sequence continues at coordinate 5,191,273 of NW_026606600.1, forward strand.
GGCATACCGGCGTTCTCAAAGCGAAAAGACTGTCCTCTCGCTGAAATTTTTCCTCCCTTTCTCTCTTTCTCTCTCCCTTTCACTTTTACCAGGATGCTGCTGTGCCTCCAGCCAACCAGAGGGCAACCGCAATCGGATATCTCACCAGGTCTGGCACCAGGACTCCTTTTCTGCCGGACGCGCACTCAGAAAGTGAATGTGCCACCTGATCCTTACAACGCCTACAGAACACACTACCCCAGCGTAACAACACAATACAGCTGGGTAGGTGCCGATGGACAAAGGACTCCCGCACTCACGCTGAGACCGTGGTTGAACACATGCTCAAGCAACTTGAGAAAATGACTGTCACGCTAGCGGAGCCAGGTGACCACAACCACCGCCGCACTGCCGTCAGAACTCTGTTTAACACTTGTATGTCCAGCATGAATGCAGCAAACCTCGCCAACGTGGGACGGCATGTAGCCGAAATTCAGACTGAGATTCCACAGATAAAAGAGCACTCACAACAGAGTGCATCCCTGCAGACCATCGACAAGACACTGAAGGGGACTGTGGTAACTTTCAACACTCACAGCATTGAAACCCCATGCACTCCAACACTCACTCCATGAAACAGCTGTTTACTGTCTTCCAGAATGACTTTGCTCAAACTCAGCTGGTAACAGCCCTGATGACAAACCTGCTGTAGGGGGTGAACTCCTCCATCGACAGCCTCGCCAGGGGTAGAATTCCACCGCACCTGATACCCTTAAGCCTCGTGAAAACCGTGCTGGCGTCCGCCATCACCACGCCAACTGACTCTTTACAAATACACCTTTCCTACTCTCTGGGTAGTGCCATCCCTCTCTGCGTCGACTACAAGCAGAGAAGAGGGGGGGTTTTCTCTTGAACTTGCCCATCATAGAGTCAAGCCGAATCTACCGGCTCAAGAACATTGTCAAGGTCAGATTTTGAAAAGTAACATTCACATCAAGATCCACACGCCGGACGGGGTTGACTGCAACGACAGCAACACAAAGCCGTCCTAAGCTCCGAACCCGTACGTGTGCACATTGACCAAAGAAATTCACTATCTCTGCCCTAACAAGCCTTTCCTCAGAGACAACAATGACGGAATCTGTGGGCGGCAGATCAGCGACACCCGCTGCCCTGCCGAAGCCAAGCCACGCACTCAAGGCATCAAGACCCAAGCAGAGAGTGTAAGTGACAGGCGGCTCGCTAACACTCCAGTGCGCACAGCTGCACTCACTTACGACCAGAATGACACTGACACCTGTGTCACCTCGCTCCACTAGAGCCTGTGAATCCAAGCACCGAAAAGTGCCATCCTTCACCGTGACGACCTGGCATGGTACCATCTTCCATGCAAAGAGTACAAATTAAACTGGAAATCCCATCCTTCTCCAGGAACCACACTTTCACCCTAACTCCAGAACGGGAGTTGTGGTTTGCGAAAGGGGGGGTGATCCCAGCTAATTGACATTGCTCCCATCGAAACAGCCCTCCAAGCGTTGTCTCGACTACCCATTCTGACTACCTCACCTGTTGTCCAAGCCTGGACCGCAGCCGACACTGCACGGTGTACCTCTATGGTAGTCAGACACACCCTGACACTGGGCTTGACCTTCATCCTATACAGGAGACTCAACGAGATACAAACATCTTCAGCCAAGCTCACGAAAGGTTTCGGACGAAACCCGCAAAAAGGGGGTGCCAAGTCAGAGACCAGGCCAGAGGCAGCTTCGAACCTCATAGAGCTGAATCCTCAGCCCTAATAACCACCTGCTGCATGAGTCATGATTCACCTGCCATCCGTCCATTGTGATGATTGTTGTCCGATTAAGTCCACACAGGGACTTCATCAGACAAAAAGGGGGACTGTAAGGACTGGGCAAGGGTGAATCTGAATAACTAAATACCTCCGTGCTAAAAGCCCAAAGCCTTTAGCCCCAAAAGGCCTGGAACTTGAAAAAACACACACAAACACACACACACACACACGAGCCCTTCCCTCCCCCAACACACGAGGGAAGCTCCTGTTACGAAACTTTATAACCCATCGGAATGTCGCAGAATGTCTCTGAACAAAGAGACGGACATTTCTGTTGGGTAAAGACATAAAAACCATTAAATATATTTTGTTAAATATATATGTGTTTTTCCCCATGTCACAGTGAAATATCTTTGTTTGGCCACGGCATAAATAGACATTAGAAATACCTTCTTTATGCATATTAAATACCTCTGTATTTTTCCTTTGACTTTCATTTGATGTGTTTGACACCTCTAAAATGCTCATGGAACGGGCTATCTGAATATGCACAGAGATATAAAGTAAAGTGTACTTTTAATAGGTTTTACCGCCATTGAAGATTCAAACTGTTAAACTATACACCCTCCTGGAACACACCCCTGTACCACGAGAGGGCACGTTCTCCCAAACAAAGGACAATAAACCAGGGTTCCCGCGTGCAACATCCATTCCCCGATTGGCCCAGTGAACAGGAAGGGGATGGATTTCTCCGAGGTGATAAATGTAGGAGCGCGGCTCCGCCCAACTCTCTCTTGAACTTTCCAGTGCGTCAGAAACATGTAATTCACGCGGATGTCCCCTCAGGGGATCAGATCCTATCCTGGATCTTTTCTTTACTTTCTAGCCTAAGATCTGTTTTCTGTACTCAACTTGTTTCACTTCCACGAAGTGAAATGACCTGAGCCGAACTATTTCCGTTGGTAACGTGACCTAAAAGACTTCCGACCGCTGTTCAAAGACTCGCGCCGCATCACGTGACTCCACGGAACCAAGGATTCAGCTCACGCACGCAGCTAAACCATGCGGGCCGCACGCGCATGGAGAACAAAAGATCTGCCGTCCAAAACGCGGCTAGACCATGCAGGCCGCTCAAGGAACGCAGCAACACATGAGAGAACCCTTCCACATGCAAGTAAATTTGGGTTACCCTGTTTTCAGAGCATTAAGAATGTGTTTTCGTGTTGTTTTAGAAAAGCTGACTGTCTAGGTGAACGTAACCCTCTCTCTCTCTCTCTTACTCGCTCTCACGCGTGTAATTTACCCATATCTCTATATCTCACACACTTTCTCGTTCATTGATGTCTTATTGTGTTGTTTATGTCTTTTTTGTTTGTAAATATATATATATATTCTTGTACCGTAGTAAATACATAAGTAGACATGCCTTTATTAAATCCATTATATTCATTTTGATTGATGTTACTGTGTCTGCTCATACTCCAGGTCTCTGAAATGACTAGATCAAGCTACGGCTTTATAAATTAAAGATACTTTAAAGAGTATGTGTTTATAGGGCAGAAAACCCAGTTCTTCTGGCCAGAGAATTGCGTTTCCTGAAATCCCATGAAGTAAGATGATATGTGGGATTCCCCCAATATTAATCTGACAATTGAGCTAATTAAATTTTACCTGTCTGTAAAACGTGATCTATGCAATCAACTTGTAGTTAAAATGCAAGGATACACGTATGCATGCAGGTAAAATGACAGATCCTCCCTTAGAGGGAGATTAAATTTAATGTAAGACTGATCTAATCCAAACTTGTATGAATAATTATTAATTACCAATTATTAATTAATTTATGAAAATTCCCCACGGATTAGATCCACCCCTTAAGTCTTTACAATAGTTATAACTGCCTAAAAACAAAACGGGGTTGAAAACCTATCTAAAAATGCTCACCATGGTCAATTTATGTATAATAAATTCTAAAGTGTATAAACGAGCCTATGTAAAATCACATACTGGTAACATAAAAGTCAACATTTAAACCTTAATTTTATTTATTTTTATTTTTCATCTTAATCATTAGATACATTAGATTATTCGATTAAATTCAAACCCAATACTTACATTTAAAAGTGTAATCTGGCAATTTTGTCTTCAGCGCGCAATGAATTCTGGGGTAGGCAAGGCTGCGAAGAATTCTTCTGATGTATCCTGCATTCAGGGGAAAAGGAGGACGCATTTGCAGGCCGTAAATTGAAGGAGCCTTCGAAGGACCTTCAAATTGGGACAGCCTTCGTCGGGCCGCAGTGACGCAATCAGCTATGCTTTCCCCTTTAAACGAGTCTCGGTGCGTCCTCCGAAGGCTGCAGCCTTCAAAGGATGCAGCTCCTGAATTAGGACACAGCTTATGTATCTACAGCTTACACATCTACAGATGTGTTCGAGAACTTGCAAGTGCCTTGGTGGAAGAGTGGAGTAACATCTCACAGCAAGAACTGGCAAATCTGGCTCAGTCCATGAAGATGAGATGCACTGTAGGCCTTAAAACAGCCGGTGGAATCACCAGATACGGACTGCTACTTACTGACTGTTGATTTTGATATTGAACCCCCCTTCTATTCAGGGACTCATTCCATTTCTGTTTGTGAAATGTCTGTGGAATTTGTTCTTTTTATGTCTCAGTTGTTGAATATTTTTGTTTTCATACAAATATTAACACATGATAAGAAATTTGTTAGGAGGAGGAGGAGGAGGAGGAGGAGGAGGAGGGGTTGTAGTTCAAAGTGGGAAGACGTCTCTTTTTTTGCTGAGTTTATATATACAGAAACTCAAACATGAAACCTCACATGTAGTCATTTTTTAAGCCATGTTGTCATGAACAAAAGAGAGAAGGCAAAAGCAGGTCAAGTCACGTTTATTAGAAAATAAACAGAGAAGGTCAGGTCCACAAAATACGACACACAGGGGCGGGAGAGTGACGCAGGGACCTCGACGGACAACCGGGCTGAAGGTGGATGGTGGATGAATGACTAGTCCAGTTCCAGAGAGTGAAGACGATGAACAGAGACGAAGACACAACGAACAATCCAACAGGAACGGCGACCAGAAGATAATGCCAAACGGGAACAGGAACAAACACCACAATGATCTGTTCAACACAAGACACCAGTCACTGAGAATATATAGTAGAGTAGAGTGGAATCAGCTGGCGCTGATGATCAGCAGTAATCGGAGGACACACCCACACTAATCATACACACTGTAGTGTTACAAATTTATTAAATGTTTAATTTATGGTTCCAGTAATATAATATATAAACTGAGAAAGTTTAGTAGACTGAATTTAGCATTTGAGGTATAAATGATGATTATATCAGAGTTTCCAGCAAGAGATTCTGCCAGTCCTGGTCTCTCTATTGTAAATTAAATTAATCAGATTACTGAGACTATTTGTCTTTAATGGCTCTGGGAGCCCCTGGCTCAGTTTTAATAGTAATGCTGATTGGATTAGGATTGGTATCACTCTCAGTCTAGGGCAGGTTTCCAAACCTGTATACTTAATTTACATGCTTTGTTCAATAGTGTCTCATCACAATGTAAATCCCCGCCCCTAAATGTATCTAGATTGCAAAGGAAACGTTCCCTTAGTCATACTATACTGGGATGACAACAGCGTACAGCAAAGTCCTCAATAAAGAATAACTTCTGCTTGAAAGATATCCCAATGTCTCCTGGTTTTCGCTTCTAAGTTTCCTACACCTGAGAAGAAAAAGTTCACAACAGTTGGTGCCGTGACTATAATAGAGCTACTCACCTGAATCCAGATTGAAACTTCAAGCTCAAGAAAGATCTCAACAAAGAATGAACTTTTCTGACTGAGTTCCAGACGGAATCTTTCCGTACAACTAACGATTTGGTGAGTTTCACTCTATTCAAAGAACCTTTAACCCTTTAGGCGCCAGAGGTTTTTTCCTAAAACGTTCGATTTTGACATCTTAATTTCAAAAGGCTATATCTTAAAAGTGAAAAAAGATAGAGACTTTCTGTAAATTAGAGAAATATTAAGGATGACCCAAAGTTTATGTAGGGATTACATTTTCCCATCTAATTTGCATATTATGACGTCATATGGTGGTGGCAATCTTGGATTATAGAATTTTCATGAAAAGTCACGTTTAAATGATAAAATGCAGCACTTCTTTCCCCCCAAAATGTCCATCACCTTCTGTATGCTATATTGCACAATACTGAATGCTCAGGTATATAGTAAGTAGTAAACAAACTGTGTAAATCATTACTAATAAATGGTAGAAACAAACCGAATGCATGTAGTGACTGGCCTTTTGCTGTAGAGATTTTCCATTTACTAAATACAGTAGGCACTCTGATTCCATGTATGGGGCAAATATATTTTATTCATATGACATACAAACACAAGTAGACAAGACCTGTTTAGTTCAAACACTCACTCGCACAGATCACGAGTGACATGATACGAGCAGCGCGGCCAGATCTGCCTCGCGCGCGCGCCGAGTGTGCACAGCTCGGACTACTGTCATTGTCATTGCGACTCCTCACCCTGCCTCCACGTTGCCTCGTAACTGTCCTATGAATACTTCGACCTCGTCTAACATACCCAGTGGTATTAGACAAACTCTCCAGCACAATACTGTCGCCGCGATTGCGGAGAGGATCTGATAAAATGGCTTACTCGCACACTAGCTCCGCTTTTGATCGCACTGATTCAATGCGCTCTAACTCGAACATTTTGTATAGAAACATGACGTTTTTTTGATTCGGGGATGAAGTATGACATGTCTGCCATCCAGTGGAGGGGAGGTTGAACGAAATTTGACACCCAATTTGACAAAATCGGCCTTTTTTTTCAGTGCCGCGTCTTGTCGAGTAAACTCGACCGTGGCGCCTAGAGGGTTAAAGACCAGTACAACTTTGTTATCCTCTCGCCATCAGAGAAGAGTTAACAGACAGCTGTAGAGTTTGGTTAACTGGTGTTATCCTCTAAAGTTTTATTTTAGAGATGAAAGTTTATCCTCTGTTGTCAGGCAGGGAAGATTAGCATTACGTGTTAATATTGGTGATCCTCTGTTCACAGAGAAGGATTAGCATTACGTGCTAGTTATTTTTGTTTAACGTCATTTGTTAACGTCATGCCCGTCCCGGGCATGATGTTAAACTGCGCCCAACGTGTTGGGAAGGTTACGGGTCTGACCAAGTCTGATCAAGTGTGCAAATGCAAAGTGTGCAAATGTTTCCACGCCTAAGGCCACGATACTACCATCGTCCAAGTATATGCTCCGACGAGTACGAGCACTAACGACGAATTAGAAAAATGTTATGCTGCACTCCAGACTGAATTCAATAAAGCAGGAAAAAACGATATACGCATCGTGATGGGAGACTTCAATGCAAAAGTCGGGACAGACTTTGAAACGTGGAAGGGAGTTATAGGCCATCATGGATACGGTGAAGAAAACGAAAGAGGTGAACGACTCTTGCAATTCTGTCAGCTGAACAAACTGTGTATTATGAACACATGGTTTGAACACAAAGATACACAGAAGTGGACGTGGGCAGCACCCGAGAAAACATCGCCCGTAGCACCTGGTTGTAAAAATAGAAAAGTTATCAGTGTAAGAAATATGATCGATTTTGTAATGGTAGATCAAAGATGGAGAAGTTCGTTCACAGATACTCGCAGCTTTCCTAGTGCAGCGATCGGATCAACAGATCACAACTTAGTTTTAAGTAACATCAAGGTACGGTTTCAAGTTCATCGGGCCATTGAAACAAGAGCTAGAATCGACATAGAAAAGCGGTTCCAGCAGCCTACTGTGAGGCTTGAATATCAGATAGCCTTAGCAAATCGATTCGCCATGCTTGAGAACCTACCAGAAGATATGGATAAAGCACTAGATGTAGTAAACTCTAACATCCAAGAAGCAGCGAAAGAAACAATTGGGTTCGTAATGAGGAAGAAAAAACCATGGATTAGTGAAGAGGTATTGTTGCTCACTGACCAAAGAAGAGAGGTGAAGGCACAGCTGAATGCCAATCCAAGTCTAAAACCCAAGTACAAACAATTATCTAAAGACATTAAAATGGGTCTAGTTAGATGTCGTCAAGAATGGACACAGCGGCAATGCGCAGAACTCGAATCAGCCAGTAAAAAAATTGACTTGCGAAAGCTATTCAGCAAGGTAAAAGAGATTTCGGGCGGACTGGCACTCAAAGTGTTATGAGCTGGAGACAGAGGACCAAAAAGCGAGCTTCACAATGATACAGTCTTTAATGGAAATGAGAAATGAATCACTGAACAATAAAGGAACATAAATCTTCTCAGGATTCTCAGGAAACAGTCAAAACAGAAATCTTCGCTCGTAGAAACAGAACATAAACGGCTGGTAGAAAATATCTTGTCACAGGGATACTTGATGCGCGGCAGCGCGTTAGGCGAAGTAGAGATCTCAGTGGAGACTGCAGAGGGAGACGTAGACTGGACACCGCGTCTGGTCAGGAACACAGCGTCTGAATTGGCAGGGCAGAGTTCAGTGAGCGTGTAAGACTCGGATAAATATACCGGCTCGAGGCGAGGCTTCCACACGAATCAAACAGGACAGGACAAGACACGACACAACTTGATGAGAGAGGTAAGAGCAATGTTATCTGCATGAATAGCTTGCAATAAACTGACAAGGAGACAGACAAAGAGGGGGTTAGAAATAGTAGGAAGCATTAGGGGAAAAGAGGAACAGGTGAGCGGAGATTAAGGTAAACGGGAACAGCTGAACCTGATGAGACAAAAGTGATAGTGTAATGAATGAGTGTAATATGTGACCACAAGAGGGAGACAGAGAAGGGAGGAACCCGGATCATGACACAAAGTCCGGAGCGCAAATGTCAAAGATGAGACAGGCAAGCTGCTCTCGAGTGAAAATGAAATCAAGTCTAGGTGGCATAGGTATTGTAAGGACCTGTATAACCAGAATGTGTCAGTGGATAAAAGTGTGCTCGATGAACTCGAGTTTACACAATGACACAGAGCCGGATATTTTAGAGTCGGAGGTGAGAGTGGCAATCGACAATCTTAAACAACGCAAAGCACCTGGAGTCGGTCGTATAGAAGGGGACCTAATTCGGTTAGGAGGCCAGACACTAGTTAGGGTAATGCACAACATCTGCAATAAAATATGGAAAACCGGGCAATTCCCTAAACTGTGGACACAGTCCTTGATAGTAGTCATCCCTAAAAAAGGCGACACAACAAAATGTGAGAATAATAGAACTATCAGCCTCATTTGTCACGCTAGTAAGATTATACTGGAAATCATACGTAGCAGGATGAAACCGCGTATCGAAGGGCTGATGTCAGAAGAACAAGCCGGCTTTAGGCCAAGTCGGGGTACAATCGAGCAAATATTCTCACTAAGGTTATTGGCAGAAAAATATACCAAATTGCAAAATGCAGAGCTGTACCTGATCTTCATTGATTTCAAGAAAGCATTCGATAGAGTGTGGCATGAAGCGCTCTGGGCGATCTTGCATCACTACGGTTTGCAACCAAAGCTGATCGGTTTGTTGGAAGACCTATATAAACGAGCCGAGAGCGCAGTAATCGTGGGCCATGACACAACGGAATGGTTTAAACAAACAGTCGGGGTTAGACAGGGTTGCATAATGTCACCAGATCTATTCAACCTGTATCTGGAACACATCATGAGACTTGCCCTAGATAGACAAAATATGGAGAATGTCGGAGCCAGTGTCGGCGGAAGGCAGCTCAGCAACATAAGATTTGCCGACGACATTGGTCTCATAGCTGAAACTCTGCAAAATAGCCAAGTATTAATCGACCGCGTAAACGAGGAGAGCACCAGGTTCGGACAAGAGATCCACAATACAAAGACTGAATGGATGCGGGTAAGATCAACACCTAAAGAAGGCGAGGTAATTGAACAACAACATGTCCTGCTGAGAGGAGAACCGCTCACGGAAGTAAAGACCTTCAAGTACCTGGGAGCAAAAATAGCTGCAAATGGAGACTGTATGCAAGATATTCGCATCAGAACTGCGACAGCGCTCAGTTCAATGGGCGATCTCCAAAAGACATGGAAAGGCAGAGGAATCAGCATACATACCAAGATGCGCTTGTATAAAGCACTGATCCAGCCAATAGCGCTATATGGCTGTGAAACTTAGACCCTTAAAAAAGCGGAAGAGAAAAAACTCCTTGTATTCGAAATGGCTGCCCTAAGGAAGATACTCAGAGTTAGCAGATTAGACAAAATCTGTAACGAGATAATACGACAGCGTACGGGGTGCCATCAAACGATTGTACAAGTAGTACATGAGAGGCAGCATAGGTGGCTAGGGCATGTGCTGAGAATGAACCAAGACTGTATAGCAAGAACGGTACTACAAGGAAAAGTAGATGGTAAACGAAAACAAGGAAAACCGAAGGCCACATGGATAAGATCGATCGAATATCGGACAAGTATGAGTTTACATCAGGCATCAATTGTGACACGGGACAGAAATATTTGGAGAGAACTAGGTGAACGTATTGGAGCCCACGTCGGACTCACCAGCTGAGTGCTGATAAGGCGTAGAAGAAAGAATATTTTTGTTTATCCTCTGTTCACAGAGAAGGTTAGCATTACGTGCTAATATTTTGTTTCATCCTCTGTATAGGCAGGGAAGATTAGCATTACGTGCTAATATTTTGGTTTATCCTCTGTTCTTGTAGGCAGGCAAGTTAAGTGTGAAGTGTTGGTAATTTGGAAGGTTAACAATAGTTAATCGGAGTTAACAAGTGTACCCTCTGTTGATCAGATAAGTTTTGAGTGTTTGTTTGTGTGGTAACAAAGAAATCCACAACATGTTTAGGAAAAGTGCTAGACTAATCCCCACAACTAAAAAAGATGGACTTGCTACTCCTTTGTGGTCAGATAGTAAATTTAAAACATTGTTAGGAGAACAAATGAACCTAATAGTCACTGAAAAAGTTAGACAAAAACTAACACAGAAATATGAGATTCATCCAGACAAGACTTGGTCGTTAGATGAGTGTAAAAAAGTGCTTGGAGCAAGTATCCGCAAAAACAATGTGAAATGCATCATCTGCTGCCATAGAGAGTTTGGTTTAGCACTATAGCTACACAACAGTCTCAGCATAACTCAGAGCTAGAGAAAGAGAACAAAGAGCTCCGTGCTAGAGTATCCTGTTTGACTAAGAAATTGAACTGCAACAAGGCTGTGGAAGAAGTAAGTCAGCCTGATAACATTTACCCTAACTTACAAGCATTCTTTGAAACAGATGTAGACATCCCATCAGTAACTGATAAGCATGTAAATTCAGTCAATGTGTGTGGGGCTAGAAAAAGATCACAGGGAATCGAGGAGACAGAAAGTGTTGCTCCCAACTCTTCTGTTGTCCAAATCCAAACTGTTGCCAAAGCGCTCGGACCTAGAGACATAGAGAGATTATCCCAGAGCTTACCATCAGCACGCACACAGTTTTCTGAATTTAGAAGAGCATTGATCAGCAAAATGCGTCTATATGACATGTCATTAACACAGTTAATGTTCCAAATTTTAACTGAATCTGAATTCAACAGTTTTGAATCTGCAGTGACTTCTGAATGACAACATGCCAGTAGAAGTGATATGAGAGAAGGTGTTTTGAAAATCCTAAAGAATATCTTAGGACCCAAAATAGATTGGTCTAGAATTACTAGCTGTGTACAAAAGAAACAAGAAACTGTGAATGAATATACTGAGAGGTTTTGTCTGTCAGTCGTAACTTACAGTGGAATAGTGGATGATTCTGAAAGTGTACTCGATGACAAAGGACCACTAGTCCGCATCTGGTCAGATGGCCTTGTAGCCGAATACAGAAGAGCTTTGCCATTCCTAGATCTAACTTGGTGTAACAGAACTCTCAGAAGTAATTAAGACAGGTTGGCTGCATGGGAAAGAGATGCTGATGTTAAAGCCAAAGTGAGAGTAGCAGCAGCAGCTACATTTAGCAAAACACAACCAGAAAACAGGTGGTCTAAAAAAGAAGGCAAATGCCACTACTGTGTAAAATTAGGACATTGGGAGAAAGAGTGTAGGAAGAAGTTGCAAGATACAAAAAGAAATGTTATGCATAATTCTGCTCCTTCTCAGCCTGCTTACAACCCTGAAACAGTTCCGCAAGTGTCCACTGAGACTGTAGGACAGCTCATTCAGGCTCTTCTAAGAGCACAAAAAGACCAGGAAAAAACTAATTGTTGGGGCTGTGAGCAGCTACCTTACCCCTGTAATCCATCATGACAAAAGATTTTTTTTGTGAAAGGTAGCATACAAGAGAAAGAGATTGATTTTTTTGCTTGATACAGGTGCAGAAATTACAGTAATTCCTACAAAATTGGCTAAAGGTTTAGACATCCCGTACGAGAAAACCAAACTTTCTTTAACTGGTGTAATAGGTGAAGATTCTGTTTTGTATGAAACCCCGCCCATAGAGGTACAATTTGGCCCGAAAACTCTGACTACAAAACTGCTATGTGCTCCATTAAATACAGGTGCAATTTTAGGCATGGATCTCCTGAGACAAGTACATCTAACTTTAGACATGTCCTCAGAATCTGCTAGCATTCAAATTTCCTCAGCACAAGTTTCTACCAATAATGCAATCCCTCCAGAGTATGCTTTCTTACAGAATCATCCAATTTGGGCTAATGACAAGGATGATTGCGGGTTTTTGACAGGGGTAGAACCAGTCAAATTGACTGGAACTTCACCTCCGGTTACCTAACAATATCCGATCAGTAAGGAAGCTATACAGGGAATCAAACCTATTGTAGAGTGTTAGTTAAAACCAACAGTCCCTGTAACTAAATCAAGAAATCCAATGGGACATGGAGACTCACCATAGACTACAGAGTAGCCAATAAACACATTGATAAAATCCCCCCCCCCCCCCCTAGTAGCAGATCCATCCACAATTTGTAATGGTTTACCATTAGAGTATAAGATTTTTTCAGTAATTGATTTGTCTAATGGATTATTTTCTGTACCGTTGCACTCTGACAGCCAGCCATGGTTAGCTTTCACAGTTGACTATGAACAATACCAGTGGACACGTTTGCCATAGGGATTTCAAAACTCCCCAACCATATACGAGCAGGCTGTCAGACGTGATTTGTGTGACCCAGAATGTCTGGTAAAACAGTCCACTTTGATTCAATATGTCGATGATATTTTGATTGCCTCAACAGATCATGAGGTACATCAAACTGAATTGGCAGCATTGTTGGACTATTTGAATAAAAGAGAATACAAATGCAGCTTTCACAAAGCTCAAATTGCAAAAAAGCAAGTCACATTTCTGGGTCAAACAATTGGTGCAGGAAATAGATCCATTACACGGGATCGAGCGGCTTCAGTCAAAACTATACCTCAGCCTACTACCATTAAAACACTCCGCTCATTTTTAGGAACAGCAGGTTACTGTAGACCGTGGATTGAAGAATATGCCTCGATTGCTCAGCCTCTCTATGACTTGTTGAAAGGCCATGGTGAAGATTCAGATACTGTTTGTATGGAAGAACTTCACCTCAAAGCGTTCAATGATTTGAAGAGAGCACTATGTGACAGCTCAGCAAGCATAAATTTATGAGTTCTTTGGCGTAGGCCCCGTCCTTAGCGAGCAAAGCGAGGTTAGCCGAATCTGCATGTCCCGCCTGAGATGAAGGCGGGGGCGCAGCCGACCCCCTGGAGGTAAGGAAGGGACCATCCTGGTGGTGGTGATGGGGAGGATGGAGGGGAAGGTACCGTCTTGGTGGTGGTTGGGGAGGATGGAGGTGAATGGCAGCGTCAGCATCTGCGAACTCAGACAAGTGTAAGTACCAATCTTATATACTGTGACTGTTAACACCTGATTGGATAGGGATGAGGTAATACATGGCGCGCTGATTGAGTCTTCCTGACAGAACTTAAGCTAAAGCTTCCATTTCTTTTCGTTTTGAATTGTTTCGTTTAAAGACATTTCAAGCTTTCTATATATAGATATATTTATCATGCCTGTGAGGCATACGCTGAGTTTCGGTTAATTTATGATGAGGTGCGCTCCAGTTCACGCGCAACAAGTGACCGTGCCGGCGCCTCCATGTCATGATTATATTGTCTGCTATATTTGCTTCTTCTTTATTAAATCCAGGCAATTGGTTGATAAAAAATTTATTAAAATTAAGATGCAATTTATACTAAACGAAATTCACTTTAAAGAAAGGCTTTCTTCAAAACAAAACTTAATGAAGTGGTCAAAATCATGTCTGACCTACTCAATGTCTCACGATATATTGCGCATCCATCTTACTCACTCTGTTCATTTTTCATAATCAACATAGATGAAAAAAACAACAACATTATAATATTTTAACAAATATGAAACTAAATGTGCTTATTTAATAGCTACAACACACGTTTAGTAGGCCTAGACTCTCTATTTGTACAAATTGCTGCACATTCATTTAATTCTGAATTTTGCACACATAAGTTGAAAGGCATTTGTTTACGTGCATAGTAAAACATATCTGCAACATTTATCAAGTTCACGGATAATTGTGCGTGCATTTATTAATCATTATGATACTAAAATCATAATAAAGTAGGCTATACTATGTACAAAAAATCAGATGAGCCCAGAATATGGACGTAACGTGTTTAATTACACGTTAAGCATTTTCCTCCCATAGAAAACCATTATAAGAACGCTTAATTTGGCTTAATGCAGATTAGAATGTCCCCTTATTATGTCGAAATAACAAGATAAGTTTTCTTTTTTTTTTTTTTACCATGCGGTTCAGGACTTCCATAGAATACAGCCTGAATATAATTGCTTCCAGAAATTATTTTTGGGGGTGCTAACGGGGAGCTTTGGTCTTTCTTGGGGGCTTTATTTCTAGCCCCTCCCCAGCACTGTCCATGCATATGCCTATCCATTAACGGGCATTTCTTCATAAATATTCAAAGTTTAGATAAATGCATTATGCATTTATGACATTATACTGTATATGGCATTATGCATAGTAAAACTTTATGTAGGCCTACACATTTAGGAACAGATATCGGGTTCTGCCCAAAGTCAAGCAACATAAAAGTAACGTAAAAGTAACGAGTAACGTAAAAAGTTACTTTCCATATGGGGTAACTAAGTAAAGTAACGGATTACTTTTTTTAAGAAGTAACGAGTAACACTACTTTTTTAAAAGTAACTTCCCCAACACTGAGCACCAGCATTAGGAATTGCCCAATCTGATAGACCCTTTGTGCTTTATGTCCATGAACACTTAGGCTTTATGACTGCATGTCTAATGCAAGATCATGGGGGCAGTTTACGCCCAATTCATTACTATTCTGGTAAAGTTGACATAGTCGCTCAAGGTATGGGCCCATGCCTCAGGGCAGTACAGGCAGTTCATCTAGCTCTTCAGGCTTCATCAGTAATGGTGTTAGGTCAGACTGTAAATGTAAAATGCCCTCATGCAGTGTCCGCACTAATGAATCAAGCAAAAGTCACTTCTGTCACCTCCTACTGTTGGGGAAATTGGTCAGCAACTCTCACAGCCCCGAACATTGTGTTACAGCATGCACCAGTCACGAACCCATCCTCATGTATGATGTCTGCAATGACTGAAGTTTTCTTAGAGGATGAAGGAGAAATGACTCACGATTGTGTTACGCTTACATATACACCTACGACTGAAGTAAAATAAACTCCCATAGAGAATTCAGAAATTGAGTTGTTTGTTGACGGTTCAGCTCAAGTCATTGAAGGTAACAGACGAGCAGGTTATGCAGTAATGTCCACCACTGAAGTGGTTGCTTCAGGTCGTCTTCCAGATCATTTTTCAGCTCAAGCTGCAGAACTAGTAGCCTTAACAAGAGCATGCACGCTAGCTTCAGGATCGGTTGCAAATATCTACACAGATTCCAGGTATGCTTTTGGGGTAATTCATGATTTTGGTGTCATTTGGCAAACCAGACAGTTTCTAACTTCTGCTGGATCCCCCATTAAGCATGCTGGATTAGTGAAAGATCTAATGTTTGCCATGAAACTTCCAAAGAAATTAGCAGTGATCAAAGTGAAAGCACATCTCACAACTAGTCCGTGAGGCAAACCCCCAAATTTCAGAAATTTGTCTCATAAGAGGGCACCAATGCTACTCTTTTTTATTCAACAGAGGGATGTCCCTGGACCACAAAAATGCATGATAGCAATTCTTAGTGGGTAGCTTAAGGTAAAAAAATCACCAATTTTATGTTTGACCCCCCAAACATTTGGCAAATTCCATTTACGGTCGGTTATTTCTATAATTCATTATTTTTGGTACCAAAATATTCATACTTGGTGATATCTAGGTTGGAATTTTGTCGAAATTTTTACTTGTTTAAAAAATATTGTTATTGTGATTATTTTTTTTGCAGAAAACATAGTGATGTACAGCTTTAACTCATTGTTTTAAACTTAAGACCAGTCTGTAAATGCCTCCGTTTAACAGGTAAGAATGAATTTTGCAATGAGGGCGTGGCTATCGAACAAACGCTCACTGGCTATTCAGCGACTCGCAAGCTCGTTTAGAGCGGGGACCAAGAGTCCCCACAGAACCTTTCGTGAGGATGCTAGGCCTCATGGCCTCTGCTTCATAAGTACGTCTGCAGAGTATGCTACACATACTGCAGTACTGGCTAAAACCACAGGTTTCCCCCCAATCATGGCGCTAAAGCCATCTCTATATCAGGGTAAACCACGGCTGCACCAGAGCCCTGGTCGAAACCCAGTCTCCTGGAGTCAGGGGTGAGCTTGGACCAGCACGGAGGGACGGTTTCATAACAACTGCCTAGAATTGCTGGTGGTTTTAAAACCTTTCTACCACGTTTGTCAGGTCACCATGTCCTGGTCCACACGGACAACATAACAGTAGTGTCCTATATAAACTGCCAGGGGGGGGCTCAGGTTGAGACGACTGTACGAACTGGCCAGAAGTCTCCTCTTATGGGCAGAAAACAACCTGCGCTCGCTGAGAGCAACGCATGTTCCACGGAAACTGAACCAGGAAGCAGATATGCTGTCCCGGGGCAATGTGTCCCCAGGGGAATGGACCCTCCATCCCCAAACAGTTCAAATTATCTGGAGTGTTTTCAGGAGGGCAGAGGTCAAATTCTTTGCCTCCAAAGACAACTCTCACTGCCCAATATTTTTCTCGAAAAGCAGGAATGCGCTGGCTCATGAATGCCCCAGCCTTCCCCTGTATGCCTTTCCTCCAGTATTGCTCCTCCCTCAGGTCATAAAGAGGATCAGGGAGGGCAGACACTCAGTCCTACTAGTGGCCCCTCTCTGGCAGACCCAACCTTGGTTCCCCGAGTTGATTCTGCTGCTCACAGCAGCCCCATGGCCAATACCCGAGGAAAGACCTAGGCGAACAGGAAGATTTGGCACCCCCCGTCCCAAACTATGGGCCCTCAATGTGTGGCCCCTCGACGGGAGCTAGTGGAGCTCCCAGCGAGTGTCCTGAGCACAATCAACGAGGCTAGAGCTCCGTCCACAAAGACGCCTCTATGCTCTTAAGTGGTCTGTGTTCTCTGGCTGGTGCTCAGCAAGAAACCAGGACCCAAACCTATGTGAAGTGTCACTGATACTTTTCTCCAAACTCATTCAACCCTGTTTAAAGCACAAGTGATCACTCTCTCTGCTCTTCCCACATCGGAAGATGAGCAGCAATTACACCTACTCTGCCCGGTACAGACGCTCCGCTCAGTACAAACAGTCAGAGCAGCTCTTTATTAGCTTCGGTGGTCGCACAGTCCTTGATCACAAAGCAAAGATTATGCCGATGGCTGGTGGATGCTATGGCTTTAGAATATGCCTCTATGGGCCTGCAATGCCCCATAGGCATCACAGCTCCCTCCACTAGAGGCATGGCCTCCTCCTGGGCATGGTCCAGTGGAGTATCTATTGGCGATATATGTATAGTGGCCGGCTGGTCCTCGCAGTCCATCTACGCCAGGTTTTATAACTTGGAAGTCCCTGCACTGCAGGCACATATCCTTTCTGTGTGATGAAGTCAGCCTCAGTGAGCCAGGCCCATCATAATTAGGGCTTTTGCCCGTTCAACACGTCATGCCAAAAAATAGCACAGCGTGATTGGGTTGGTTCCCCATAGCGTATAGCTACGCAATACATATGACCGTTCAAAGGGAGATATATTGAACCATATTTGCACAAAATATTATTTTGTGTTAATATAATTCCAAAATTGTGTTATATTTTCCTTATTTTTTTGTATATTTTCTGTCCTAAAGAGCATATATATTTTATTTTATTTTTAATTTCACAGTGATATCTCATCATAAAAGAGAAGATCTAAAGCAATAGATATGTCAATATAACAGTTTATCAATGTTGAGATTTAGTTTGCATAATTAGAATTTTTCAGCACATTTAAATGTAAAAGTGGTATTTTTCATACCTTAAGGCTTAAGCTACCTACATGGCACTGCTATCATGCATTTTTGTGGTCAGGGGGCATGCCTGTTTTGAAAAATAACCATTAGAATTGGTGCCCTTTTTGATACCAATTTTCTCCCCGCCTCACGGACTAAACTAATACTACTGAAGCTAAAGGTAACTATCTTGCTGATGTAGCGGCTAAACAGGCTTGTTTCTATGCAACTGTACAAGTGTGTTCAGGTAGTACAGCACAGAAGACAATTCTGCCTCCTGAATCAATAATTGATCTGTACAAAGACGTGCCACTGTATGAAGCATGGACATGGTTAGACAAAAGATCCACAGTGGATTCATCCAGCTGCTGGACCAAAGGGGGAAAGTATGACGCTCCCGAATCACTGCTGCCATATTTGGCTCAACAAATACACAATTTGGGTCACAGTGATCCAGCAACGATGAATCACAGGTTCTCAAATCAATGGTGGAATCCAAAATTCAGAAATGTAGCCACCGAAACAGCCAATAGGAATGTAACATGTCAGAAAAATAATGATGTACCAGCAGCCACTACACCAGCAGCACATACCCCAGCTCCACCAGGACCATTTCGTCACCTGCAAGTGTATTACATATTATTGCCTCGTTGTAAGGGAAAAACTGATGTTTTGGTAGTAATAGGAAAGTTCTCCAGGTGGATAGAAGCTTACCCAACAGGGCGTGCTACAGCTGCACATACTGCTAAATGTCTTGTTACTGATTTCATTCCCAGATGGGGATTACCAAATTGCATTGACTCAGATCAAGGTACACACTTCACAGGACAGGTAGTCAAGGAAGTGTCTAGAATGTTGAGGATTAAGTGGAATCTTCATTGTGCATATAGACCACAAGCATCAGGGCAAGTTGAATGATCGAACAGAACAATCAAAACCAGGCTAAGCAAAATGCACCAGGAAGGAGTACCATGGGTCGAACCGCTACCAGCAGTACTGTGTAGTATGAGAGCATCACCTAACAGATCAGTAGGACTGAGCCCTCATGAGATTATTACTGGACGCCCAATGCAGATGCCAGGTGTGATTGATCTTAGAAATGCTGATGTACACATTGCCTCAGATGCCCTGATCACTTACTGTGAAAACCTCACAAAGGCAGTGCAGAATGCCAAAGAGAGAGTTGAGTTTTGTTGGCAGACTCCACCAGAAGGTGGACACACAATCATCCCAGGTCAATGAGTCATGATAAAGTCGTTCAGAAACAAGCCATTAGAGCCTAAGTGGCACGGACCACATCAAGTGATGTTGATTACAGCAGCTGCAGTATTGTGTCCGGAAAGGAAAACCTGGACTCATGTGTCACACTGTAAAGTTGTTCCCCCACCTATAGGGATAGGATAGGACACAGACCAGTGAGGAGCCAGGGAAGAACCGAATGCAACAGGCTTCAGGGCCAACCCTGCGGTGAAGACTCCCTCATAGGCCTCCCCATCCACTAGTCCATCCTTTCCTCACTGTTCTTTAGGTGTCACAGGAATTGAGATATAGGAAAAGAAGGAACAACAATAGCAGACTCAGAAAAGGATACAACCCTAGTGTTTTAAACAAATACTGCTACAACCCTAGTGTTTGAAGAAAAACTGCTCTCTTTTTTTGTTTTCTTTCTTCCTCTGTGCAGATACCACTTGATGACTGTCCCGAGACCCATACACACCGACCTCCTCACTTGCGTATGAAGCCACAACCTTCCAGAAAACAGCTAGACCCACTGCCGAGCCAACTATCACAAAAGAAAAGAAAAGAAATACACAACGCAGAGACCCACATACAGAACCTTCAGTCATCCCTCAACATGATCAAGATTGTCGTACTACTAACCATCATGGACATCGCACAAAGTGTGGACTCCAGAAACAACATATTCTTAGAGCTGATGAATATGTCAACAAGTGTCTTGTTTGCAGGAAAGAACGTTTGCATGCCACACGCACCTTCAGTAGGAGCAATAATCCCATGGGTGGCACACCCTATCTCCAAATGTGACATGTGTACCTTATTCGATCATCATACCAGTGGATTATACAACAAGGATACATGTCACAACGTAACAATTCCTCCAGCTTCTCCGTGTTGCATTCCAGGACTACCATCCTGCAACCTAACTTCAGCTACTCCCATCATGACAGATCTACTTCTGCCAATGATGTTCTATTGGTGCATGGAAAATTATGCTCCAGCATCGACTCCACTGGGTGAAATTCCTCGTGAACTTTGTGATTGAAAGAGGAGAAGAATCCCATGTGTACGTTACTACAACAGATAAGAAACAGGAAAATGACTTAACAGAGTGTCTCTCCAGGAACCCATCCCTACCAATTTTTTTTTGCAATAAATCAGTTGTGTATGATCCCTCCACCAACTGACACTTTTTGGTTATGTGGAACTGTCTACAGCATCCTCCCCAGCCAATTCAACGGAAGGTGCACCCTGGTTTATGTTCTACCAGCTATCAGAGAAAATACACACTCCACCCCAAGCTCCCCACAGCTACAAAATTCAGCTCCTACCTCAAACAGAGAAGATGGCTGCAATGTTTGCAGTGTGTGTGGTAATGTCAGATGGATAAATGTATATTAGATGCAGGTTAGGGTAGGATCAAATTTCTCTCTGTGGAAAAGAATGTGTGTAATATTTTAAAAAGTTTGTGTGTTTTAACGTGTGTGTGTCTGGATAGCGTGTGTATAAATGTATCGATACATGCACAGGTCCAAGGGCTCGATGTTTGCAAGCACACATGCTCATATGTGTACATGAAAATAATGAACATGCTCCTGAAAACTAAATTGTTCTGTTATTTTCAGTCTCTCCCATTCACTTTCAATGGTCGGCCATTGTGACCATTTTTGACCATGCCTACTCTCAGATAAATGAGGCCCACGATTAATCAGATGCAAACAGAAATATAAAACCAGTCCTAATTGAAAGAGAACAAGTTGACAAAAAGATTGAATCCAAGATTGGGTGAAAATAAGGTATAATGAGTGACTTATAAGCTATTTTTTATAGGCCGGTCATTTTTGACCGGGAACACCACAAGTGTGACTATGAGCCATATTTTTTACAAAACAAAAGTTTCAAAACAAAATTCCTGGTGAAACATTAGAGTAGACTAGTGTGATCAACAGTAGCCATTTTTTTTCATTTTTTTTTTTCATATTTCCAAATTTACTCATAAATTATTTGTTTTTTACTCAAAAAATGAGATGCCTACTCTCAGACAAATGAGGCCCCCGATTAATCAGATGCAAACAGAAATATAAAACCAGTCCTAATTGAAAGAGAACAAGTTGACAAAAAGATTGAATCCAAGATTGGGTGAAAATAAGGTATAATGAGTGACTTATAAGCTATTTTTTATTGGCCGGTCATTTTTGACCGGGAACACCACAAGTGTGACTATGAGCCATATTTTTTACAAAACAAAAGTTTCAAAACAAAATTCCTGGTGAAACATTAGAGTAGACTAGTGTGATCAACAGTAGCCATTTTTTTCATTTTTTTTTTTCATATTTCCAAATTTACTCATAAATTATTTGTTTTTTACTCAAAAAATGAGATGCCTACTCTCAGACAAATGAGGCCCCCGATTAATCAGATGCAAACAGAAATATAAAACCAGTCCTAATTGAAAGAGAACAAGTTGACAAAAAGATTGAATCCAAGATTGGGTGAAAATATGGTATAATGAGTGACTTATAAGCTATTTTTTATAGGCCGGTCATTTTTGACCGGGAACACCACAAGTGTGACTATGTGCCATATTTTTTACAAAACAAAAGTATCAAAACAAAATTCCTGGTGAAAATGTTAAGTTGACTAGTGTGATCAACAGTACCAATTTTCTTCAGATTTTATTTAATATTTCCAAAATTATTCAATTTTTTTTTAAAAATTACTCAAAAAATGAAATGCCTACTCTCAAATAAATGAGGCCTATGATTATTCAGATGCAAATCAAAATATAAAACCAGTCCTAATTGAAAGAGAACATGTTGACAAAAAGATTGAATCCAAGATTGGGTGAAAATATGGTATAATGAGTGATTTATAAGGTTTTTTTTATGGCCCGGTCATTTTTGACCGGGAACACCACAGGTGTTATAGGGTTTTGAACACCACATGAGGGTTAAAAAATACTCAGTCTCGAATAGTTAAGGAAATAAACCAAAAAAAGGAAACAACACAAACTCAAAACATATCACAGACACAGAGTCATCCTTCGCTGGAAACCGTTCACTTGAAATGGCTCACTTGAATGGCTCACTTGGAACGATTCACTTGAAATGGCTCACTTGAATGGCTTACTTAGGACGGTTCACTTGAAATGGTTCACTTGAACGGTTCACTTGAACGGTCCACTCGAGACGACTCACTCGCAACAAAACAGCAGACACAAAACGGAACCCAAACAGAACAGCAGTTTGATGAGGCACAGCGCGAACAAAGTTGTATAGCGAAACACAGGGGAGATAATACTCATTCAGAAGGTAAGTATCGTCCTTATCGCATGCCTAAAAAGTAAAACAGAGAGGTGTTACACTGAGAGTTCTTCTCCCTTGGCTTACGCTCAAACAGTATACTCACAACCAAGCACGCTGTCCCAGAATCACCATCCCCAGACTATGCGATAGATGGAGGCGAATGTCTCCGACAAGCTAGTTGGCATGAAGCGCCGATAAATCGTACACTAAGCATACAGATCAGTCAGATTACTCGCCTCGTCAAAGCAAACCATAAAACCTCATCTATTAACCACCCCGCATACGAGTACTTCTCTTACCTGTCTCAAATGTCCACATTCAACTCTCCAAACAAGCCCATAGACCCGCCAACAGCACCGCCAGTGGATAAACAGCTTCGGCAAATTTTACAAGCAGCACGTTACGCTGAACCCAGCAGAAAGCAGCAGGGCGCATAGATGACGTCACGACCCCGGATAATGACGCATGCCAAGGAACTGGTAGCTCATGCTCTAATACACACCGGAACCCTGGCCGTTGGCCAAACACTAAACGATGACGTAAGAGGTAGGAGGGGTAATAACCCTTCCTGCTACAATCTTCCCCTTCTTTTTTGCATCGGTGCCCCGCCGATGGACTCTCTACGGAGCCACCAACACCATTCATGACCAAGGCCTGAACAAGATACCAGCGGTGGTTACCTCAGAACTGACTACGACCCAACTTCCTATCTCCCCTACTGTCCGGGGAAGGTGGTGCAAATTCCCATGCCGACCAGCACCAACTCGCCGAGGGGCGACCACCCTACCATCCTGGGGACCAGGAGACACTGTGGGTTCCCCCACCACTGGTCCCCTGACCTGGTCACCTAACTCTGCTCTAACTACCCCTATGAAGGGAAGGTCCAATGGCAACCGGTTCGTACCAGAATTGGCACGTGCCAGATGACCCGTCGCTCGGACGACGCAAGGGGTCTCTGGCACAAGTACAACCAAGTCAACTTCGTCTACCTCATCTACCTGCGGTTCTTCCTGATCTTCTACTCCAACCCCAGGTTGACTGTCCGGCAGGACCTCTTTCCGGCCACAGGCCTTCAAAAACGAGCGGTGGACACGTCGGACCTTACTCAGATCCTCCACGGGTGCAATGGTGTACACCACACCTCCCACCTCATGAGGACGAACTACTTGGAACAACACCGGGCTCCACCAGTCTGCAATCTTATGCCGCCCCTTAAACGAATGATCTCGTAAGTACACAAGCTGGCCCTCTGACAACGGTAAGTCACGAACACGTAAATCATGTCGTTCCTTTCGACGATCCGCAGCTGCATTCAGGCATTCCCTCGCCCCCTGAAAGGCAAACTGTAACCGCTTTCGATGTTCTACAACCCAGCTCTGCACACTACCTGCCATGGGCTCTAACACATTACCCAGCAGAAAATCCACCGGCAACCTAGGTTCTTGACCGTACATCAAGTAATAAGGAGACTCTCCCGTCCCCTGATGAGGGGTGGTGTTATAACAGAAGAGTACCTGCGATAAGTACGAGGCCCAGTCCCTCTTCCTAGGGCCGGGCTAGGTCCGCAACAAGTTATACAAAGTGCGATTGAAACGCTCACACTGGCCATTTTCCGGCCGGATGGTACGGCGTCGTACGAGACTTCTTGATGTGATAAAGCTCACAGAGCTGCCGAATCAGGGCCGATTCAAAGTTGCGGCCTTGGTCAGAATGAATGCGGCCCGCGACCCCAAACTTAAAGAACCACTCCTCAACCAGAACCTGCGCCACCGTCTCGGCTCGCTGGTCACGGGTAGGTATTGCCATAGAGAACTTACTGAATACGTCGGTCATGACCAAAATATTCTCATGGCCTGACTGAGAGGGTTCAAGTACCGTGAAATCAATGGCCAGGACCTCGTTAGGTCTGGACGCCAACAAATGGCCCATGTAGCCCCGTGCCACTGGTTGACTCCCTTTAGCAAGCTGGCACCGTTCACACTCTTTACACCAGCGAGTAATATCCGCGAACATATTTGGCCAGTAACACCGACGTCTAATCAACTCACTAGTCCGTTCGACTCCCTGATGACCATGCTGTTGATGCAGCTGCTCTAAAACTTCCTGCTTCATTACCTCGGGTAATATTAACTGATGACACTCTTCTCCTCCATCAGGGCGGAAAATTTTCCGATACAGTACACTCTCCTTTTCCACCAATCGGTCCCACTGTTGCAGCAGTGTAAGAACGGGCTTAGCCAGCCTGCGCCGTTCTTCGGGCACAGGACACCCGCCCCGTCTCCAGAACTGCAACAGTGGCCCAATGATGGAATCCCCCTCCTGCATAACACACAAGTCAGAAACAGAATAGCTAGGTAAGACCATCATCTTGTTTACTACGGCCTGCACAGCGCCATCTGATCTTATGGCTTGCTGTAGTGACTCAGGCACCGAGATACCGGTGGCCAAACCCTCAACATCATCCAGATTGACGGGATTCTGGCGGGACAGAGCATCCGAGTTGCCATTACTCCTCCCGGACCTATACCTCACCTCGAAATCAAAGGCAGCCAGCTCAGCGGTCCAGCGCTGTTCAGTGGCCCCAAGCTTTGCCGTGGTCAAATGGCTCAGGGGGTTATTATCGGTAAACACAAGACACTTATGTCCCAACAAATACTCCCTGAATTTCTCCACCATGGCCCACTTGAGTGCCAGAAACTCCAATTTCATGGAACTGTAATTACTCATGTTACGCTCAGTGGGCCTCAAACTTCTACTGGCATAAGCTATGGGTCGCACTTTTCCATCATGTTCTTGTGAGAGTACAGCGCCTAGGCCGCCATGGCTAGCGTCTACCTCCAAGATGAAGGTTCGGGAGAAATCTGCATAAGCCAGTACAGGTGCCGAGATTAACCTACTCTTCAATGCCTCAAATGACTCCTGACACTGTTGCGTCCACACCTGAACTAAACTCTGCCCCTTCCTTTTCCCTGACTTACCCCCAACAACTTCGGCTACTAATCTATGTAGGGGAGCCGCCAGCTTGGCGAAACCCTCGACGAAATGCCTATAGTAGCTCGCGAACCCCAGGAAGGTCCTCAACTCAGAGACGATCGTAGGGCAACGCCAATGCGCCACTACCTCGATTTTACCCGGATCAGTCGCCACTCCCTGAGCCGATATAACATGGCCCAAGTATCTTACCTCCCGTTTAAAAAAGGCGCATTTCTGCAAGTTTGCCTTCAACCCTTCTCTCTTCAAACGGTCCAAGACCATTTCCAGCCTCTGTAGATGCTGAGCTACCGAAGTAGAAAACACAACGATGTCATCAAGATATAACAAAAGCGACTGACATTGTTGGTCACCGAACAAGCGCTCCATCAGCCTCTGAAACGTTCTTGGCGCGTTGCAGAGGCCGAACGGCATACGATTGAATTCAAATAGCCCGAAGGGTGTACAGAATGCGGTCTTCGGCCTATCGTGCTCTGACACCGGAACCTGCAGGTACCCGCTGGCTAAATCCAGTATGGAAAACCAGCGGGCCCCGGACAATGAATCTAACGATTCCTCAATGCGGGGAAGGGGAAAGGCATCCTTTCTAGTTTTGGCGTTCAAATGACGGTAGTCCACGCACATGCGCAGACTACCGTCTTTTTTTTTTACCAATATGATAGGTGATGCGTATGGACTACTGCTCTCGCGTACTATACCAGCTTCCAACAATTGGTTAATATGAGTTTTGACTACTTCATATTCTGAAGGGGGAATACGCCTATACCGCTGGCGCACGGGGACGTCATCCAAGACCGGTATATCATGGGAGATTAGTCGGGTGCAACCTAAATCTCCCTCATGGCAAGAAAACACTGCTTGATACTTCCGTAAGAAGTCCCTAACTTGATCCTGCTCTGCAGCAGGCAGAACGGATAAGTCCAGAGACTCAATCTGGTTAAGCGAAGGAGACTCCCCCCCTGCACTATGGGACTGAACTGTAGCGACCCTGGCCTTAACTTCAACGACCCCCTGTGGCAGGTTAACCAAGTAGACCTCCTTCACACTCCCCACCACTGTGGTAGGGCGGAGCACCACATCAGCTGCCCCAACATTTACCACGGGCACATATGCAGTACCTCGACTTACTGGTACCAAGCCCGGTGAGGCCAAAAGCCCAGCGGGAATGCCAGACTCGGGGGGCTCAAACAACACAGTCCGGCCCTCAAATTGGTCCGAACAGGTTGTAGCGACCCACTTAATGGTGCCTCCAGGAATGCGTCGTGCTCTACGCCCACGCATCCGCACTCCGCCTACTCGGTTAGAGTGGTCTTTTTCACTCACGTGTTAACAATGCTGAAAAGCCCTCAATACACCTGGAAGTTGCATAACCACAGGGAGATCAAAAAGTGCTGCGCCGTGTTGGCCAAAGAGCTCCTGGTAACACCGGCTAAGTACATTCATCCCCAACACTCCGGGGATCCCTGCACTCAGCCCACCAGGAGGATCCCTAACCACCAGGACACCACACCCCGCAACCAACCTGCCACACATTTCTACATCCAGCTCCAAATAACCAAGGTACGGTATCTCCAGCCCAGTAGGCGCTCGAAGCTGCAACCACTGACAGCCCTGCAATTGGTCCCGCCCCCAAGGCTCAAAATGTTGACGAAAACAGCTTTCTACAATAGTCGACACCATTGACCCGGTGTCGACTAAACAGGGTACTAACACTCCTCCTATAGAGACAGTCAAATGTGGACATGAAGAGATCAAGCGAGAAAATGGACCACATGTATCTGTGAGATGGGAGTCAACTACCACCCCACCAGGGTCGTGACTCTGCGACCTGCCGGGAGCTAGTTTTCCGCCAGCCGAGGAGAGTGCGGTTGCCCATGTGTAAGAGTAGAAGGACCCGCTACAGGCTCGAGAAGGCGTGGGGGTGCCGGCCCCCATCGCACTCTCGAGCATAATGACCCGGGCGCTGACACCGTCTACATATAACTGGACCCGGACGCGATGATCGACCATGCACGTACGGGGTTTGGAGACGAGCAATGGTCTGTGTAAGCTGGTTTAATTGTTGTTGTTGCTGTCGGAACATTTCGCGAAGTTCGCTCATCTCAGACTGTAGTGGGGGCTTTTGCCTATCAGTAGAGGTGGCGCCACGTACCCCATACTGAAGGCCGTAGGCTACTGGGACGGACTGGCTACGCGCCCTTACACCCCCGGGCATCCCCTCACGTTCCCACCTAATTGCTTCTCCCCGAACTTCTAATAGCGTAGCAGTGGGCCCGCTACGGACTAATTGCTTAAGCTCACGGCGCAGAGTATTATCGGATACATGCTCCACAAATTGATCCCGCAATACAATCTCAGAATTCACGACAGCATTGGGTGCTTGGTTCTTAACCCTCTCAAAAAAAACCATAAGCGCAAGGGAGAATTCTAACAGTGTCTCACCCTCCTGTTGTTTCCTTGAAAAGAAAGCCTCTTGTAATGCAACATACGACTGCGAACACCCATAAAGTTCTTGTAATGCTTTGATAATTTTATCAGGATCTCCGCGCTCTGCCTCGGGGCGATACCAAATCTCTTCTCGGGCCTCCCCCTCTAGATGGTCGAATACAAAGAAAGCTTGTTCAGCGACCCCCATATATCGTGCCCTCATGCAAGCCCGTGCCTCTTCGACCCATTCATCGATACTCATACCGGATTTACCGCTAAATTTTGGGCACCGACGCTCTCGAGGCACAAAAACTAATCGTTCCGATGCACTAGCACCAGAAGATTGGGGCCCTACAGGTGGAGCAGTCGAAGTACCAGCCACAGGCGCCTGTAGCTGCTGCATCCTGACCTTATCAGCCTTTAACTGAGCTACTAACTCCCGCAACTCCTGTAATTCTTCCTCCATTTCGGATGACATTTAAGTAAACTTACCACCCCGGAGAAGAGCCACCTGTTCCTTACACCAAGCTGCTGTTCTGTTTCCAAAAAAATATAAGAAAAACATAAAGACAATACAAACACAACAAAAACCTATTATCTCTGACCCAATCCGGTGCCGACTATACGCCAAATGTGGCAAAGTGGTGCGGGAGCGGCAGCTCTATTCTATATGACATTGGGCGTAACAACAATTTATACCCACGCTCAATTCAGTTTATTATTTCCGACTACGCCACTTGGGGAATTTCGCCCCAAGAATTTAATATAACATCTAAGCTAAGGCACGCACAGATCCTAACCACAGTTGGAGTCAGAGACATAGGTGATTGAAAAACATTTTATGAATTGTTAAAAGACAGTTCTTTTTCTGTAAAAGGTGTTGGCCAGCAATCAATCTCTTCAATTTACTAGGTTCTAGAGTGGGCAGCAGGGAAACCTGGGCATACCCAAGGGCAGTCTCGAGGTATCACCTCTATGAAGAGTACTCTATTCAGTGCACACACACCAGCACAGCACACACTCCACGACTCATGTCAGAGAAGACCACGACACACAGTGAGGACCCTACCACCTAATTGCCCTCTCATCTGCCCCCGGATGCCCAGGCCCTGCCAACAAACAACAGAAAAAAAGACATTAAAGAGCAGTGTCATGCAAAAAAATAACAACAAAACGACGAAAATTGTTTTACAATTCTAGGGCGGAACCAACTCCTTGGTCCCGACCTGATCGTCTCCAATCAAAAACCAAAAATAACAACAAATCACATAAATTTAGCAGTACAATTCAACCACAAAATATATATATATATATAAATTCACTAGTACGATAATTTGGTTCAAAACAAAACATGACTTCAAAAATACTCAGTCTCGAATAGTTAAGGAAATAAACCAAAAAAAGGAAACAACACAAACTCAAAACATATCACAGACACAGAGTCATCCTTCGCTGGAAACCGTTCACTTGAAATGGCTCACTTGAATGGCTCACTTGGAACGATTCACTTGAAATGGTTCACTTGAACGGTTCACTTGAACGGTCCACTCGAGACGACTCACTCGCAACAAAACAGCAGACACAAAACGGAACCCAAACAGAACAGCAGTTGATGAGGCACAGCGCAAACAAAGTCATATAGCGAAACACAGGGCAGATAATACTCATTCAGAAGGTAGGTATCGTCCTTATCGCATGCCTAAAAAGTAAAACAGAGAGGTGTTACACTGAGAGTTCTTCTCCCTTGGCTTACGCTCAAACAGTATACTCACAACCAAGCACGCTGTCCCAGAATCACCATCCCCAGACTATGCGATAGATGGAGGCGAATGTCTCCGACAAGCTCGTTGGCATGAAGCGCCGATAAATCGTACACTAAGCATACAGATCAGTCAGATTACTCGCCTCGTCAAAGCAAACCATAAAACCTCATCTATAAACCACCCCGCATACGAGTACTTCTCTTACCTGTCTCAAATGTCCACATTCAACTCTCCAAACAAGCCCATAGACCCGCCAACAGCACCGCCAGTGGATAAACAGCTTCGGCAAATTTTACAAGCAGCACGTTACGCTGAACCCAGCAGAAAGCAGCAGGGCGCATATATGACGTCACGACCCCGGATAATGACGCATGCCAAGGAATTGGTAGCTCATGCTCTTATACGCACCGGAACCCTGGCCGTTGGCCAAACACTAAACGATGACGTAAGAGGTAGGAGGGGTAATAACCCTTCCTGCTACACATAGGACACACCATCCCTCCTGCAGATAAAGGTATGTCCCGATTATAACTTAAGGCTGAATGACTTACGTGATGCAGAGGGAATCCCGGAATCCAGTCATGAAAATGAAAAAAATTACATAACGCAGATGTCACGTAAAACACGCAAAATAATGGATGCATGAATACATGGAAAGTAGAACTGTGCAATAAATCCAATCGCGACATGGTCTGTGAATATTTAAGCACAAAAATACTGCATGTAAATATATCCCTATTTGTTCTGCTGAGCTGCGCTGCTTTGTCTACTACATACTCAAGTGCGTGACGTTCATGGTGTTTTCAGCGTCTCACAAACAATTTGAGAATATGAATACATGAACATTTCCAGAGCTGCTCCGAAGGGAGCGTATAATGAGCATTTTCATAATTTTATTTGAGAAAAACAAAACCACTGTCAACTACACTTTGAAACACTTTTTTACATTTTTGGTCTTCACTACAACCTGTCAAAATAAAAGTTTTACTAGGAGAAATTATGCCAGAAGTATATTACTATTCTACTTCTCAAAATAATAATAATAACAACAATAATAATACATTTTATTTAAACATTATTTAAAGGAATATATTTTTTGTCCATGGTTTAATTTAGTAAATCCGTTTTTGCATCGCTTCCCCAAAAAATAAAAAGGACACAAGTTTAAATTTAAATTTGATTACCACCGTTTTTGATCATTTGGATTAACTCATAAAAAGAAACATTAATTTTCTGAATAAATACATTTCATAGGACAATATTCTTAAACATTTTAATAAATTATTAACGTTAAAAATAAGTTGTTAATCTAATTCATTATCAATTATCAAATTTAATTGATTAGACATGTTTTATTGAAATTTTAATTTTTTAATTAACAAAACAAACAAATGGTTTCAAGTTTGTTATAATAAAAGCAAAAAAACAAAAAAACTCTTTTCATTAATTTAACTGTCATTTTAACTGATGATAATAATAATAATAATAATAACAATAATAATAACCATAATTTAATAATACAGTTTATTTATTTAATAATTGATTAATACTGTAAACCGTGATATTTTCTGAGACGTTATCATACTGTGAAAATCTCCTACCATTACAACCCTACACGAAAGAGTCCCCCACCCCACCCCCGCTGTTAAAAAAGTAACTCAGTAACTTTTACACTGAGTAAATTTTAAATGAGCTACTTTTTACTTTTACTTGAGTAGATTTTTTGACCGGTAATTTTACTTGTACTTAAGTAAAATTTAATTCAAGGCAAGGCAAGGCAAGGCAAGGCAAGTTTATTTATATAGCACATTTCATACACGATGGTAATTCAAAGTGCTTTACATAGAAGAAATTAAAAAGATCAAAAGAAATAACAATAATTAAAACAGTTTAGAATAAAGAAATTAAAATAATCAAAACAAATAAGAATAATTAAAACAGTTTAGAATAAAAAAATAAAATAAAGTACAGTAAAAACAGTCGGACGAACAGTGGCACAGTGCTCATTTAGTAAATGCATAGCTAAACAGATGTGTTTTGAGTCTGGATTTCAATGTGACTACTGTAGGAGCACATCTGATCTCCTCTGGAAGCTGGTTCCAGCTGCGGCTGGCATAATAGCTAAAAGCAGACTCTCCATGCTTAGAGTGAACCCTTGGTATTTCTAGCTGATGTGATCCTAATGATCTGAGTGATCTGTTAGGTTTATATTCAGTGAGCATATCTGCAATGTATTTGGGTCCTAGGCCATTAAATGATTTATATACCAGTAATAATACTTTAAAATCAATCCTAAATGTAACTGGGAGCCAGTGTAAAGATCTGAGGACTGGTGTGATATGTTCATATTTTCTGGTTCTGCTCAGAATCCTGGCAGCAGCGTTCTGTATGAGCTGCAACTGTCTTATGGTCTTTTTAGGAAGGCCAGTGAGGAGTCCATTACAATAATCCACCCTGCTGGTGATAAAAGCATGCACAAGTTTCTCTAAGTCTTGACTTGAAACAAAGCATCTAATTCTTGCAATATTTTTCAGATGATAGTATGCTGATTTAGTTATTGCTTTGACATGACTACTGAAACTAAGGTCTGACTCTAGAGACACACCGAGATTCCTGACTTGATTTTTAGTTGTTAGACCCCTAGCGTCAAGGTATGCGTTCACCTTGAGAACTTCATCTTTGTTTCCAAACGCAATGACTTCAGTTTTGTCTTTGTTTAACTGAAGAAAGTTTTGGCACATCCAACTGTTTACTTCATCAATGCATTGGCACAGGGAGTCAATGGGGCTGTAGTCGTTAGGCGATAGGCCTAAGTAGAGCTGTGTGTCGTCTGCATAGCTGTGGTAAGCAATTTTGTTCTTTCTCATTATTTGGCTCATTGGGAGCATATACAGGTTGAATAGGAGTGGTGCAAGAATTGAGCCTTGAGGGACTCATGACGCATGTCATGGATGTCCACTCAGACTTATGGTCTCCTATACTCACATAATAACCTCTCCCTTCTAAGTATGATCTGAACCATTTTAGGACTATCCCAGAAAGCCCCACCCAGTTTTCCAGCCTGTCAAGAAGTATGTCGTGATCGACAGTGTCAAATGCAGCACTGAGGTCGAGTAGTACCAGTACTGATAATTTGCCTGAATCAGTATTTAAGCGAATATCGTTTATTATCTTTATGAGTGCTGTCTCTGTGCTGTGATGCGATCGGAATCCAGATTGAAAATTGTCAAAGTATCCATTCAAGCTTAAGAATTTGTTCAGCTGATTGAAGACAACTTTTTCAATGATCTTGCCTATGAAAGGAAGATTTGAGATCGGTCTATAGTTGCTTAATATAGTCTTATCCAGATTGCTCTTTTTCAGGAGGGGCTTGACAACTGCAGTTTTCAGGGAGTTTGGAAAACTACCAGAAAGAAGTGAGGCATTAGCCACTTTTAGGAGATCTGCTTCTAAACTGTTTAACACACTTTTGAAGAAAGATGTGGGAAGTGCGTCAAGGGCGCAGGTTGATGTTTTAAGGTGCTGTATGGTTTCTTCCAAAATTTTGCCATCAATTTCTTTGAAATCAGACATAGTAACTACATTCTCAGGTTTTGGTCTGATCTGTCTGACCCCAGTGCGGCTCAATGATGTGCTGATCACCTTTCTGATATTATTAAATTTTCTCAGAGAAGAAAGAAGCAAACTCACTGCACTTGCCGTCTGAGAGCATTTCACTGGGAATCTGGCTTGGGGGGTTTGTCAGTCTCTCTACAGTAGCAAAAAGAGTGCGTGTGTTGTTTAAGTTGCTTTTTATAATATTTGAGAAGAAAGTGTGTCTAGCTTTGCCTAGTTCAATATTAAAAGCATGGATGCTGTCTTTGTAGATGTTATAATGGACTACAAGTTTTGTCTTCCGCCACATGCGCTCTGTTTTTCTGCATGTTCTTTTCATATTTTGCACTGCTGTTGTGTTTCTCCAAGGTGCTTTTTGTCTACCACTATTCTTCCTGACTTTCACAGGAGCAATATAATCTATTACACCTTTAACCTTTGAGTTAAAAGAATCAAGGAGAAAATCAACAGAGTCAGCAGATATGCTTGGTTTTAAAGATATAGCCTTCATAAATAGCACACTAGTGTTCTCATTTAAGCATCTCTTCTTGGCAGACACAGATCTAGATTCAATGGCAGGAGAGATCAATATATCAAAGAAAATACAGAAATGATCAGACAGTGCTACATCCTTAATAACAATCAATGAGATGTTTAAACCCTTACTGATAAGTAAATCTAGAGTGTGTCCATGATTGTGTGTGGGTCCATGTACATGCTGAGTCAGATCAAAAGTTTTTAAAACAGTTTTGATTTCTTTTGCCATATTGGTTTCTGCATTATCTATGTGAATGTTAAAATCTCCAGTAATAGCAAAACAGTCAAACTCTGAGGAAATTGTTGATAACAGTTCTGTAAAGTCCTCAGCAAAGGCTGGAGAGTATTTTGGAGGCCTGTAAATAATTATAAGTGAAATACGTGGGGCACCTTTTAACACAATTCCCAGATATTCAAAAGAGGGGTAGTTACCAAATGATGTTTGCTTACATTGATAGACATCTTTAAAAAGAGCAGCTACTCCGCCTCCTCTCCTAACAGCTCTGCAGACACTCATAAAAGTAAAGTTAGGAGGGGATGTTTCATTGAGGACTGTTATACTGCAGCTGTCTTCTAGCCAAGTTTCATTTAG
Organism: Rhinichthys klamathensis goyatoka; assembly: GCF_029890125.1. Lineage (NCBI taxonomy): Eukaryota > Metazoa > Chordata > Actinopteri > Cypriniformes > Leuciscidae > Rhinichthys > Rhinichthys klamathensis. The sequence goes on from NW_026606600.1 coordinate 5,225,995, forward strand.
AAGCATAAAATCCAGGTTGTATGTGGTTATTAAGTCATTGACTAGAAGTGATTTATTTTTAAGTGAGCGGATGTTTAAAAGTGCTAACTTAACAGTCTTACTTTTTGTTACTTTTGTCTTGGTTTGGCGTGTAATAGGCACCAGATTAGATGGGTTTGCTGTACGGCTTTTGAAGGCCTTAGACTTTCTATCATGTAAGCGAACAGCAATAGAGAAAGATACAGGCACACTGGGTTCCCGCTTGTTCTGTAAACATTTGAGAAAGTTACTGTTATCATAGCGGGGACCCGACACATATCACTGAGAGCTGGTATCAGTTGTTTTTGGTTCACCTCGAGCCGATGGAGGAGGGTGTGGGCCCTGGCGTTTTTGCAGAGGCCGAAGAGCTCTCACAAGCGGAGAGCAAGCTGGGCCCGCAGGCTTTCGTGGTTTTGGGGCCTGACTTGTTTTGCTTGAGGGGGCTTGCAGATAGTTTGGTTCCAGCAAACACCAGTTTTTCCATTTTCTCTGAGAAACACAGAAGATGCTGTGGAGATGCTGGAGATAGGGATAACGTGTCTGGTGAGAGGGTAGAGGCTGGAGGGGGCTGTTGCTCTGGTGTTATTGGAGGCTGTAAAATGCTGTCCTGGTTTTCCAGCAAGTTGTCCTTGGGTGCTGAATGTTGGAGCAGTTCTAGTATGTCACAGTCTGTCTGTGGTGAGCTCTGTGGGCAGGGCTCAGCTGAGATTGTGTCCATGAGCAGAGGCTGTTTTGGCTGAGTGGTGTTATCATTGTCCTTGTGTGACGTGTCAACCGCATGTCCATCCAGGTGCTTAAGTGAAGTCCTGTGGTCATTCATACTGTGTCCAGGTGTGTGTGTGCCATTCAGGTTGAGTGTATTGGCACACACTGCAGAAGGATGATTGAGGGAGAAGTAGATATTGTCCTTTAGCACTCTTGAACCAAGTTTGTTTGGGTGGTGGCCATCCTGTTGAAACAGTTGCCTCTGACTCCAGAAAAGATTGAAGTTGTCAATGAAGTTTACTCTTATATTACTCTTATATACTTTTATATTGCAGGTTTTTTGGAGCCATGTATTAAGCCCAAGCAACCGTGAAAATCTGTTTGTTCCTCTTGCTGGGAGTGGTCCACTGATGAATGTTTGTACTTTCAGTCTTTTAAGTGTTTCAATTGAAACACTTTGAAATCCTTCTTAAGGAGTGCTGACTGCTCTTTATGAATATCATTTTTCCCCACTTGAATGATGAGTCGATTTGCAGTCTTATGTTTCGTCAGAATGTTCTCAAGTTCCCTGTTTACATCAGAAGTCGTTGCTTGTGGAAGGCAGCATGTTGTTGTATCCCTGCTAATAATGTTTCTGATTATGGAGTCACCCATTATCAGAGTCCTGTGCTCGGCTGTGCTCTGAGCTGAGTGACGCTGTCTGCTTGACCTTGAGCGCCAGTTAGCATCAGTGTTAGCTACTGGCTGATTCAGTCTTTGTTCGATCACATTCATCACGTTTGGGGATTCCTCATTTACATTCACTAATACTTCAAATCTGTTCTCAATATCTGATGTCCCGAGTGCCTTTGGGTCTCGCTCCCTGTTTGTGCCACCGATTTGTAAGTCGATCGGCTTGTTTCTCTACACTCAGTATGGCCTGTCGAGGAGGACTAGATTCATGGGACTCACCGGCTGTAGGCTGAGGGCGTCCATGACGAAGCTCTGTTGTGTGTTCTGTCTGGTTTGGTGGTCCCACAAGTAACTTTGTTTCAAGAGCTACTATCCTTTGTAAAAGTCTGTGGCAGTTAGTGCAGCAAGTAGATTCCAGAAGAGGCATTTTCTCTTATCCTTTAGAATGTAGGCAGTTGTGTTTTCTTCCCCGGAATGTAAGCAGTGGGAGGCTGGTTGAATAAAAGTATTCTGTTTTTTTGTAGTAATCCAAGCGTTTGAGCACTGTGCTGATTAGCTGAAGTTAAAATTAGGTGATAAAAGGAGATAAAATATAGAAATATAAAAGCGATAGAGCAAAGCGCGGAGCGGTAAGCAAGAGCGTCCGAACAGTAGCAGAGCAGGAAGTAGAATTGAAGTAGTAGTACTTTTACTTGAGTAGAATATTTTATTACTTTTTCCACCTCTGGATATATGTCACTTTGCTCATAAGTTTCTATGGTGATGAACACTGCTAAAAGCCAGACCACTTTTAAGATGCCTAAAACCCAAGGTTGGTGCAAACTAAACTGAAACATACCTGGCTAGCCACCTAAACTGGCTTCATGGTATAGGCTCCAGTGTATTCATCTTAAAAAAAAAAAAAAAAAAAATATGACCTGAGTGAAAAAGCTGCATATGCTTGCAGACGAAAACCATCAACTGTGCAAGCAGCCTGATTTTCTTTCTTTGCAGACTACCATAGTTTGATCAATCACCCCACTGGCAATTCAATAAAACACCTTTTTGTGTTTCAGTGAAGCTTAGGCTTTTCCAACATTTTTAGAGGCAGTACCTTCAACAGAAACAGAACAGAATAGTTCTGAGAGACTGTAATTGCTATAAATTTGAGCATAAACAACAACATTACATGATTGAGCATGACTAGGAATGAATATGGTTATATTCCATAACTCTCCAGTGACAACAGAACATGTAACATTGGATATATTTACTCAGTGAGGACAGAGAGCACTCCAGTGGCTTTATGTTGTGTGCTCTTCTTTTTGCATTCATTGTAGAGTGAATGAGAGAAGATTGTTTTTTTCTCTTATCCTGTGAAATCAGATATCAGAGATTGTGTCCATAAAGAATGGAGACAAAACATTGTCAAATTGTGTTCTCCTCTCAAGCTGATGTAACCTGGGTGATTTTCCCCTAAAAGTTAAGTGCGAGTTATTTAAGACCCTTTCAAATAATGTTTCTTGGGTACTAAGTTCTTATTTCTTTACAAAGTGTATATGGGATCTGCCCCTTTAAGAGCATCGTTCTGTGGTAGAGTTTGGTTGAAATTTACATGCGCAAAACGTGGGTTTTACAAGCAAGTTAGTGTTTGTCTGTTTTTCATTGGCGTATAATTTATTAAGTCCGCCTGATACCTATGTAATTATGTATGATTGGTTCTGGGTATGGGGGAAAGTTGAAAAAAGAAGGAAGAGAGAGAGAGGAGGCGATTGCAGGAGGGGTGAGTCGAAGCACATCGCTCTGTGAGAGAATCGTGATTAATCCGACCAGGATTGGTTGATTTTATTTTTTTTGGATTAATAGAAAGTGTTGAAATAGTTTATTGCAGAACTATTTTAGTTTCTTAAGGATTCACTGGCTGTAAGCGGAGAGCTGAGTCATCTTTTAGTTTGTCGATAGACTCGATACTTGTGTGAGTTCCAGACGAGTTAAAACTAAATACAAACGAAATAGTGACTGAGTATCTAAATACTAAAGTGGACTTTATCAACGTGAATAACGGTGATAAGGAGGAACTGCACGTCTGGACATCCAGGTAGCGCCCTGAATCGCCGAGGGGTTTAGGGTTCCCCTGGCAACGAGGGATCGTGAGGAGGCCAGGACGCGCATATCAGGGACAAACTGAGTGACTAAAGTTTCCTAACTCGGGAGGACTCGTCACAACGGAGTTAAGGTATCCCATTTTATGTTTATTTGGCTCTTCGGAGTGAAGCGGCCAATTATCCTTTTGTTTTGCGGCCACAACGCACGCGAGCAACGGTACAGGCCTGCAACGAGGGGGGTTGTGTGTGTGTGTGTGTGTGTGTGTGCGCATGTGAGTGAGTTAATTTGTTTACCTGTCATTTTATAACTGCCATAGCATTTTTCTAAGAGGGTTTATTGTTATTCCTTTCTGTAAAGGGCAGTGAATAAGTGTAAATAGATTTGATGGTGCATTTAAAAGTGTTAGAACCATATTGGGAGGCATTTGATTTACCATTGAGGGGAAAGAGGTATAGGCCTACTCAACTGCTATATTCATATTCATCTGTGGGTTGTCATACAATTCTAAAAGTACATTAATCAGAGAGACTGTGCCTTACTAATGTAGCCCAGTGGTAAACTTGGCTATTATAGTGTAATGGTAACCGGGTGGGTTATGATTAATCTCTCTTACTCTCAAAAACGAGTCACATGACTATTAAAAAAGTAAACGTTTATTTACTTTGAAATAAATAATAGGGGACACCTGATTTCTAAATAAGGAAATATAAATTCATTTTACATAATTAAAGGAGATCGATATTTGGTCATTTTATTTCATGATAGTAATTAAAACGAAAGTTTAAAGTTTATATTATTTAGCTAAATAATATTACCAGAGGTTTTATTCAGATAGCCTTTTATTACTTTATTCTTACTGTTTTTATGTTACTCATTTTATTGGTCATTTGGGTATTCACGCTGTATAGTCAATAGTGGTTGGCTGCAGTTATACACGTGACCTGAGAAGAGACGTGTGAGGAAGTGGGAAAAGGAGTTTCCTCGTGGTATTCGTGTGGAGCACGGGACGCTGACACGTGAGGAAAGAAAAAGATAAGACGCTAGAAAGTGCCGGTAACGCGGATGAAACTGCGCGGGAGGCTCAGAGGAGAGGACCGCGGACTCGGGATGTTTGTGAGCCGAGAGACAGAGTGAGAAACGAAGCCGGAGACCCGTCTGACGGAGCGGGAGCCGTGATCGGAGGGAGCCGAGATAGCTAGCCACGGTGGGCGAATGCTGGGCGGAGCTGTTGGTTAATCGCATCGCACCTGATCAGCTGTACTGAGGTTTTTCCACGCACTCAATGTTTTCCAAGGTCCGTTCAGCGCACTCAATGTTTTGCAAGACCAAAACAGGCCTGCAACATATTTTTTATTCGTTCAAAATGTTACCGTGAGTAAACTGGACCGTGTGTGAATGTGCGTGTGAGTGGGCCCACCACTGCATTTGCTAAGACTGGTTTCAGGACACTTGGCAGTGTTTTTCTTGTTTATTGTAAAGTTCTCTGTGTATTCTCAATTGTGAGGAAAGAGATAAAGGAGGGGAACTTTTAGACCACTTATTTTGGTGTAACAAGTGTGATTGAAACTATTGGGGTTTCTATCTAAATTTAAAGGGGCTATTATTTAAGTGTTTGCGAAATCTTTTGGTTATTTATTTTGTGTATTAGTTAATATTGAGTTTTGGGGAAAGCTTTTATATTCTATTTGGCAAATTCTTTTATTTAAATAAACCAGGGCATTACCCCTTTCTTTTTTCTAAACAAAAAACTATCTCTGGGTCTCATTATTTTAAATATTTTATTGTCAAAAGGTTTTTTGTTGTCAAAAGGCAATTTATTAGAAATTTATTAGGTGCACCTTTGTGGTATCCACCTGAACTACACCGAACCCAAACACCCACCATTCTCACGTAAGTAACTCACAGAGTGGTTGTACGGGTGCTACACTAAAATATCCTAACTGCCTTTCTGTGACATTACTCTAAAATAGACAGTTAATTGTAGTTTACTGTTTATTTATAGCCCTTCTACTTTCTAGAAGCATACATTGTTTTCCCATTTCATTTAAATTCATATTTGGTTTAATAAACATTGTAATTGTTTTACTTGAAGTGATTTCATCAAGTTTACTAATTGGTTTGTTTGAGGAGTAACCTGAATATTTCTATTGTGTTTATTCACAGTCCCATAAAGTGCATGGTTATAGTTCAACAGAGGTAATTGGGTATTGTGTTAAAGGGTGTTAAGAGAGTTCCTTTATAATTAGTCGAGAGACTGCGAAGTTTGAACCCGAGTACCCGCCCTAAGAGCTCAGGTACGTCATTTCTGAGAGGGAAGAGGGTGCTACATAAAGTGGTGGCCCGTACGGGGATCTTTCTTTTTCTTTCACTCTAGTTTAATAGATAACCCAGAAACTCCCTTATTATATTAACCTAGTTCTGTTCTAACCCTGCTTGTGGTCATGGATTTGAGTGGAAACCCTGAGCTTCGAGAAGAACTGACCTCATGGTGCAAAGACGCTATGGTGGATGAAACGCATGCCATTTTGCTGGTAGGGGTTCCTGCTGAAGCTGATGTGACCTATATTGAGGATGTAGCTCAAACAGTGAAAGCTTGGGGAAGGGTACGTGTAAGAGCTACCAAAGTAGGTGTTAGCCCAGATACTTTAAAAGTATTATGTGAGTGTCGGGAAGCTGTTAACCCATTGACTGTCCCACCAGTATTGCTGCCTGATGAGGGGGGAGATCCCTGGAGGGTGGTAATACTTCAGGAGTGTGACACATTTCCTCCAAAGTTTGCAGAAAAGCTGGCAAGTCCATGCAGGATTTGCAATCCTTAGTTTCTCCTTCCAGTCACAGTGCTGGTTCTCCTGAGTCGATAATTCGGGCTGTGGGGGATCTGTTGGACAAAACGGGCAGACAAACCACTGACAGTAGTCTATATAGACGGTTACGTACTTTTTCTGGTTCTGTTCCAACACCGTCAGGAGAGGAAAATATTGAGAACTGGATGGACCAAGCTCGCATGATGATCACAGAGTGCGAGTGTTCTGAGAAAGAGAAGAGAAGAAGAATTGTGGAGAGCTTAAAGGGGCCTGCTCTTGATATTGTCAAAGCCGTGAGATTTTCTAGTCCTGAAGCTGATGCGCTACAGTATCTAGAAGCTTTAGAAAGTACTTTCGGAACCTCTGAATCAGGCGAAGATTTATACTTTCCTTTCCGTCTCCTCCGCCAGTGTCCTGGTGAAGCACTGTCTGATTTCCTCCGCAGGGTAGAGAAATCATTAACCAAAGTGGTACAAAGAGGTGGACTGTCCCCACAGATGGTGGATAGAGTGAGAGTAGAGCAATTGATTAGAGGAGCAGTTGAGTCAGACCTGATGCTTCTACAGTTAAGGCTGCGAGAGAGGAAAATGCAACCACCTACCTTCTTAGCTCTGTTAAATGAGATCCGAGAAGCAGAAGAGAGTGAAGCCGCCAGACAGAAAATCAGAACTACAGTAAAAACAGTCCAGAGTCAGGAACAAAAACTCAGCGTCGCAGTTGTAAGTGAGTTAAGAGCAGAAATCCAAGCCTTAAAAATCCGATTAGGCGATGAATCTCCCGAAATTTCCAATGCTCCCAGGATGCTGGAGTCGAAATCTAAGCCCACTAAGAAAAGTGTGGAGACACCACAAGATGAAGTTGAAGCCTTGAAACAACAAATACAACAGTTGCAGCAGCAGATAGGAGTAATGAAGGTAGGCTGTGGTTTGCCAGTAGACCATGCTCAACAACCGCAACACAAACCCGTTTCTGCTCAGTCAAGGACCAGACCTTCCACCGATAGGGAAGATTTCTTCTGTTACCGGTGTGGGGAAGATTGGCACATCGCCACAAAATGTAAAGCTCATGAGAATCTTACTTTGGTTATTCAGAAGTTGGTCCGTTCGCTAAGGAAGGTGAAGAGTGGAAGGAATGGGACTCATGATTGTTATTCTGCAAGAAGTCATGTTGATGTCTCTGGAGCAAACTGTCTTCCAAAAGGACTGGTGGGTCCCTCATCTACTGTTTCAGTGAAGATAAATGGACATCCGTGCAAAGCGCTGCTAGACAGTGGGTCTCAGGTAACAATTGTTTTTGACTCATGGTACTCCAAATACCTATCTGATGTGCCTTTACAGGCTCTTCATGGACTCTCTATTTGGGGATTGAGCTCCTCAAGCTACCCGTACAGGGGGTACTTAGTGATTGATGCCTCATTTCCTGCTTCTTTTACTGGAGTGGAAGAGTCGATCTCCATTCTAGCCTTGGTTTGTCCTGAGCCCCAAGGGTTTCAGCAAGTCCCTGTGATAATTGGGACAAATTCCAGTTTTTTTGGAAGATTGGCTGCATTGAGTGGAGACCCTAATACTCATGTGTTGCATGCTTTAAGGATCCAGTCCAACTATCCTGATGTTTGCTTAACTGAACAGCCAGAAGCAAGGGTCAAATGGGTGGGGCCCCGTGCTCTTATTGTTCCTCCGAGAGGTGAGGTATATGCAGAATGTAAGATGCAGAATGTAAGATGGAGTATGAAAAACCACTGAAGGAGGACATTTTTGTAGTTGAAGCCACGGCTGATGAACAATTACCTGCGGGACTATTCATTCCCCCTGTGGTGCTGCCTTTCTCAGCTATAAACATGGACACCTTTCAGCTGCCTGTGCATAATGAAACATCCAAAGAGGTTGCTGTACCTCCTGGCACTGTCCTTGCTCACATGTTTCCAACTGATACGGTCACCGAGACTTGTAGAGAGAGAAGCATATCAAAGAAGATCGACCCAGACTTGTTTAACTTTGGCACGTCTGTCATTCCTGTTGAATGGGAAAAAAGGTTACGGCAAAAGCTGTCGGAAAGGATCAATGTGTTCTCGCTTGAGGAGTGGGACGTTGGATTGGCAAAGGGTATGAACATTCAATTAAATGACACCAGACCATTCAGGGAGAGATCCCGTCGTATAACTCCTGCCGACATTGATGATGTGCGTCGACACATAAAGGACCTGTTGGCAGCGGGCATAATAAAAGAGTCTCGAAGTCCTTACGCCTCCCCCATTGTGATTGCTAGAAAGAAAAATGGAAGTGTGAGGATGTGCATTGACTATCGAACACTCAACAGTCGAACTATTCCTGACCAGTATACAACCCCGAGAATAGATGATGTGTTGGATTGCTTGTCTGGTAGCAGATAGTTTACAGTATTAGACTTGCGAAGTGGTTACTATCAGGTCGAGATGGCAGAGGAGAGCAAGGACAAAACTGCATTCATAAGTCCATTGGGGTTTTATCAGTTTGAGCGCATGCCACAGGGAGTTACTGGAGCTCCTGCTACGTTCCAGCGACTAATGGAAAAGGTAGTAGGAGACATGCATTTAATGCAGGTTATTGTTTACCTGGACGATTTGATTGTGTTCGGTCGTACGCTAGAAGAACACGAAGAGAGACTCTTCAAAGTGCTTGACCGTCTTGAGGAGTTTGGGTTAAAAGTGTCCATCGACAAATGCCAGTTCTGTCAAGAGGAAGTCAAGTACGTGGGACATATTGTTTCTGCTTCTGGAATTGCCCCAGATCCAGAGAAGGTGGAAGCAGTCACCCGCTGGAAAATGCCGACTGATCTCAAGTCCTTGCAGTCTTTCTTAGGATTTTGCGGGTTTTACCGGCGTTTTATTAAGAATTATTCCGCAATTGTGAGACCACTGACAGACCTCACCAAAGGTTATCCACCAGTGAAAGGGAAAAGAGACACCGCTTCAACAGGGAAGTATTTCAAGGAGACTGAACCCTTTGGTGAACGCTGGAATCAAGCATGTACAGAGGCATTCAGGAAGATTGTTCACTGCCTTACTAATGCCCCAGTCTTGGCTTTTGCAGATTCTACTAAGCCCTATGTGCTTCATGTTGACGCCAGTTTGAATGGTTTGGGTGCAGTCCTGAATCAAGAATACCCGGAGGGGTTGTGTCCAGTGGCTTATGCAAGCCGAAAGTTGAGTTCTACCGAGCAGCGTTATCCGACACACCAACTGGAGTTCCTGGCTCTCAAGTGGGCAGTAGTTGATAAGTTCCATGACTACTTGTACGGCGTCAAGTTTGTTGTGAGAACTGATAATAATCCACTCACCTACATCTTGACGAGTGCCAAGTTGAATGCCACTGGACATCGATGGCTAGCTGCATTAGCCACTTATGATTTTAGCTTACAATACAAGCCAGGAAAACAAAATGTGGATGCGGATGTATTGTCTCGATATCCTTCCAGCAAGGAGTCTGATGAGTGGGCAGAGATACCTCCAGCAGCAGTAAAGGCTGTATGTCATCTAACCAGCTCATCCCTAGGTGATGAGTCTCCTTCAAGGTTGATCGACCAACTCTGTGTCTCTCCCCGAAGTATCCCAACGATGTATGCTTGTCCTGCCCTGCTTGTAACTGGTCAAATGGAGTGGTGGACTAACGAAGATCTAAGGTCAGCTCAGGAGCAAGACCCCAACATTGCTCCAGTAAAAAAAGAAGTGGCTTCAGGCAAAGTGTTTACTATGCCCAAAAGCTCAAATCCAGCTGTGGCACTATTACAACGACAAAGCCAAAAATTAACCATCAGAGACAATATTCTCCATAGAGTAACCACAGACCAAGATGGAAAAGAAAGATGGCAAATGGTTTTACCTGAGAAGTTCCATCTTCAGGTAATGAAATCCTTGCATGATGATGCGGGTCACTAGGGGGTGGAGCGGACAGTTGAACTGCTAAGAAACAGGTTCTACTGGCCTAAAAAGAACCAGGACATTGAGCGGTATGTAAAGTCATGTGGAAGGTGTGTGGCCAGGAAAACTTTGCCACAGAGGTCATCCCCGCTGAATTGCATCACTAGCAGTGGGCCTTTAGACCTTGTATGTATGGATTTCCTCTCCATAGAACCTGATTCAAAAGGGATTGCAAATGTCCTGGTCATAACGGATCATTTTACACGTTATGCTCAAGCCTTTCCCACAAAGGATCAAAGAGCTGTGACCGTGGCCAAGGTTTTGTGCGAGAAATTTTTTGTGCACTATGGGTTGCCCGCACGAATACATTCTGATCAAGGCAGAGACTTTGAGAGCCGTCTCATTAAGGAGCTCCTGGGGATGTTGGGGATCAGAAAATCTCGAACCTCACCTTACCATCCGCAGGGTGACCCTCAACCTGAGCGATTCAATCGCACCCTTCTTTCAATGCTGGGTACCCTTGATCCTGCAAAGAAAGCAAAATGGAGCCAACATATTAGCCAGCTGGTACATGCTTATAATTGTTCTAAGAACGAAGCAACTGGTTACTCACCGTACTATCTCTTGTTTGGACGGGAGGCTCATCTACCTGTGGATCTTTGCTTTGGTACCTCACCTGATGGAGAGGATGAAGTAACATATCAGCAGTATGTGGAAAGAATGAGACATGAACTTCGAGAAGCTTACCAATTAGCAGAGGAGACTTCTTTGAAGAATCATCAAAGGAATAAACAACATTATGACAAGAGAGTGAAACCTCAGATGCTGGAAAAAGGAGATCGTGTTTTCATTCGAAACCTGGCTCAAACAGGAAAGTATAAATTGGAGGACAGGTGGATTTCCGTGCCTAACATTGTAGTGGAGAGGTTAAGGAACTTACCTGTCTATAAGCTAAGACCGGAGACAGGAACTGGACGAGTGAGGACTCTCCACAGAGATCACCTGTTGCCGATTGGAGATAGTGTGAGAATTCCTGCTCCGAGTGGTGGAGGAGAAGACATAAGACCTCCAGTAACTAGAGCCCAAACTGTGACGAAAAAACAATTAAGAGAAAAGGTAGCTACTACGAATGAACACAGCAGAGTGGAAACGTTTTCAGAGAGCGATGATGATATTTGCTATCATGTGCCAGTCCGAGGTGGAATGCAGACCGCGCCGCTGCACACGTTATTGCCTGAACTTGCTAGTGAGGAAATTGTGCACAGTGCTGATGGAAGTAGAACTCTGAAAGACAATGTGACTGAAGAAAGTCTGGAAGAGAATATGAGAGAGAATTCCTATTCAAACCCTGAAATGGAAGTGGAGGAGTTACCAAAAGAGAAAGTTCAGGTCAGCAACATTCCAACCGGGGAGATAGCATCTGCTGATAGTCGTTCAAAGAGAACCGTAAAACCGGTCATGAAGCTCAGTTACGATAATCTCGGCAAACCTTCAGACAGACCTTTATCTATGGTGTACAAGGGTATGGTCATACATCTTGGAAACTCTTCGGAGAAGAAAAACGTTTGTGGTACTTTGTGGTGTCATCCATTGGCCCAGTGTACTAAGTGTAACAAAGTAAACTCTAATTCAGCTATAATGGCCACAGTACAGATTTGAGTTTGACTTTCCCTGTAATCTCATGGGGACATGAGAATTTTAGAGGGAGGAGAGTGTAACCTGGGTGATTTTCCCCTAAAAGTTAAGTGTGAGTTATTTAAGACCCTTTCAAATAATGTTTCTTGGGTACTAAGTTCTTATTTCTTTACAAAGTGTATATGGGATCTGCCCCTTTAAGAGCATCGTTCTGTGGTAGAGTTTGGTTGAAATTTACATGCGCAAAACGTGGGTTTTACAAGCAAGTTAGTGTTTGTCTGTTTTTCATTGGCGTATAATATATTAAGCCCGCCTGATACCTATGTAATGATGTATGATTGGTTCTGGGTATGGGGGAAAGTTGAAAAAAGAAGGAAGAGAGAGAGGAGGCGATTGCAGGAGGGGTGAGTCGAAGCACATCGCTCTGTGAGAGAATCGTGATTAATCCGACCAGGATTGGTTGATTTAATTTTTTTGGATTAATAGAAAGTGTTGAAATAGTTTATTGCAGAACTATGTTAGTTTCTCAATGATTCACTGGCTGTAAGCGGAGAGCTGAGTCATCTTTTAGTTTGTCGATAGACTCGATACTTGTGTGAGTTCCAGACGAGTTAAAACTAAATACAAACGAAATAGTGACTGAGTATCTAAATACTAAAGTGGACTTTATCAACGTGAATAACGGTGATAAGGAGGAACTGCACGTCTGGACATCCAGGTAGCGCCCTGAATCACCGAGGGGTTCAGGGTTCCCCTGGCAACGAGGGATCGTGAGGAGGCCAGGACGCGCATATCAGGGACAAACTGAGTGACTAAAGTTTCCTAACTCGGGAGGACTCGTCACAACGGAGTTAAGGTATCCCATTTTATGTTTATTTGGCTCTTCGGAGTGAAGCGGCCAATTATCCTTTTGTTTTGCGGCCACAACGCACGCGAGCAACGGTACAGGCCTGCAACGAGGGGGGTTGTGTGTGTGTGTGCGCGTGTGAGTGGGCCCACGTGAGTTAATTTGTTTACCTGTCATTTTATAACTGCCATAGCATTTTTCTAAGAGGGTTTATTGTTATTCCTTTCTGTAAAGGGCAGTGAATAAGTGTAAATAGATTTGATGGTGCATTTAAAAGTGTTAGAACCATATTGAGAGGCATTTGATTTACCATTGAGGGGAAAAAGGTATAGGCCTACTCAACTGCTATATTCATATTCATTTGTGGGTTGTCATACAATTCTAAAAGTACATTAATCAGAGAGACTGTGCCTTACTAAAATATCCTAACTGCCTTTCTGTGACATTACTCTAAAATAGACAGTTAATTGTAGTTTACTGTTTATTTATAGTCCTTCTAGTTTCTAGAAGCATACATTGTTTTCCCATTTCATTTAAATTCATATTTGGTTTAATAAACATTGTAATTGTTTTACTTGAAGTGATTTCATCAAGTTTACTAATTGGTTTGTTTGAGGAGTAACCTGAATATTTCTATTGTGTTAATTCACAGTCCCATAAAGTGCATGGTTATAGTTCAACAGAGGTAATTGGGTATTGTGTTAAAGGGTGTTAAGAGAGTTCCTTTATAATTAGTCGAGAGACTGCGAAGTTCGAACCCGAGTACCCGCCCTAAGAGCTCAGGTACGTCATTTCTGAGAGGGAAGAGGGTGCTACACTGAGATTTGTTGATATGGGAATAAAGTGTTCAAGCTGTACGACTATATGCATCATTTTTAATCTTACAGGATATGTGAAGACTAAGTACTTGAGCAGATATATATATGCGTTTATGTATTAGTATATGCAATGCTTTTGTGCTTGATCAGTCTGTGCTGCTCTTTCTCTCTTTCATAAAATTTTTGAATTAAGTAAAAGGTTTGAATTTGGGAAATTAAAGTATTTACCATTTTTTAGTAGGCTACATCAATCTTTTTTTGTTTAAAAAATAATTGGATTCCTGATTTGATGCGATTACATAAATTGTAATCAAATAAAAATCAAATAAAAAGAAGTTATGTGTGTCAGGGATCACAGACGAATCAGACAAGATGGTAAGTTTTGCTGCTTTATTTGTGCAGAAGGATCTTAATCGGAGATAAAAGGTGAGAAACCAAATGACATAGAAACAAAAAGGAAGCTTAGCTGAGGTTAATGTCCTTTCCTAGTGATGTGACATTTGAACCGAGGCATCGGAGCTTGTGTCGAGAAAAAATGGGCGTGCCATGACAAACGAGGCCTTGGTTTGTGTGGATACGTCATCGGTTCGGTCTGAGTGTCGCTTCTGGGTAAAGGGGGTTCGAAACTCGCGCCACCTTCTGGGTGTTGCAGGAGTAGTAAGCACTTGTAGCGTGTCAGAGTTAGAGAACTCTCATTGTCGTTATTGTGTCATATATGTGTTAGGGCTGTATATTATTGCATTATATCAGGTTAGAATAGTTATTAATAATAATGAATAATTGTTATTATTAATTATAGTAGCTATATTATAGTCTTGTTATATTAATTAGATAAGATTATTTGGATTGCTTTGGATTTTTGGTAACTTAGATTTTTGGATCTGGACTGGACTGCTTTTTAATTTGGATTGCCCTTTTGGATTTGTTTGCTTTTTATGACATCTTCCTTTTTCATGGTAATGGAGCCAGCAAGAAAGAGGAAATCCTCCCCTGTCTGGGCTCAACAGAAGCATCAATATCTTCATTTATACCCGCTGGCACTGACATTTTATGTTCCCCTGCATCCTCTGTTCCTTGTGAAAGGATATTTTTCCAAGGCTGGTGAGGTTTTGTCCAAGAAGAGGAATTATCTAAACCCCAACACACTTCAAAAAATTCATTTTCTCAATAAAAATCTATTGCAATCCTTCCTTCATCCACCCCAAACTGTGGTGTTTACTGCAGTTTACTTTATTACACTTCCTTGAGTCCCTCCACCATAAGCACTGCACTCAACACAGTCACTTTTGTTGTTCATACTGTCACTATCCAATATTTTTTGGAATAATTAATTAACTGTGTGTGTGACAGTTGTCTCTGTACAAGTAAATGCAGACAGAGAAATATAGGCCTACATGTTTTATTTCATACCCAGGCAATGGACAAATGTCTGCACAGATCTATTTATTATTGCAAATGAAAGGTTACAGAGACATTAACTCATATTTAGAAGAAGACAAATAAATAAAACATTGCGGGAGGGGGGCGGGTCATTAGTTCAGAATGAATTAATTTGTCTGCTATTTCTTTGTACAGTAGCTAGGTGTCACTAGTGAGCAATGCTGAATGAAGCTTCGAGTAATGAACCTTTGGTTGAAGCACTGGGCTGCGAGGTCTCAGTGGTTCAGGAAGCCTCATCTTGCCATCACTATTTAAAAGTTTGTATTTTTTTCACACCCGTAGACCCGCCCTTACTCTGCCGCTGACTAACGGCTCTGGCTTCGACCAAAGAGGCTCCGACCGACCGTGATATTCCTGTGACTTGCGCAAAACGAAGCCATTTTGTTCTGAAGGCGCCAAGGGGAGCAGTCGTACGTGACGCACTCTTTTAAATGCTGCATCTAGCTCTGCAGTTTCGGTAAGTAAGCAATTTATAATCACACTTTAAAACATTTGATAGAAAAAAAATGTGTTTAGCTAATGTTAAGTTTGTGTTTTTCTATACATTATATTAGTAGCTAAGGTTACATGGGCTAGCTTAACGTGAGTTGTGTAACGTTTGGGTTAGTAACGTTAAATTGACTTGGTTTAAGTGTAAGTTAAATTTGTGGAAAATTCAGTTTGTCTTGTTGGACTTATTTAGTTTTTGGTAGCTGAATAAAAGCAAAACAGTTTTGCGAATGTAAACGTTAGCTTCACCTTCCTTGCTGTCTGTCTAGGTTTGAAACTTACGTTAGCCTGGCCAAACCTAACGTTATTCCTGACTGGCTGTAAGCATGTTTTCTAATCTTGTCAATGTGTTAAGATTGGGACAAAATATATCTGTGAAATCATGTTTGTAAAATGTGGTTAATGTGCACTGACGGCAAGAGTTTATGCTTCTACATAATGGCAGGCCTAGGTAACATTAGGTGCCGAATTTACCCTTTCTTTAAAAGTTTGTATTTTTTCACACCCGTAGACCCGCCCTTACTCTGCCGCTAACTAACAGCTCTGGCTTCGACCAAAGAGGCTCCGAGCGACGGTGATATTCCTGTGACTCCACTTGCGCAAAACGAAGCCATTTTGTTCTGAAGGCACCATGGGAAGCAGTCGTACGTGACGCACTCTTTTAAATGCTGCATCCAGCTCTGCATTTTCGGTAAGTAAGCAATTTATAATCACACTTTAAAACATTTGTTAAAAAAAAAATATTTAGCTAATGTTAGTTTTGTGTTTTTCTACATTATTTAGTTTTTGGTAGCTGAATAAAAGCAAAACAGTTTTGCGAATGTAAATGTTAATTGTAGCTTCACCTTCCTTGCTGTCTGTCTAGGTTTGAAACTTACGTTAGCCTGGCCAAACCTAACGTTATTCCTGACTGGCTGTAAGCATGTTTTCTAATCTTGTCAATGTGTTAAGATTGGAACAAAATATATCTGTGAAATCGTGTTTGTAAAAGGTG
Organism: Rhinichthys klamathensis goyatoka; assembly: GCF_029890125.1. Classification (NCBI taxonomy): domain Eukaryota; kingdom Metazoa; phylum Chordata; class Actinopteri; order Cypriniformes; family Leuciscidae; genus Rhinichthys; species Rhinichthys klamathensis. The sequence goes on from NW_026606600.1 coordinate 5,242,397, forward strand.
GTTAATGTGCACTGACGGCAAGAGTTTATGCTTCTACATAATGGCAGACCTAGGTAACATTAGGTGCCGAATTTACCATTTCTCTAAAGGTTTGTATTTTTTTTCACACCCGTACCGTAGACCCGCCCTTACTCTGCAGCTGACTAACGGCTCTGGCTTCGACCATAGAGGCTCCGACCGTGATATTCCTGTGACTCCACTTGCGCAAAACGAAGGCAACAAACACTAGCCAATCAGAGGCAGGTCTTCGTGGAATGCGGGTAGGTTAAACATGGGTCACAAAAATTGGAGAACCACTGAACTAAGGAACAGGGATATGTAGAATTGCTCAAGTGCTACTGCTAAAGAGTGCATTGTCAATACAGCCTGTTACCTTGATTCAAATGTCTCCATAAGCTTAATTGAATTGGCCTGAAGCGAAAAATTATAATGTCATTTTTTTTGTCTAAAGACTACATATAAAATAGCTACCAAAGTTAATGTCGGGAACTGAAGTTTGACCAAAAGTAATGACTAAAAGTTGACAAAAAATGCAATGTCAACTAAAACTAGACTAAAACTATGAAAGACAAAATTATTAAAACGTGACTAAGAGGACTTAAAAAAGGTCTTAAAAGTCATTAAATTTGCTGTTAAAAAATGTGCAGATACCCTGCTTTAGCTAAAGAGGGCAATTTACAGAATGTATAATGAAGTCATTATGTATATATTTTTAAAGTTACCACAGATTTGAAATATTCTACAGTTTCAAGACATTGTTATTATTTATTGTATTTTAATAGTTGTAATCCTTTTACACAGGCTACAAGTGACATCAATCTTAAAAGGGGAGCAGTCCTCAAGGCACTTTGCATCTACCTTGGTGAGGATGATGGACAGCTCATTCGGGAGTATAAGGCAAGTCATTGTAACAAAATCACTGTGTTGACAGCAAAACTATGGCAGCTGTAGTCCTATCACTGTCTACACCCTGTCGTGTTTTGGGGTCTAGATTTATTATGGTGTGGAAGCCTGCTATTTATTTAAATCAATTAATGCAAAACTTGAAAAAATGCTCTAGCCACTAAACCATGTTACTACAGGATCGTAAGGATCATACTGGTGTTTTTATGTTCTAGCCCATTGATGGCAAATGCATTAACATTACCACTGACTATTTTCCAAAGCTTCAATTTTAGAAAATTAATTTTAACCATGCAAGTAGCCGTAAGGTTGAGAATATTTGTATAAAAATCAACAATTTGCTGCACAGTTTTCAAAGCAGGTACCATTTTTAAAACACACCCTGGTGCATTCAAGAACTCTGACATCCAATAATTAACAGACTCAGACAAACTTTGTGTTGAGGAAATTAAATCCTGAAGAGTAAAACCACATGGGTGTTGTCACAGAATGAAGTACATTTGTCTGTGTCTGGAGATTTTCATTAATTGGCTAAAACATTTTAAACCATCAGTTTGGTTCTTGAAATGATAAGGCAGGCTTTATTCATTATTTTTCTTATTTTTCAATGAAAAGACCAAAACCAACAATTTGTTAGTCCTTCTCTCAATCTATTCTGACGTCTCTGCTTCATTTGCAGAAAAGTTTTGATATTTTCCACATAATGCCATAAAAAAAAATCTGTGGTTTGTTAATTCCCATGAACCTTTAACTGATCAAAATATTTTTTATTAGTTGTAATGACCAGTGTAATTTTATATTGTACATATAAAGAAATTTTAAATTTACAGGTCATTAAAATCTATTAACATACCCCCCCCCCTCCCCCCCTCCAGAAATCCGTCATGGGCGTGTATGTTATCAACAAGGAGGGTGGAGAAATTGGAGCACATGATGACATAGGCATTTATGTTGAAGGAGAAATCATTCTGGCCAACATTGGATCTGTAGCCCAAGCATGTGCAATGTTGCTTGGAGTCATCTATATACTGAACATTGCTTACCCCAAAGAGCTCAAATACTCTTATGAATTTGTCCAAAAAGTGCTCTTGAAAATGGATGGAGAAAGGCTTTCCCCCAAAGTCCTTGGACTAAAGAACAAACTTGCTGGACTGTAGGATTTCTGCAGCCGCTCTTGAACGCCTCTAAGCTGCATTTTTAAATGTAACTTTGCAGTTTGTTGTAATTTCAGCATCAATTCCTCTGTGCATTGTTTAGCAGATGTGGACGGTTCTGGTACTATAGTATGTTTTGTTATTTGTATAGTACTGGTGTATTTTGTTATTTGTATATGTTGTGCTCTTTCAAATTGGTGGTAAAAGGCTTTCCTCCAAAGTTCTCCAGTATATATGAATTTATATACAGCTATGGTTGTGAACATTTAAAGCTGTGCTGATATTTTACAATATTTTCTCAATGAATACCTTGAGTTCTAGAAATATGTGCTTGACTCAAAATGTTGGAAAAAAAAAACGAGTTAACTCTTTGTAAGTGTTTACAGTTTAATGTAATCTCTCAAAAGTTCCTTAGTGTTTGCTGTTTTCCAGCTATTCTGGGCATTTATGTTGAAGGAGAAATCATTCTGGACAACTTTGGATCTTTAGCCCAAACATGTGCAATGTTGCTTGGAGTCATCTATATATTGAACATTGCTTACCCTGAAAAACTCCTATGAATTTGTCCAAAAAGTGCTCTTGAAAAATGGATGGAGAAAGGCTTTCCCCCAAAGTCCTTGAACTAAAGAACAAACTTGCTGGACTGTAGGATTTCTGCAGCCGCTCTTGAACGCCTCTAAGCTGCATTTTTAAATGTAACTTTGCAGTTTGTTGTAACTTCAGCATCAATTCCTCTGTGCATTGTTTTGCAGATGTGGACGGTTCTGGTACTATAGTATGTTTTGTTATTTGTATAGTACTGGTTATTTGTATATGTTGTGCTCTTGCAAATTGGTGGTAAAAGGCTTTCCTCCAAAGTTCTCCTGTATATATGAATTTATATACAGCTATGGTTGTGAACATTTAAAGCTGTGCTGATATTTTAGAATATTTTCTCAATGAATACCTTGAGTTCTAGAAATATGTGCTTGACTCAAAATGTTGAAAAAAAAAATGAGTTAACTCTTTGTAAGTGTTTACAGTTTAATATAATCTCTCAAACGTTCCTCAGTAGTTGCTGTCTTCCAGCTATTCTGGTACAACGTATGTTAAAAGATGATTCTTGGGCATTTTGTTATAAGAAAGCTATTTGAGAAATTGACTGCACTCTTGTTTGGGAGAGCAAAAATCTATCTCTTGGATCAGAAAAATAAAGTTAGAGTTGAAAATACTGGGTTTGCTTTTTTTTGTCTGAATATTAAGTTAAGATGTTCACATACTAAAATTAATGTTAATCCAATAGTTTTTTAATTAAAAAACTATTGGATTAACATTAATTTTAGTATGTGAACATTTAGCAAAATATAATTAAACAACACAAAAAATATATAATTAAACTCAACATAAAAAGTAAAGTCAACATAAAAAGTAAAGTCAACATAAAAAATATAATTAAACTCAATGTAAAAAATATAATTAAAAGCAACTAAAAAAATATATCTGGATTTAGATGAATTTATTTCGTGCAACCCCTTGACATAATAAAATTAAGTAAACTCAACGTAACATTTTTTTCAGTGCACGTTTAAACGACAAACAATAAAATCAAAACCAGCGTTTCAGTTGTTCATTAGTTCCAGTGGCCTTAATGCATGCACGGCTTTTCAAAATTTCACAAAGCGTTTTGAGATTATTTTGAATGAAATATTGAAGTTTATAATTAAGTTTTTTGGCAGACCACGCCGAGTGGCCCTATGCATTTTTCTAAAGTCGGGTTTTATTCGAACTTTTGCTAACGACAAAAGTTTATCTGTCGTCTCTGTCTCCGGGAACTGCGCGTCACAAAAATGAACCGAAAGCCACTTCAGCTCAGTCACTATAAGAAATCGGCTATGTCTAAAGCCTTTAAATGTCTAAATATTCAGGCTAATAAATGTTATCTGATTATGTAATCCATAATGAAAACGAGAGGTACAGAGGATCTACTCAAACATGTAGCCTATGTAAGCGCTTCCCAATGAGAAAATGACAAGACAAGGGTGAAAATCTCGCTCTAATTAAATGTAGCAGGCTAAATCGCCCTGAATTAAAATGTAAAAACAGATCAAATAATGTATTTGTCGAAATGTTGCGATATTGTTTCATTTAAGTTCATAATTATTCTATACATGTTATTTAATTTAGCAGCATTACCACGAAGCACCGTGGTTCGATATTTATTTGAATAATAAAGAAAAAAAAAAACTTAATTCACAAATTGCATGCCTGGTTGTAAGGATCCAAAGATCCCTGTAGAATTTAATATTGAGTTGAACATTTTGTTCATGACAACAAATTAACATGCGTTTTTTCATATTATATTTAGTTTTGCTTGGAAAAAGCTGGCCCAAACCAGTTTTATTTCATCAATTACTGAAATAATGAAATATTTAGTAATAAACTTTTATGACAGAAATATCACTAGGCTACATGTAACTTAAATCATTTAATTCCTTCATTATCAACACTGTCTAGAATAGCGATTTAAGTGTAAATTGCGACTTCTCTTTGTGTTAAATCAGCCTCAGACTCCGATAGCCGGTGGGGGGTTGGAGGGACAGTTCAGTGCTGTATCGAGCGCGCAGGACAATAGGCCTAGGTGTTAATGTTCCTCTTTCATATGGAGAGCGAGGGAGACTAAATAAACTTGTTAAAAAGAGATTCAGCGCGAGAGAGGCAAAGAAAAACGCATGTTTTAATTTAATTATGTTGCTTTGGACAATTTTCGTTTTGTAGGCCTACTGTTTTAATTGTTTAATATAGCTGTCATTTCTTTGGCAATACAAATTTAAAATGTCGCAAGAATAAGATTAGCCTAGTGTTTCTTATTTTGCATCGCAAAAGAAATAAACTCCAAACCCGATGCAACCCTGTTTTAAATTAAAAAAAACTGTCCCGACACTTTATTTAAACCTTGAAATGTTCGAACTTGGTTTCAAACTTAAGTAATTTTAGTGTTCTATTACATTACACAATAATTTAGCAGACTAAAGACGAGCTTCTTCATTTTCATTTTCTGATGCAATCGGCTGACAATCTTCCTTCATCAGTTTATGTCCTTTGTGCAGCGCTGCGGTTCCAGGAATGTAGCAAATTTATGTTGTAATAATAATTAAACAAAACTCTTGACTTTAAATAAGTAAACAGTTATAAACAGTTAGCTATTTAAGCATCAAGAAGGTTAAATATAAACGCTGTTGGCCAACATCGGTTAACAACATGTATGCTACATTGAGATTCGATCTCGGGTCGATTGAAGCTCCTCGAAGCTCGTGTTGTTGCGTTAACCACTGAGCTATCGTCTGTACGTCTGTAAATGTTTTTATTGCAATGTTTTATTTTTTCATTATTTATTCAATTTCATTTCAGTAGCCTAATTTCAGTATTGTGATTATGAATTATTTTAACTACGTTTCACTTGTTGAATTCATCTGCTACCAGCTTTCAATCGCTCTGAATGAGCCGCGGTGCGGCGGCAGATTACGCATTACAGAGAATAAACAAACACTTTTCAGAGTCTATGATTGTAGCGCCTCTTGGCGGTAAAAGGCAGAAAATACACCCCACATTTTACCGCCGCGGTGGAACGGCTGATGTGGGCATTGTCATGGCTTGCCTCAACATTTGCGTTTGAATAGCGCGCGTCCTCCGTGGGCGTGTCAGATTAACGCGTAATGAAGTGTAATGAGCTGGGGGGAAAAAATCTGACAGCACTCTCTTTTCATACAGATTACATAAACTGAGAATATTTGTTTTTTATATAAATTACTTCATTGAAAAGAAGAAAATTCAAGCTTCATAAAGAAAAATCTCTCGTGCCTGTATGACAAGTATTTGCAGAGTTAGAGTTAATTTTTCGGACGTGTTTCAGAATGGACTGCACTGACAGAGAGAAGGCAAAACTCGCATCATGTTTATTTTTCTTTATTTGACAAAAAGCACAAGACTTTGTTTTTATTGTGAGTATACAGAAAAATAATAGACAATTAACAGGATCGATTGATGTATAACACTTATATGTACGATCAAAATCAACAGAGTATTTTAAGTCTATTTTTCTGCTATGTGAAAAAAAAAACGGCAAAACGCGCCGGCGCGTTTCTGTTCCCCAGAGGGTTAATGATTTCCATACGGGTGATTATCCGCTTATCATTATTTAATCTACCCACGAACTAAATTTGCACTCTATTCAACAGATTTCAATGTAATACCTTTTAAACATTTGAAAAATATATTCGTGTCTCAGCCGCAAAGCTGAGCTTCAGCCTCGCTAGGATGCACAGAGCGGCTGAAATGATAGTGTCTGTCAGTTATTATAACATTATGACAAAAACAATTGTCTAAATCAGTTGCATATTCCTCAACAGTTCTTGTGCTGATATCACTAGTTGACATAGTACTATTTTCGGAAATCATAGGCTTTATTGCGCAGGTGCACGTGATGCAACGCCGTCAGAGCCGACAGAGTGTGTAATTTCAGTACCAAATAATTAGGTCAAAAACGATTTAATATACTGCAAATAGCCTATTAGTTTTTTATGTTTATTTATAATTCATTTAAGCGGACAAGGCTAACAAGTAGGCTGCGCAGCCAATTGACCGTTCGCAAAAGCCACGCCCCCTAGTTATTGTTGCTACGCCCGTCAAACTTAATGGTCAAACACGACCAGCGCGACAGATTGCCATGACGGGAAGAGGTATACCCGTGCGTGTCAGCGATATCCTCCACCATCCAAAAGGGGTTACAGTGTGCAGTGGAGGGATATATTCAAAACATAAAAATACGCAATGAAGGAGACACACGACTACTATCGAGGCTAATGCTTATACCGGTCTCAAGCGAAATCTGAGAAACCCCATGACCTGTACCTCAAATGCAACCAGCACAGCCTTGAAGAAGATTTTATAAGCTGGTTCAGTGTCTAATTGTTTGGAGTTAGAAATATATAAATCGCGCTGCATATTTAGTAATTTTGCCTCAGATACAGGATTATTCGCTTTAACAAGCAGGTTGTTCATTACCACGGCAACCGCTTGCGTGTCATGCTGAATGCCATTTTCATGTTTAAAAAGTAACTATACATAAGAGACGGAAAGATGCAGATAACCATAACGTTATATTATTTAAGGTTATTTCTATTCGTTACGATATTGATATATGAACTGATGTTGTCAAGTAAACTTCATGCTTTCCCCGTTGCCAACGTGCACTCCTCTAAACTGTAACGTTAGTCTACGGGTGCTTCACTGCTGCTCATTTTCCCCTGAGAATATCATGTTAACAACAACCCTTTAGAAAACGCAATTCCTTTGTGGATCCTCTTGATCTGGTTTTTCCATGTTTCTTTGACTAATCTCAGTGTCTCAGTCTCACGCACGCTGCACGCGAGTTAACCATGTTCGACACATTTAACTGGTAGTGGGGCCATCCACACTGTTTTATCCATTGTAGGCACCGCTCACGTTGTGTTTTCGGCTTTGGAAACGGAAAGAACACAACTCCTCCAGAGAATCTATCGGGGTACCTATGTCCGATTTACAAACGCCGTGGGCGCACCGCTTCAACATCTTCCTTGGAGTCAATGTTTGACGGACCTGCTCACATAGTAACGGTTACTATGATGTGTGATTGGACAATGGCCGTTTTGTGGGAGGGGCCTGCGAACGGTCAATTATTCTAACGTTCAGATCCTGGGAGGGGCCTCGCAATTTAAGTTAGCACAGGGCCTCGCACCCCTCCTGCGACGGCACTGCTGAGGGGGGTCTGGGAGGATTCAGCATCTTAGCTTCTTTAAGGAAGCGGATGACCAGATCATTTTTCCCCAGTGATCGGCCAGTCGCAGGTTCTGTGAACGCAGCTATGGCCGCCACATATACTTTGAGCGTGGATGGGGTTCTGCCCTTATCCATTAGCTCTTGAAGGAAGGAAAGAACTTCCTTGGCCCCGCAGTCTGGAGGTGAAAGGTCATTGATGGCTTTGCACCATCCAGAAAACACCAACCATTTTGAGGCATAGAGTCGCCTAGTAGACGGTGCTCTAGCCTGTGTGATCGTGTTCAGCACTCCCTCGGGGAGGTTTGCGGGTACCCGTTGATGGCCCATGCGTGCAGGGACCAGTGCTCCGGGTAAGGATGCCAGATTGAACCCCTGGCCTGGGAGAGGAGGTCTTTCCTCATCGGTATAGGCCAAGGGGCAGTGCTCGTCAGCTGCATCAGGACTGGAAACCATGCTTGGTTCGTCCAGAGCGGCGCCACAAGGAGCACTGAGCATCCGTTTTCCCTTATTCGTTCCAACACCTGAGGCAGGAGTGAAATGGGGGGAAAAGCATAGAGGGGGCAGCGGGGCCAGACGTGGGCCAGCGCTTCCCTGCTCTTGGAGAAAAACTTCGGGCATTGAGCGTTCTCTTGAGACGCGAACAGGTCTACCTGCGCTCTGCCGAATGTCTCCCATAGCAGAAGGATCGTCCGCGGGTGCAGAGACCATTCCCCTGCTGGAACATTGTTCCTGGACAATCTGTCCGGTCCCAAGTTCAGGTGACCAGGCACATGTGCTGCTCTCAGTGAGCACAAATTGTGCTGGGCCCATACCAGGAGGCGTTCCGTTAACCTGCAAAGGTTTCGGGATCTGACACCGCCCTGGCGATTTATGTAGGCCACCACTGACATGTTGTCCGAGCGGACTAAGACGTGATGGCCTTTTATTTGGGGACAGAAGCGCCTCAGCGCGAGATCGACTGCCATCATTTCTAGACAGTTTATGTGTAGGAGCTTCTCCCGTTCTGACCACTGGCCGAAGAACGGTCTGCCCTCGAGCAGCGCTCCCCATCCCGAGGTGGAGGCGTCCGTGGACACTACCTGCACACTCGAGGAAGTCCCCAGGTTTACACCTGACTGGTACCAGTCGTTCGCCTCCCAAGGTTTCAGGGCTGAGACGCATTCCTGATTGACCCAGAGGCGATTTCAGCCACCACTGCAGTGGGCGCGTGTGCGAAGCAGACCCAGCTGGAGTGTTGATGACGCTGAGGCCATGAGGCCCAGCATTTTCTGAAACCTCCTGAGCGGGACTATAGTGCCGCAGCGGAAGGATTTCGCAAAGCGCTGAATGTTCAGTCTGCGCTCTGGCGATAGTCGCGCTGTCATTAAAAGCGAGTTCAGCTCTGTGCCCAGAAAGGATATTTCCTGGCTGGGGAACAGCCAAGTCTTGCCCAGTTGACTGTGAGACCAAGATTCTCGAGCTGTTCGAGTAGCATGGTCCTGTGTTCTATGAGCTCTGAACGAGATCGAGCTAGAATCAGCCAATTGCCCAAATAGTTCAAGACTCGCATGCCCTGAAGTCTCAGAGGCGCGAGCGCCGCGTCCATGCACATCGAAATGTACAGGGTGCAAGGGACAGGCCGAACGGTAGGACTGTGTATTGATATGCCTGGCCCTCGAAGGCGAATCTCAAAAATTGCCTGTGACGTGACGCTATTTGTATCTGGAAATATGCGTCCTTCAGATCTATTGACATAAACCAGTCCCCTTGGCAAATCTGCGCGAGGATTTTGCTGGTTGTGAGCATTCTGAACTGGCGTTTCATAAGCGCTCTGTTCAGATGTCTTAGATCTACAATGGGTCTGAGACCCCCGTCTTTCTTTGGTACCAGGAAATATCTGCTGTACAGACCCCCTTCGCTCTGAGCTTGAGATACGGGCTCTATTGCCCCTTTGCTCAATAGTGTCGCTATTTCGGCTCGAAGTAGATGTGCTACTTCTGTTTTCACCGTGGATTCAACGCGCGCCGTGTAACGGCGGGGGCGTCGAGCGAACTGTAGCGAATAGCCTCTTTTTATAGTGTTCAGCACCCATTCTGATACCCCGGGAAGCTGTGCCCACGCTTTCGCGTGAATAACTAGGGGAAGAATGAGATCTGGGCTCTGGCCATGACATAGTCACGGCAAGGGAGCTCCGGCGTGCTGTAACGCAGACACTGTGTTTACAGAGGCGGGGGCGCGCCGATCGCGACGGGCAGCCTGGCCGCGCTCAAATCCCTTATAGCAGTTTGCTGAGGGAGAGAGAGCGGGGCGAGCCCCGTGGGGCTTAACATGTCTGTGAGTGAATGTGGGCGCGAGACAGCGGGCACATTTACTGCACTGAAAACACCGTCGGCCTGAGCTGACTGAATGTGTGTTGGTTTCGTTTTTACAGAAACCGTGGGACATGTGGTGTGTAGTGTTTGTGGGCACTGAGACGTGGGCACATTCACTAAATTTAGTGCACAATCGACATGAGGCGATTTTGTTTGTGCGAGCCCTGCATTTTTGCGGGCTGTGTTTGTGTGTAGAAATGAACACTGGGTTGTGAGCATTTTTATTACACTCATAACACCATCGGCTGTGGCCGGAATACCAGAAAATACACTGCTTATGTGATTTATCTGGGTCACCGTGGAAACGGCATTTGTGTGCAGGCAAGCGGGCCGTGGTACCGGCTAGCTTACTGCAAAATACACTGGAACAGTCGCATTTTCTGGAACTGAACGAGCGAAAAGTTTCGGTGGAAGTCTGGCCGCGGCGAGACTGAAACACCGTCATTTTCCTAGGAGGCTAGGAAGACTTGTGTTGGTTTCGTTTGACAGAAACCATGGTACATGCAGTGTGTAGTGTTTGTGGGCACTGGGTTGTGGGCACATTCACTACATTTAATGCACAATTGACATCCGTCGATTTCATTTGTGCGAGCCCTGTACCGTGGCGGGCTGTGTTTGTGTGTAGAAATGAACACTGGGCTGTGGGCATTTTATTACACTCATAACACCATCGGCTGTGGCCGGAATACCAGAAAATACAATGCTTAAATGATTTTTCTGGGTCGCCGTGGAAACGGCATTTGTGTGCAGGTAAGCGGGCAGTGGTACCGGCTTGTTTACTGCAAAATACACTGGAACAGTCGCATTTTCTGGAACTGAACGAGCGAAAATTTTCGGTGGAAGTCTGGCCGCGGCGAGACTAAATTTTTATCTGCTGCGAGAGCCGGGATCGAACACGGGTCTCTTGCGCGAAGGCTTTGTGTTCCGCCACTGAGCCACAGTTTTGTGTGTGTCGGCGTTTATTTGCAGGCGTGCGTGTTATACAACAGGCTCGTTGCTGCAATATTGACATTTACAGCTGCTCAAACTAAGAGGAGCTGAGAAATGTTTGAGAAATGGAGATTAGTCCGGCCTCGGCGGGACTAAAACACACTCTTTCCTCATTTTGCCGATGACGCACGCCCATGGGGGTCGGGGTAGCTTTCTTATAACGTAAAGAAAGCTAGCCACGGTCTTGATGCTGGCCCGTTTCCCTGACGACTCGCGGACAGAAGGGGGGAGGTCCACAGAGCTCGCCCAATCCTCACTGTCCGACGCCAGGATAGAGCAGCTGGCCTTCTCTACAGATGCAGCTATCTCGTCGTCATTAATGGCGGAAGCGGCGGCGCACGGCGGCCGTTATCCGTCAGTGAGCGACTCGAGTGAAGCCGGTGAAGCTGGCGGGCGAAACGGCGAGCTTTCACGGGCTGGAGAAGGCTCGGGGACCTGCTGAGTACGGCGCTTTTACGGCGCGGCACTGTAGCGGGTGGAAGTGCAGTCTCGCTGAAGTATGCCAGGCGAGTCCTCAGAGTCACCATAGGCAATAGCTCGCAGTGAGGGCAGCCGCCGTCGGCGAGCGCGAGAGCTGCACGATCCTCTCCCAGGCGGGAAACGCATATCACATGGCGGTCCCCATCGCTGAGTGGGGCTCGGCACGAGCCACAGGAGGATGGCATCTTTAAAAAGACACGGCTCTTTTAGATGATAGACGTGTGAGTCGCGGGGCGAACACACACACACATACAGAGCAGAGTAAAGGATATATAGTACGCCGGATAGCGTAGCAGGAACGGCGGCTGAAGGCGGCGAGGTGAAGGCCAGCGACTTCAGTTGCAGAGGCTCGTCCCGCAGAAAGCTGTTTCGACGGCGCGGCTTCTCACTCTGGATCTAGCGGTGCGAACGCTTCGCTGAAGAGATGAAAATCAGATTATATCAGCCCATCGAGCCGTATTTATAGGGCTAGGCCACGCCCGCTTCGGCGGGAGCGTGACGCAATGGGCGCGAAGCGCCCTCATTGGACTGTCACTGAATGGCCCTTCTCGATAGGCTGCTGCAATTGCCGCAGGTCAGCCAATAGGCACGCTAAGCCGCCTTGCCTATGTCTGCTTGCTGCTGCAATGCGTTTTACATTAATACAAAATTAAGGTTAATTTTTTGGCTTCAATATCTCGAGGAAAAGAGGTTTTCCCCTAGCGTAAGATATTACGCAGTACGAGAGAACCTCTAGATAGTCCAGAAAAATAAAAAGCGTCCATTCAGTAAACGGGGCGCGGCGATTAGGACGGGGGTTGGCGGACGAGCGCGCTGACCCCCCGAAATTTTTGGGGGGTCGGCCGACGCCGCAGGCCGACCCTCCCCGGGCGCCCGACCCACGCGGGCAGGGTCGGGGTGACCCGACCCCCTCAGGGGCCCGACGGGAGTGACCCGAAGCCCGAGGCCACCCCAAGCAGTTCTGCCTTTGTCCTTGGTGGGGCGCCACACGTGCCCCGTCCCACTAACCCATTATTTGTCCGATTGACCACTAGAGTGACCAGACAATAACCCACTGTGTGTCCAAAAGTGTCCAATAACCCACTGTATTTACCAAATCTCCCGGGACCACCCCCCCCCCCCCCCACTCCCGGGCCACGCCCCCATCCCACGAACCCATTTTTTGTCCAATAACCCACTGTATTTACCAAACGTCCCGGGACCACCCCCCCCCCCCACTCCCGGGCCACGCCCCCATCCCACGAACCCATTATTTGTCCAATAACCAACTATATTTACCAAATCTCCCGGGACCACCCCCACCCCACTCCCAGGCCACGCCCCCATCCCAAGAACCCATTATTTGTCCAATAACCCACTGTATTTACCAAATCTCCCGGGACCACCCCCACCCCACTCCCGGGCCACGCCCCCATCCCACGAACCCATTATTTGTCCAATAACCAACTATATTTACCAAATCTCCCGGGACCACCCCCCCCCCCACTCCCGGGCCACGCCCCCATCCCACGAACCCATTATTTGTCCAATAACCCACTATATGGCGCAAACTTCCCGTTGACCCCCCCACCCACCCCCCACCCCACCCCCAATCCCACGGACCCACTTTTTGTCCAATAACCAACTATATTGGGAAAACTTCCCGCTGTCCAAGAAGCCGCTATTTGTCCAATAACCCACTATTTTTGTAAAATACTAACCCCGCCCTTCATTCAAAAAGCTGCAATCGGACACAATCCCACCCTCCATAGGCCCGAACTTTGAACGGCTATAACTCGGCGACCAAGCCACCTAGAGACACCAAACTCGGGTCAGAGTAAGGTCCCCAGGGGCCCTTTCCAACGCGCCCTAGCCCGTGCTTCTAGCTCCCCCACGGTCCGAGATACGGGGCCCAACAGGAAAGGGTGCACTTCAGAAGGAAGGGTCCCAGAGGCTCGGGACTCTGGGGTCTGAGAGGGCCCCTAGGGGCCCCTCACCACCCCAAAGGACGATCCGCTGGGACTCGTCATTTCCGAGATATTGACCGTTTTGTCCAAAAGACCCTTATGTATAAGTGGGTGTATCTTGGGGCTGGAGCCGAGTTGGAGCTCCAAACTCCGGGTGTGAGGAGGGCCCATTGGGTCCCTTCAGACCCCACCGTCCACAGCTTCTAGGTCCTTCCGGTTCCGAGATACGGCAACTTCCTGTGCAGCTTTGACCGGGTTTATCTCGGGAACCAAGCCGAGTTTGGACTCCAATCTCCGGGTGCTGGGAGGGCCCTTGGGTCCCCTTCAGACCCCACCGTCCCCAGCTCCTAGGTCCTTCCGGTTCCGAGATACGGCCACTTCCTTTCCAGCTTTGACCGGGTTTATCTCGGGAACCAAGCCGAGTTTGGGCTCCAAACTCTTGGTGTGGGGAGGGCCCATGGGTCCCCTTCAGACCCCACCGTCCCCAGCTCCTAGGTCCTTCTGGTTCCGAGATACGGCCACTTCCTTTCCAGTTTTGACCGGGTGTATCTCGGGAACCAAGCCGACTTGGAGCTCCAAACTCTGGGTGTGTAAAGGTACCCATGGGCCCCCCAGGATCCCAGAGTATGGAGCCCAAAGTCGGCTTGGTTCCTGAGTTATGCCCGGTCAAAAAGTGCTAAGAACTAAGCCGGGTAGAGCAACTGTCCGCGAAGCCTATATTTGGTACAATGGAATAAATGCTACGTGGGATCATCCCAAGAATCCACTATTTGTCCAATAACCCACTATTTTTGTAAAATACTAACCCCGCCCTTCATTCAACAAGCTGCAATCGGACAGAATCCCACGTGCCATCGATTGAATGGGGATTCAGAGAGTTTCTCTGATAGACATTTGAATTAAAGTTGCTGTCATGATGAAAACCATTTTACTGCACTCAGGGGCCTCCCCTGAGTCCGTAGCACCAAGTCCCATCCCATAATTCCACTGACCGCGAAACCACTATTTTTACAATGGAACAAATGCTACGTGGGATCTGACAGTTTCTCTGATAGGCAATTTTTGAAAAGTTCCATTCTTGATAAAAACTATTTTACTGCACTCAGGGGCCTCCCCTGAGTCCATAGCACCAAGTCCCATCCCATAATTCCACTGACCACGAACCCACTTTTTTTTACTATTGAAAAAATGCTACGTGGGATGTCCATAGCTCTGGTCAGGAAGGGTCTAGAGCCTCCATTTTTGCACTCAGGTCTAAGTCCCATCACCCTCTAACAGAATCCAGAGTTTCAAAAAGATTGGAGAAACTCAAAATCTCGACCCAAAAAAACCGACAGTGTTTGTACTAAAGTACGGAGTGGTACGTACCCCTGTCGGTTTTTTCGGGTCGAGGTTTTGAGTTTCTCCAATCTTCTTGAAACTCTGGATTCTGATAGAGGGTGATGAGACTTAGACCTGAGTACAAAAATGGAGGCTGTAGACCCTTCCTGACCAGAGCTATGGACATACCACGTAGCATTTATTACATTATAAAAAACTGTGGGTTCGTGGTCAGTGGAATTATGGGATGGGACTTGGTGCTGCGGACTCAGGGGAGGCCCCTGAGTGCAGTAAAATAGTTTTTATCATGATTTGGAACTTTCATTAATATGTGTTTCACAGAAAATGTGTCCCATCCCACGTAGCATTTATCACAGTACCAAAACGTGGTTTCAAGGACACCCATTTTAATGCAAACTAAACACTGAAATGACTTGAAAATTGGTGAGATGTGTTCAGTGGAGTGTGCTTAGTACAGTAGAGGTGGTTGGGCCTGAAAAAGTAGTTTTTAATCATCTGGAAGTCCCGTTGGAGACATGGGTGACAGCCATATAACCACTGAACGTATGGGAATGTTTGTTTTTCTCGAATATCTCAAAAACCACACGGCGAAAAAATTTCAAACTCGGGTCGTCTGTAGGCCTCGAGGAGCCCTATCCAATGAGCCCACCCCCGTCCCCGAGGGCCTCGGGGCCTGGGAGTTACGTCCGGTCAAAGTCGCAGCTTTGTCGGCTTATATCTCGAGAACCCCTGGCTCAATGTTCCCCAAACTCTAATAGATTGTAGTGCTGGACGGGCCCTTTCGAATGAGCCCACCCCCGAGGTCCAACTCGCCCGGGTCCCCGAGTTATAGCCGTTCAAAGTCGTGGGCCCCAGCGAACGGCGAACCACTAGGGGGCGTCCCCGCGGCCCGCCACCGCCCTGGTTCGAGTCGGGGCCCCCGTGGGACCTCCTCACCCGAATTTGAGCTCTCTGGGTCTTCGCGTTCCCGAGATATGAGCGATTTTGTTCCCGAGATCGTGACGTCATCAGCGGGCGCCATTTTAGAACGCGCCCGACGGTTTTCGGCTAATATCTCCGCGAAAACACGGCCAAAATTCATAATTTTTTTATCAATCTTTTCAGCTCAACTAGACGGTTCCAAAGAGCCCAGCCACGGCCGGATCTGTTGCGTTTTCGCTTAGATAAATGTGTATTTCCATCTCCATCTCTGGCCCCCGGGGGCCCACGGGGCCGTGGGTGGTCTCAAAGTAAAGGTCTCGTCCCCCTCTAAACGAGATACAATTTTGGTGTCCGTAGGACCCGGTGGGACATCACAAAAAAATAAAACGTCGCTGCTCACATCAGTCACCAAGCACAATCAAAGGCCTCATCACAAACGGGGGTCGGGAAACGCTTAGAAAGCGGCTAGGGCCCTCAAACTCGGGGGCCCCACTCAGGGACGGGAGACGACGGAACTCGCCGAGTTTCGGGCCCTTGCGACCTTCCGTCTCCTTACGGGAGCGCGTTCCGTCGGTTTGACCTTTTTGACCCCGTGACGTGTTTTTCACCCTTTCGACCACCGAACGAGGCCCCAGGGCCACCAAACTTTTAGGGCCGCACCAGGGGGCCGTGGCGAGAAGGAAAATGGCGCCCCCTAGTCGATCGGACGTTTCTAAGCGGCGTCCGCGAAACCGTTGTGGTGATTCATTAAATGGGCGAGTGGGATTTTCATGGAAAGGTCCCAGGGGCCCCAAATTCGGCACGGTGACCCCTGGGCCCGCCCCGAGCGACGTACCGAAAGCACCGGGCCCTAGAGTAAAGGCAAATATATTTTAGCCTCTATGCAAAATCTCTCCCTCGAGGCTGTTTCACTCTCACACTGAAAGAGCCTTTCAGGCCTTTAAATGATTTGATGGTGGGGGAGGGGCGATTTTTTGCAAAGGCCCTCGAGTTCCAGGATTCGGGGCCCCGCGTCAGGGGCCCCTGGAGAGTCGGAATCCAAAGTCCCAGGGTGCCACGACCCTCCGTCTGCGTACGGGGGCCGTCCCACGGGCCATTTGCAGGCATGTCGGTTTTGGCCACTTTTTCGGCATTTCGGCCCCTGAACGAGGCCCCAGGGCCACCAAACTTTTCCGGGGCATCCCACAGAGTCTCGCCAAACACGTTTCATTAAAATATTTCGAAAGCCTAGCTTAAAAACCACTTTGCCCGCGAAGAAACCATTTTTCCCGCCAAAAAGTGGTTTCAAGGGCACTCGTTTTCATGCAAACCAAACACCGAAATAACTTAAAAATTAGTGTGATGTGTTCAGTGGAGTGTGCTTAGTACAGTAGAGGTGGTTTAATCAAAAAAAATTAAAAAAAATCTCCAGTCACCATCCACATTTTTCAGTCACCATCCACAATGAATGGGCTCGTAACGAACGCTAAGAAACGCTTAGAAAGCGGCCAGGGCCCTCAAACTCTGGGGCCCCGCTCAAGGTCACCAGACGACGGAGCTCGCCGAGTTTCGGGCTCCTGCGACCTTCCGTGTCCGTGTGACAGCTTGTTTCGTTGGTTTGACCTTCTCGACTCCTGTCAGTTTCAAAATGTGCTTTTTTCACACTTTTTCGACGTTTCGACCCCTGAACGAGGGCCCAGGGCCACCAAACTTTTCCGCCCGCACCAGGGGGCCGTGGGAAGACGGAAAACGTCGCCCCCTAGTCGATCGGCCATTGCGAAGCGGTGTCCACGAAACCACAGTGGCAAAATACATTCATTCAATGGGCGAGTGGGATTTTTTCAGAAACGTCCCAGGGGCCCCAAATTCGGCAAGCTGACCCCTTGGCCCTCCCCGACCGACGTACCCAAAGCAGGGGGCGCTAGAGCAGAGTGAAATTTTTCTCAGCCTCTGTGCAGAAATCCTCTCTCAGGGCTGTTTCCCTCTCAGACTGAAAAGGCCCTTTCAGGTTTTTAATTTTTTTTCGGGGGAGGGGCGATTTTTTCTAAAGGCCCTAGGGCCCCACGCTTCGGGGCCCCGCGTCAGGGGCCCCTGGAGAGTCGGAATCTGAAGTATCGGGGTACCACGACCCTGCGTCTCCGTACGGGGGCCGTCCCACGGGCCATTTAACGGCGCAACGGGTTCGCGGACGAGCGTCCCTTTTTCGATCTTTCGGCCCCTGAACGAGGCCCTAGGGCCACCAAGCTTTCCCGCCCGCACCGGGGGGACGTGGCGAGTCGGAAAACGGCGCCCCCTAGTCGGTCGGCCCTTCCGAAGCGGCGTCCGCGAAACCACTGCGGCGAATACATTCATTCAATGGGCGAGTGGGATTTTGATAGAAATGTCCCAGGGGCCCCAAACTCTGCACGGTGGCCCCTGGGCCCGCCCTGAGCGACATGCCAAAGGCGCAAGGCTCTAGACCGAAGGCAACACTTTCCCGCCCTTTTAACACTAATCTCGGCCTTGTGTGTCTCTCACTCATGCACCCTCAGAGCCTTTTGAGCGAAAGTTGGTTATAAGAGGCAAACTTTTTTTAGGAAGGTCCCAGATTTTCAAGCTTCGGGGCCGTGAGTCGGGGGCCCCTGGAGGGTCAGAATCTCAAATCTCAATGCGCCACGACCCTGCGTCTCCGTGCGGGGGCCGTCCCACGGGCCATTTAACGGCGCAACGGGTTCGCGGACGAGCGTCCCTTTTTCGACCTTTCGGCCCCTGAACGAGGCCCCAGGGCCACCAAGCTTTCCCGCCCGCACCAGGGGGCCGTGGCGAGTCGGAAAACGGCGCCCCCTAGTCGGTCGGCCCTTCCGAAGCGGCGTCCGCGAAACCACTGTGCAAAATACATTCATTTTATGGGCGAGTGGGATATTTTTCTAAATATCCCCGGGGCCCCAAATTCGGCATGCTGACCCCTGGGCCCGCCCCGAGCGACGTGCCAAAAGCACCGGGCCCTTGAGCGAAGGCAAAACATTTTCAGAAGCTAACCCTAATTCTGACGCTAACCCTAATGCGCGGCCCCTTTTCTGACCTTTCGGCCCCTGAACGAGGCCCTAGGGCCACCAAGCTTTCCCGCCCGCACCAGGGGGCCGTGGCGAGTCGGAAAACGGCGCCCCCTAGTCGGTCGGCCCTTCCGAAGCGGCGTCCGCGAAACCACTGCGGCGAATACATTCATTCAATGGGCGAGTGGGATTTTGATAGAAATGTCCCAGGGGCCCCAAACTCTGCACGGTGAACCCTGGGCCCGCCCCGAGTGACATACCAAAAGGGCCCGGGCCTAGGGCCTGAGAAAGTATTTTTTATCAGCTTTGATCCATCTCTCTGTCTGCCATTGAGGTCAATGGCAGACACTCAGAAACAGGCCCGTTTTCAGCCGTACACTCGTCCGGACTTTAAACGCTTGGCAAGCGGCTAGGGCCCTCAAACTCGGGGGCCCGACTCGGGGCCACCAGACGACGGAACTCGCCGAGTTTCGGGCTCCCGCGACCTTCCGTCTCCGTACGGTCGCGCGTTCCGTAGGTTTGACCTTTTTGACCCTTGTAACGTGTTTTTCACACTTTTTTGACCTTTCGACCACTGAACGAGGCCCCAGGGCCACCAAACTTCTCCGCCCGCACCCATACAGTGGGTTATTGGACAAATAATGGGTCCGTGGGACGGGGGGGGGGGGGGTGGGGGGATTTTTGCCCAATACAGTGGGTTATTGGACAAATAATGGGTTAGTGGGATGGGGGGGGGGGGGGGTTGGGGGGGGGGGGGGGGGTCATGGGGCAATATGCTCTCTATCGCCCACTAGAGGTGTCCGAAAACCAACAGTTCCGTGGCAAGTAAGTAAGAATCCGTGAATAGGGGGGTTATTAATAAAGGCCCACTCTCTACCAAGTCTGTGGGCAATTGTCATCCAAATTCACCCTACGATCCCTCGCGCCCATAGCGCGCCAATTGGCAGCTTGTTAACATGGGCGTTTTTCCACGAACCCACGTTTTGGACTAACTCTCGTAAGAGAACCATAGATATATACACACAGAACAAGGAAAAGAAGAAGATAAGGTAACAAGTTCTATCTTTGATGGATGCAACATACTTAACATTTGCTTATACAAAACGGCTATTTTTTTAAGTTAATATTCAACAATACTATTGATCTGTCATTAGGCGCTTTTCCATTACAGATTTGCGCAATACTTTAAACCTTATTTAACCCTTTACAAAACAAAAAATGAACGGTTGTTGTATTTTTAAAATCCAAAGTTGAACACCAAAATTTTTATTTGGACTGTACACCAAATGCTGCGCAAAAAAATATATATATATCGACAAATTTTCAGATTTTTGTTCATGACTTTTTGCCCCTTTATTAAACATTTAAAATATTCACAAATGAATATGATTTTTTTTTTTTTTGGATTTTACTGGTTTACTAAGGCCAAATTAGAACCTGGAAATTATGTTTTTCCCGCAGTGCTGAATGAGAAGAGCCATATAACCACATGCAGCCTAGGTGATTTATTGGCGAGTTATAGGGTATAATAAATGTGTCTGAAAAAATAACGAGGCATTTTAATTGTTTATTAATAAACTTTTGTTTAGAGAGAAATGCACCTTTCATACGGATTACATAATCAGAAGATATTAGCTTTCAATTCGAATTTGTTCGTTTTAAAGTGGACATTTCAAGCTTTAGCCTACAGAGGCTATATTTTGTTTCAGTTCTCGCGCTTCAGTTCACGGAGATCATGAAACCACGCCTGATTGTTTTAGTTTATTTTACAAAAGCACAAAGTTTTCTTGTTATTGTGAGTTTACACAAATAAAAGTAGTTGCGAATAATGTATTATTATTTTCTGTATGACCAGAAATGATAGAGTATTTTCAGTTGTTTCCAATGTAACGCAAGTGTTCGCGCCCGCGCCTCCGTGCCATCCAGTGCGCGCCCCACACTCCGCACAAACACTTGGATATGCGTCAAAATCTTGTGTTTATTTGTGATAATCTTAGCCCTGTATTATGAATGACATGTGACGAATTGGTTTGTTCCTTTTTTGGATAAAAGTGTCTTCTACATATCTACATCCTAATAAATGTTATAATAATGATGATAATTATTATTATTATTTGCGGACACGGACCCCAAACACACAAGTGACTGTAAATGCGCAAAACCTGTTTCCATTGCAGTTTTGCGCAATATTCCTTTTTCGAATTGCCTGAAAAACCTCCTCATGCGAGCGTAAAAACTTTTTTACGATAAACGAGAGTTTTTGCGAAATGGACGTGTTTCCATTGTGCGTATTTTCAATTGGCAATTTCAATTTGCGCAATTTGAAGGGTAATGGAAACGCGGCTAATGACACCATTATATGAGAACTGAACTGAGCTGGACGAAGACATCAGAATGGCTATATAGATTAATTAACTGAAATAATAACTTTTTTACAACAGAAATGAATCAACACTGAACTTACTTAAGCTGGATTATGACACAATTTTGTTCTAGATCTGCAGAGACAAACTTTGTTGCATTATTATCCTATTATCCCTGTAAAGCTGCTTTGAAACAATCTGTATTGTAAAAAGTACTATATAATAAATGTGACTAAGTGAGAATTGTGACGAAGGCACTTGATCACGTATTGTTATTTTACAGTTGGATTGTATCACTTTGTTAGGTTACATATTCATGGTTTGTGGTTTAATTTGTTGTTGGCGTAGTATTGTACAGCATTTGTTAAATTTTCTGACCATGAGAATTGCATTAATTGTATTTTATTTCACCTATAGGAGCACATAACGATCTTTTGATATTTCAGAGGAAAAAAATCATTTTATTTAAATTAATCATTTTTGTTTTTTCAGTCTATCATATAATTGTTGTATATGGTCTATGAAAAAAATAGTTGGTTGAGTATTAAAAATTATTTTCAATTAAATCATATGTTCAAATGCTTAAGCTTTGTTTT
The DNA here is from genome assembly GCF_029890125.1 of Rhinichthys klamathensis goyatoka. Lineage (NCBI taxonomy): Eukaryota > Metazoa > Chordata > Actinopteri > Cypriniformes > Leuciscidae > Rhinichthys > Rhinichthys klamathensis. The sequence goes on from NW_026606600.1 coordinate 5,264,246, forward strand.
CATTGTTTTTTTTTTTTGTTTTGTTTTTTAAGCTTTGTTCAATTTATATTGTTAATCTTTTGACTCAACAAAACCAATGGAAAAAGTATCATTTTAACTTTTAAAAAACTATTAACATTTGTTAATAGTACTATATTGTCTTTTGTTAATAGGACAAAACATAATTCTTATCTTTTATAGCCTACTATTTGATTTTATATATATATATATATATATATATATAATCTTAAATATATCTTTTCAATTAAATCGTTTAAAAAGTCTTTATAATAACGTTGTTTTAAACTTTAAAACATTCCAAAACATGGAAGTAGCGCAATGCCTTGCCGCGCCCACTTCCGGCATCAGACTTTTAGGCTGGCGCTGTAACGTTGTCCTCACACTGCTATGACGTATGGTTCTGCGGTTCTGCAGTTAGACAATTGAGGGGTTTTGCCAATTGTGTGTGTGTTTTTTTATTTGTGTGTAGAGTTCTGAGAGTATGAGGCATGCTTTCAGAAAATGTGTGTAAATAATCGAGAAAAACTGTAATATTCATGAGTCAAGCTGATCAATTTTGGGACAACTTATTTTCTGGTTCAGACTAGGTCATATTAGATTATTGCTAAATACTATTTTCACAGTTGGTCCTCTTATTACTTAAGGATATTGTTAATATTTTATAGTCAGAAACACATACACACTTTCTGACTTGTGGATGACTTATGAAGTAAGTATTTCAGACAGGCCAAGGGTAGTTTATACCACCCCAAGCATAACAACCGAAATATATAATTTATGGCAAAGTGAGGATATGCAGAGACACTAAAGTAATACATATTTTTTATTTTCTTTCTTTTGGTCTGTGATGGCAAAGCTGAAATTTCAGCAGCCATTACACCAGGCTTCAGTGTCACATGATCTTAAAAATAAAAAATAAAATGTTTGCATCATATGTATGATGCAGTTTAATGCATCCTTGCTACATAAAAGTGAGAAAAGAAGATTTGAAAAAGCAGAAGAGAAGTTTTAAAAACTTTTTAAAATGCATGTTTTAAAAAAATATACACTCACCTAAAGGATTATTAGGAACACCTGTTCAATTTCTCATTAATGCAATTATCTAATCAACCAATCACATGGCAGTTGCTTCAATGTATTTAGGGGTGTGGTCCTGGTCAAGACAATCTCCTGAACTCCAAACTGAATGTCAGAATGGGAAATAAAGGTGATTTAAGCAATTTTGAGCATGGCATGGTTGTTGGTGCCAGACGGGCCGGTCTGAGTTTTTCACAATCTGCTCAGTTACTGGGATTTTCATGCACAACCATTTCTAGGGTTTACAAAGAATGGTGTGAAAAGGGAAAAACATCCAGTATGCGGCAGTCCTGTGGGCGAAAATGCCTTGTTGATGCTAGAGGTCAGAGGAGAATGGGCCGACTGATTCAAGCTGATAGAAGAGCAACTTTGACTGAAATAACCACTCGTTACAACCGAGGTATGCAGCAAAGCATTTGTGAAGCCACAACACGCACAACCTCGAGGTGGATGGGCTACAACAGCAGAAGACCCCCCCGGGTACCACTCATCTCCACTACAAATAGGAAAAAGAGGCTACAATTTGCAAGAGCTCACCAAAATTGGACAGTTGAAGACTGGAAAAATGTTGCCTGGTCTGATGAGTCTCGATTTCTGTTGAGACATTCAGATGGTAGAGTCAGAATTTGGCGTAAACAGAATGAGAACATGGATCCATCATGCCTTGTTACCACTGTGCAGGCTGGTGGTGGTGGTGTAATGGTGTGGGGGATGTTTTCTTGGCACACTTTAGGCCCCTTAGTGCCAATTGGGCATCGTTTAAATGCCACGGCCTACCTGAGCATTGTTTCTGACCATGTCCATCCCTTTATGGCCACCATGTACCCATCCTCTGATGGCTACTTCCAGCAGGATAATGCACCATGTCACAAAGTTCGAATCATTTCAAATTGGTTTCTTGAACATGACAATGAGTTCACTGGACTAAAATGGCCCCCACAGTCACCAGATCTCAACCCAATAGAGCATCTTTGGGATGTGGTGGAACGGGAGCTTCGTGCCCTGGATGTGCATCCCACAAATCTCCATCAACTGCAAGATGCTATCCTATCAATATGGGCCAACATTTCTAAAGAATGCTTTCAGCACCTTGTTGAATCAATGCCACGCAGAATTAAGGCAGTTCTGAAGGCGAAAGGGGGTCAAACACAGTATTAGTATGGTGTTCCTAATAATCCTTTAGGTGAGTGTATATCTACAAAGTGATCACCTTCAGTGCACGCAGACATACATTCCACATGGAAGTGAGAAACTTCAGGCAGTCCTCAGGGCCTGTGAGGACCAAACATGTTTTTGAGCCAGAAAAAAATTAATGATGGCAGCTTCACCTTTTGACAGCTGCTGTGAAAGCTGTCCCACACACGATTCATACCTAAAGGAAATAGAAAGTGGCAGAGTGAAGAAGTATAAATGTATAGTTCTTCCTTTGAAATAAACAAAAGAATAAAATTAAATATTCTGATAGTGAACAACATGGAACCACAGACAAATTTCTTTGTATATTTTTATACTACTGCCCTTCTATAACACTGAAGCTAGAAAAATCTTCAAATATTAACATCTTCTATTGAATGTATAAGGCTGCATATGGCTGATATTCAAATCGAACATTTTCCCTGCTATACGCCTACCTAAAGCAGGATATTGATTTTAGATGCCATGCTCACATAAAGGCCATCATTACAGTGAGAGCAGAAGCCTGTTTCATGGTTCCTGGCCCCTCTGTCCTCTACAATGCACAATCAAAGGCCATTGTTGTAACTCCCCATACATCAATAGCATCACCCAACGGTGTGTGTATGCGTTCACAGTGGGTGAGTCTGTCATGAGACATGCTGGCTGGACTGTGGAACAGCTGTGCCTGTGAACAACCTGTGTCACGGTGCAGCTGAGTGGAAATCAGTGACAATCAGTGACAGCGCAGGACATTTTGGAAAGCAAGAAGATAGAATTAAATTTAAAAGAGCAGGCAGGTAGGTTAGGAACTTCACATATTTTTTTTGTAGTTTCCCTTTCTTTGAAAGTAAAAAAAAACGTATGAAAAAAAGTATAAAACAAAATATAAAAGCATATAAAAATCAATTAGTGAATCCCAGATATATCCTTATGGTATATTAACACACAATGAAATATACTAGATTAAAATAACTTGAATATACAAATCAATTTATATATCCATAATTCATTTATTTCATAACTATATGTTCATATACTGTATGTGTGTAGCATTTCAAGTTATTTTGCCCTGTGTCACTTTGGGGGAAAAATGCAAAAACTCATCTGAATTGATATTACAAGACCCGTGGAATTAAATGACTTTACTTCCTAAAGAACAGCGGGGTTCGTTTATAAGTTGGCACCTCACAGCACATAGAAGAGAACTGATTGAAACTTTTCAATAAGAATAAAAGACAATGGATGAGCAGTGTTCTCTGAAGCTTTCCAGTAGTTTATTTCAGTCTGAACAAAGGAAATGTTGGTGTGAGCAGCAGTTAAAATTAGGAGGCACTGTACCAATTTACAATTATGTCTGTATTTAGAATCACAGAACTAATGTTGCATTTTGCATAAACATGCTGAATACTATAGTAGTTTTCTCATGTGTAACCATTTGTAATGCATTATGCTGTAACAACTAAGACCAATCAGACACAATTATTTGGTATATGTACCAAACAATTTTTAAAACTCACGCTGGGATCTGTGGCCCCATACCCCCGGTGAGGGGAAGATGGTCTTGGTAACCAGGACAAAGATCAGATAAGTTGGTTTTATTGCTGTTAAAATTGTGGTCACATGTTCAAGACAGAGAGGATGGGGAAGACAGAAACAGCCTTTACAGACTTTGCTGCATTAATTATAGACGAACTGATCTATAAATGAACCTGAAGAACATTTTGCGAATTATTTACTGTCTTTTGTAATGTCTTTTAATACTATTATGTTGTTGATGCTGTGTGTTTTACAATAGAATCAATGGTCACCTATACCATGTTTGGTCTCTATAAATTGGTACTTTGCAGATCGAAATGATTGTGTACATGACAACATATTAGTATTACCAGAATCTTTCTTAGTTTCTTCATCAGAAACAAATCCAGCTGCACATGCAAATGAGCATGCTTAAAACAAAGATTCATAAATTACCACAGAGGAATTTTCCCACTCGGAAATTCCACCCTTCTCATTGGTCAAGCAAACCCGGAGAGGTGGGGTCTTTCTCAGGCTTTATTAGAGACCAATTTACAGCGATTTACTCTCTTGTTTCTTGCTTCTCGACTGCTGGTTGATGTCTGTGGGGAACCCCACCGGGGCCCATGGGCCCCAGCAGGCTGTGACCATGGCCTGCTATGCTTTCACTCTCCCAACAGAGTCAGACTGTAGTTTATTCAATCCAACTCAGGGGAAAACTGCAACTTTGCCATTACTGAATGGGCAACCATCAACTCTTCCGACTTCCTTACTCTTTGGCCTTCTCTGTTTTGTTCCGGGTGCTGTGCTGTCCTGCTTGGCCTCAGCAGGCCCCAAGGCCACAGGCTTTGACTCACAACCAGCCATGGGCTCATTCAGGAGAGAGAGAGAGAAGACTCTCTCAACCAGAACAGAACCAAGGACAATCTCAGAAGTTTGGCACAACGACTCCAGCCATCATCTCTTCCGACTTCCTCCCTTCTCCTGGGTGCTCTGCGTGGCCTCTCTGGCCCAGGGCCGGCAAACAGGCCTCGACGCCTAACCAGCCATCCGCTCATGGAGAGAGAGAGAGAGAGAGAGAGAGAGAGAGAGAGAGAGAGAGAGAGAGAGAGAGAGAGAGAGAGAGAGAGAGAGAGAGAGAGAGAACTTTCAACCAACTTCCACATTTGACACTCACGGAACCATCAACGACTTCAATTTTCAACAACTTCAAGAATTGTCCCCACACTACAAAATATGCAAGGTATCAATTTAAATGAAGTGCTCTGAAAATAGATAATGTAGTGGCAATTTTAATGATATTCATTGATCTTTAGTAAAATATAGATGATTCAAAGAATGTCACATGTGTGTCTCACTTGTAGTGAGAGAAAATTCTGTTTATGTACCTGGGGAGGCAGAAGAGGGGGACACTCCAGAGAACAGACGAACAAGGACCTCCGACCTAGATGTCAGAAGGCCATTTTGGGTGCAGGGGGGCTTATTGGGCCAACTAGTGACGTCTATGGAAAACTACTGGGAGGAAGGCTCTGGGGGGAAGAAGGCCTTGAAACTAAGATAAAAGCTAGTTCAGTCTGTCTGGGGGTGTGTCACTCTTCTGCACAGGGTAACAACTGTGTATTAGACTGCTCCTATTCTTGCAAGAATAAATACTTCTATTTTATATAATTTGACTCTGAGTGTCTCTTACGCAGTGATGTTTGTTTGAGATGAATTTTTGCCACAACAGTTTTGGTGTCAGAAGTGATATTCCTTGGACGTGCCTCCTGGACCTGAGATCGGACGGTGTTTGGCCACCTGGACTAAGTAAGTTCCAGCTCTACCTCGTAAACTTGAGAGAGAGGGGCCGACCGATATCAGGGCCGGGAGAATCGACCACTGGAATCTAAAGAACCCGCAGGTGGCAACAGAAGCATCTCTGGTAAGAGACAGTTCAATTTTTTTTTTTTTTTTGGGTAAGTTAATTAAATTCAGTTTAATTGGGGAGAAGAGTGAAATTGAACCATATTGGCTGAAGGCTGTTTCTGTGGTACGTAATCTGAGATTAATTGAGATCTATATAGATCAAGAAATTTCAAACAGATACGAGGGAAAAATCTGAGATTAATTGAGGTCTGTAACAGAACAAGAAATTTCAAGCAGATAAATAATCTGGGATTAAGTGAGAACTGTAACAGATCAAGAGATTTCAAACAGATAGGTACCCTGAAAATTAGTTGTTCCACGACGGAGCAAATTGTTTTTAGGTACTGAGGCTAATTAGGGGGAACCAGAATTTTTTGGTAAACCATAATTAGGAGGGCACTAATAGTGCAACCCGACCGATTTGGGTTAAAAGAAAAGAATCGGATTTGTTTAGGGACGCCTAACAGATTAAAGAAAACGCGCGTTGAAGAGAAATCCACAGAGAACAGAAAACAGCCAGTATGGGGATGTCTCAAAAGCAAGCTTGCGAAATTTGATACACCGGTTTTCTGTAGAACTAGGAAAGTATGGGGGGAAATGTATGTTTTAGATATTGAAAAAACTGAGAAAATACCATGATTTTCCCAGGGAGGGAACACTGAGCACAAATAGACTAAGAGTGTGCGAGAATCAGTGGAACAGGGCAGCGGGACAAAAGGTTGTTGTGGCTGCGTTCAACATGTGTGTAAAAAATGTGAACAGATAATGGATTATTGGCTTGAAGATAAAAATGTCGAACTGCCAGGAGAAAAATGTTTTTTACTTCTTCATCCAGTAAATGGATGCATGACATTAGATGTCTATAGAACTTAAATTTATATGACAAGGATTGAAGTAGCAAGAAGCAATAAGGCTGTCTGTGTGAAATAGAGGTAACTGTAAGTGAGACTTGGTGGAAGAGGGAAGTAAAAAAAACAAAAAGGTTGGTGTGTGAGATATGTGTGTGTGGGGATTGTTCAAACAATCATGTACTGGTTAGACAATGAAGGAACTGGCATGTTTGAGAAAAGAAAGGAGAGGATAATGAAGGAACTGGCATGTAGGGAAAAGAAAGGAGAAATATAGTAGAAAACTATATGTGATGAAAATAGACATGGTCTGATAGAATTTATGGAAGTCAAATGTAAAATGTTTAAATGATATGAAAAGTTTTAGAATAAAATAAGGCATTGTATGATTGACAGGGATTAACATGATATGAAGAATGTTTAAAGCAGAATGGGGAACAATTCTAGATTTTGATAAAATAATGATTGAAATGATGATATATCTGCTTTATTTTATTAATGTTAAGAAAATAAGGGTATTGAAGCAAGTAGCTATAATGGTTGTCTGTGTAATTTACGGACTGAGTAATATAATCTGTTTTGGAGAAACAGTAGAGATAAGACTGAGACAATAATGTGATAGAAGGGAAAAAAAGGCTTCAAACCAGTGGAAATGAAAATAATGATGTACAAATTGTTACACTTTATGAAGAGTAACGGAACAGTCCGGGAAAATAAATAAGTAAATAAATAGTGAGACAGAAGAGAGCAAATGCTGTAAACAGCTCTGCTCTGAAGATCTCACTTTGAAGAGATTTGCAGAGATGTTTTGTAAAAGATAAGCTGGGATAACAGCAACAGTAAGGTAAAGACAGAAAACAAATTAGAATATTTTGAGCATTTTCTGTGCTGCTCATGAAATTATGTTCTGCCAATAATAATGATGAAGATTATGATTTGGCAATTGTGATTAAATCCGCCATTGGTGGACTGTAAAAAGAATACAGAGAACTGCTTATCAGTGGCTCTGTTTACATTCCTGAATGGGACACACACTGCTTCAAGGGCGTGTTAAGTTGAAGCCCTTTGGAAGCTCACAGTGATCGAACTGCAAGGTGTCTGATGCTGTAGTTGAGGCTGACACACGAACCAACCAGATGACAGAGATTGTCTTGATTGTGGTCAGTAGGTCCATTTAACACGTGACACACGTCTGATAATAATGTAGGGTTGAGAATAGATCAGTGTTTAAATGACGACAGTGACAATTTTTGGTCTGAGAAATAAGAGATAAAAAACAAGGTCAAAAGATTGAAGTCTTAAAGTGAATCCTTTTGTGACTCCAACAAATGTGAGTTGCAAAATATGTAAAGGTAATATAGAGAGACAGATCTCAAAGATGATTTATAATAACTGCAAAAGATGCAGAGTAGCCTTGTCAAAGTTAGTGTGAATCCTGATTGGAGACTGATAAACTCCTAGAAGAGAAAACTTTGAAGTCAGAGATTAAGCTATGGTAATTGAGATTGAGAAATGTGAAACGTTATTGAGAACTAGAATAATTATTTTTATGTAAGAACAAATAAGCAGAAGCAGTAGGCTACTGAATTAACAGTTGCTAAATGTAAAATGTGTTGAAAGGCATATGATTAAACAAACAGCTTGAAAAGTTGACCATGAAAGAACTAGAAGCTGATGTTTTGCTTTCAAAAGATAAGTTTGTTATTGGCTGTAATGAAACAGTTCGCTTATCTAAAATCTGATGTGTGCTGTGCCTGAAACTGCCAGTGCGACAGAGACTCAATCTGAGTGGAAATTTGTAATGTCTAAATTCCCTGAGATGGGCAAAAGACAAATATAAATAATATGTTTATTTGAAACCGTATGTAATTTCTGGCAAAGATGCCTTAAGCTGGGATAGAGTTAAAAGATGATAGATAAATGTTTGATGTTAGAAGTATATGAGAGAGCAGTGTACCATCCAATAGAGTCTCAGAGTCTCTCTCATTCAATGAGTCAGCTAAAAGCTGGTATCTGTGATAATGTGTAAAGCACAGTGTTTCAGTTGAAGGATCATAGACACAGAGATGTTTTAAAAATAAAACTGAATGACTTTAAAGAAGTATTTAAAATAATAATACAGATAGAGATGACATTTTGATTAGGTTAATTTAGGACCAGTAACTTCTTTGTCTGATCTTAGTCCCCACCATGAAACGGGGGAGGGGCCGACGGAAATGTACACTGAATGTACAGTTGTGATCTAAATTCACTGAGTATAATCCAAGTAGCTAGGTTGCTGCTTTTAAGATAGTTAATGGATTTAAGTGATTAAATACTGTTGTTTTTGACCTGTCTCCCTATGTGAACACTATTAGGCAATCCGAATGGCTCTGGTGACTCTTGAACGTGCCTTTCCTAAGCTCTAGAAAACAGCTGAGTTCTGTTGAAGCAAACAGCCTGTGATGGGAAAGAGCGGTCACCAGTGGGCACGAGTGGCTACTCAATGACGGGTAAGACCTTCTATTGGCCAGACAGGGGGCAACCCAAGCCAGAGTGGATCACGTAAAGTCACTGGGCATCTCAAGATGGAGGTGTTTATGTGAGAAAGGTATGAGAGTGGAGCGGATGACTGTGAGGCCAGCAGCATCCTTTATCGTTAGGGCGGATGAGCTGTGAGGAGTTACAGACAGTCTGAGCCCGAAACGTGAGTGTTCCTCTAATACCAATCACCAGAAACCGCATTCATTGTATGGCTTGTTTTTTTATTGTGACAAGCGTCTGCAAATATGCCAGGGGAAAACACCCTGATGGAGATTATAGATAAAGGGCTAACAGGAGCGGGCTTTCAAGAACCAGCTGAGGCCATGAAGTGATTCCCATTAGTTGTTGTGGAGACAGTAGCAAAACTTTTTATGTACTGGTTGCCTTACGGGCAAGGAAAATCATAGTTGATTTTGAACTAATATGTTATAACATAGTTTTAACTCTTGAAGGTCGTTAGACATGGTGGTGGCTAAAGATGAAGACAGCTTTTGATTTAAGGAAAGTCTGGATGACAAAGGTGAATGGTCAAAGGTTATTGTAATGAATACAAATTTTGACTAAGTTACAGCCTTAGGAGGCTGGTGAAAAAATTATTTGTTTATAGTGAGAGAGACTGCTTGAGCGGAGGAAGGGATGGTAACTGTGTCTGTCTTTCTGTTATTGGCCTGCTAGAGCAAGCTGAAGCAAAATAATGATAATGAAACAAAACAACCCAGCTGACCTTGTTAAATTCTAATGAATAATGAACAAGACATGCTTTGAAACTGGTTGGGAGACCATGTAAAATTAGGTAGAAGCTACCGGAAAATGGGAAGTTTAAAATCTTATTTAAAATTTAAATCTTTTAGCAATAATATAAAGAAAAATGAATATTGAAAATGAACAGTTAACATATGTGTGTCTAGTATGAGTGCGTGTGATGGTGACAGCACTTTATGTCTTGTATGTATTAGTTTGGGGCACTAATATTCCGCCTGAATGGTGTGTATATTGCGTCATTAACCTCTGGAATGAGTTTATCATTACAGATGGGGTAAGGCAAATGACAAATTTTAAAGAAGCTGATAATTCTGATGAAAAGACAATACAGAACATGGGACAAGCTTTAAGTTGATTGGCCATCAAGCTCTGTCTGGTAGTAATAATTTTGTCATACATAATGTAGATTTGAAGATCAGTAAATTGGAATTGTGTAGTTGTAGATCACCATCTGGCATGGGCTGAGATAAATGAAAATGTTGTAGATTTGAGGGAAACAACAAAGTGACATATTGGCTAAGTCAACATGAAATTATCAAGAGAGCCTCTCACATTTATGATTATTGTGAACAAAGGGGGAGAAATGATTGACTGACATTGACCAAGTCTGTACAGCACGACCTGACCTGATAGGGAAAATTGATGACTTTGGAAATGTTTGTAGATGACTGACTTGAGAGACCAAACAACAGGCCTGAAAAGCAAGATTCGATGTGAGACTGAGGGCCGTTGCCTTTCAAATACTTCGATAAGAAGATGAGATTGTGGCTTTAAGTGAAGAATGTAATATTTTTGTTTCAGAGGCAAATTTGGCTGAAGGACGCCGTTTGGGTTAGTGTTGATGGCAAACTTTATAAAAAACACTATGTTAAATGTTATGTTAAATTGATGCTCGAGTTGTGTCGTGCATCAAGAGGGAGATGGTATAACAATTGCCAAATATGGTTTATTAAGGAATAAATGTTGGGAGAACACTAGGGGTAATTTGATAAAAGCCCTGAAAGAAGCCATTTTTCTGCCTAACAAAATTGATGTCTGTGAGTGTGCACACACACCAATAACAAAGATTGTTTCAACAGGAAACGCCAGGGCATCGAAGGACACGGGAGAACAGTAGACAAAAGAAACTGCGTACTTTACTATCTGACAATAACCTCGAAATTTGTTTCTCTTTACAGAGAGCATGCAGGATTGGGAGACAGGGCAAAATGTGCCAATAAAATAATGGTTATGGATGAATTTGGCTAACTGTCCTGGCCTGGGTTATTAGTGTGGCAGAAAGGTGCTACACCTGCGCAGCGCATAACATAAAATTTTCCTTTTACAGAATGTCAGGATGGATTGGATCAAACAGAACTAATTCTGTTCCAAATGTATAAATATTGTGTGGACATGAGCAAAGTGGGTTGAGTGTTTTTCAGGGTAAAAGGACCCCGAGTGCTATTAAGTGAGCAAGAAATTATCCGGAGATAATGTTTCAGGTTGTTGATTCCACAGGTCACACCAAAGGGGACGAGCGGCTGTCAAGCGGTCACTAACAAAATACTTAAGGTCTCCATTCACAGGTGACAGGTCACTCCAGTGGGGGTGCGGTCGTGATATAAGGGAAAACCTTATAAGGATCAGAAAATGGTTGGAGAGTGTGACACCTGGGTCCAAGCCTCTCACCTACACCAACAGGCCACAACCATCCCATAGTCCATGGGGCGAACGAGATGATCAACACGCCTGGAGGAGGATGTGAACCAACTAATGGTTTAAGAATGTGGTTTTGTGATTATTTTGAGGATTTTATTTGATTAAATCAAAATAGGGCTTAGTATTGATATACAGTAGATCAAAAGATTTGATTGGTCCGTAATGGAAATATTAGAGTTAATATTGAACAACTGCATTGGTTAGAAGAATGGATAAAATTATAAGACTTCTCTGGTTAGATTTTGTTAAATATGGCATTAAATAGAGCTTACTAAATTGAATTAGAAGTGAACAAAATATGGTTAGGAAAACCGAGGTGAAATATGGAGATGGGCGTAGAATAATGGAAAAGGCTTAATGATAGGAGTTAGGATTGTTATTCTAATAATTTTGTTATTCATGGGTGAATATGATTACAGACAGGTGAAACATGCTGTCTGTTCAATTGGTGAAAATGACAGTCTATCCCAAGGATGAACAAAATTATGTGACGATACATGTAGCGGGAGCTACAGTGAGATATGTGTTAAATGTATGTTCTGTTTGTTTTTCTTCTATTTGTTTATTTTCTGAGAAAGATTAAGGGCAAAAGATTTAAAGAGGGTTACAAGCAGCGGTCATCCGTGTTACGAGATGGCGTACAAAGATAGGGTTTGAAACTGAGTGATTTTTATTATACTTTTATCTGTTTGTTTCCTTACTATGTTATAACTACCTTTTTCCTTACTGGCGTGACTGAGGGTCTGTTTACAGGAGCGCAGGAACAGTGATTTCTCGCTTAGCCCGGCGTCGTAAAAAATGTTTACTTGCTAGCTAAAATATTACGGGGCCTTTCCCCCACAAAAACAGCCTTATGCTTCTTCATTCTAAACTTTTCTTCACAGGTTCAAGGAGAGTGATCATTTATGCAAAAATCAGAGATAAAGAGTATAAGTGTGATGATATGACTTAAAATTTGTTTTATTGTTTATTATTGTGATTATGGGTAATCAGAATGATAAAAAGTGAGGAGTTGTAGTGGCAATTTTAATGATATTCATTGATCTTTAGTAAAATATAGATGATTCAAAGAATGTCACATGTGTGTCTCACTTGTAGTGAGAGAAGATTCTGTTTATGTACCTGGGGAGGCAGAAGAGGGGGAGACACTCCAGAGAACAGACGAACAAGGACCTCCGACCTAGATGTCAGAAGGCCATTTTGGGTGCAGGGGGGCTTATTGGGCCAACTAGTGACGTCTATGGAAAACTACTGGGAGGAAGGCTCTGGGGGGAAGAAGGCCTTGAAACTAAGATAAAAGCTAGTTCAGTCTGTCTGGGGGTGTGTCACTCTTCTGCACAGGGTAACAACTGTGTATTAGACTGCTCCTATTCTTGCAAGAATAAATACTTCTATTTTATATAATTTGACTCTGAGTGTCTCTTACGCAGTGATGTTTGTTTGAGATGAATTTTTGCCACAACAATAAGCTGATGGTCCTTTTCATAGTTTAAATGGATATTCTCCATATTTCCATTCCCTGCTTCCAATTTCATTCTATCACTCACCCTTTTACCTATACATGTATGTATGTATGTTTGTTTAGTAGTTATGTTTGTGATTTAGTTAATAAAACTTGTTCACAATATGTATTTGGTTCTGATTCACTGCTTGCAGACAAAGTCTCTTTTACAATCTTGATCTTGTTACATGCTCAAAGCGCTGTACATGCTAAGAAATAATTATTTTTCTGTGGCCATGGAAGATACCCTTTTCTTAGAATAAATGAATAATCAAAAGAGTTCGTTGGACGAACTTATTAATTGATTGTAATATTAATTAAGCCACATCAAGTTAATCCAATTAACTGACCCAAATATTCATAATTAATCATAACAAGTTATTATTGATTATTAATATTTCATAGAGCTAATTTGTTACAATGCTAATGTGAGATTTTATGTTGTGATTATTTTGAATGTAAATTGGGTCATTTGATTTGCTGTTCAATGGTGACGCTATGAATACGTATGGGGAATTGATACGCTGACATACGCAGTTATTGTTATGCATAAGAAAAGGGACATGCGCAGAAAAGAGTGTGCGGAGGTGAAGCTAGAATGACAGCAGTGTGTCTCACTATATGAGCTCTGGTAAATAAAAGTCAGTAAAGTTCCATATTTCCATGTATGCCTGCATCAATATGTTGGACACTTACAAGAGACTGGAGCTTCATCTTATGTTCGACAGCCCCTCTTACACTAATGAGAAACATTATGTTAGTATCACAGGGGTGGTACTGAAATACTGTAACAGAGTTGCAGAAGAACCCATGTGCAGTTTATCAACTCCAAACATGAACAAAATAAAATAAACAAAGTCTTGACACAAACCATTACCTTAAATGGGAACAAGAAACTCACCAACAGTGGTTACACAGACAATACTAGACAAGGGACAATGGTAACATGAGGGCTATATACTGTATACACAGAGACTAATGACTAACAATAAAAAAATGAACCAATGAAAGCACAGGACACATGTTAGTGTCTAACCAACCAAAACATAACACATGAAACTATGAAAGGAATGGAATCACATGACACAGGAACCAAGACTAAGCCAAGTTACAAAATAAAAAAAAACATGAAACATAAATGTGATAAAAACCCAAAACCAAACATGACAAATACACTACCGAATTCAATAGGCCTTTATTCAGCAAGGATGCATTCAATTGATCAAAGCTGACTATAAAGACATTAATAGTATTACAAATAATTTCTAGTACAAACAAATGCTTTTCTGTTGAACTCTCTATTCATCAGAGAATCCTGAAATATTGTCATGGTTTGAAGCAGCACACATTTTTTAAAAATGTTAAACATTAATAATAATAAGAAATGTTAAGCAGCAAATCAGGATGGCTAGATTACAGTTTTTGCCCGTTGCTTGAACACGCTTTGCAAAACTTGGCTCATTGTGTCAAAACTCTACACACAAGCAAATAAGACACAACACTGGGAAATAAACCATTCACATCTATGTCAAATTGAAACTCTGCCATCAAAACCTAACAATTCTTTGTCAAAATGTCACTCTGATGACAAAATGATACCCGCTTGCATCATATGAATACACTTTCAGATCAGCAGCAACACACTAGTCTACTTTATATAAAACACTGCAGTCTTTTGTTTTCACTGTTTTTATTCAGTTCCACAGAGGGCATGTTTTCACAACAACCAAAAAATGAAATACTGAATTCAAAATCATTACATTATAGTAGTATATTTTACAGTACAGTAAATTCAGTTAAATAAAAAATAATGTGGTTGGCGTTCATATACGCGCCATCTCCAAGCAGAAAAATAAATCCTCTATAGGATTCAGAAATGGCGAGTAAGGGGCAAGTACACAACTTCAAATTGATCATGGTTGGTGAACCAGTTCTGGACCAGAGCAGCCCGATGGAAACTAACATTATCCCAGACAAAAACAAACCTGGGCTGCTCTGGTCCATCCTGTACAACTGCATCATGAAGTGCATCTAGAAATGTGATTATGTGTTGCGCATTATAGGGACCCAGTTTGCCATGATGGTGCAGTAGTCTTCGAAGACTTATGGCAGCACACAATGTGATATTTCCCCCGCGCTGCCCCGTGACGCTTTGGCCAATTATATTACGTCCCCGCCGTCTGTTTTTGCTAAGGTTGAATCCAGCCTCGTCAATGTAAATACTTTCAATCCTTTCCAATACCGTCAGTGTTTGCTTCTTTGTTACAGTACTGTGTATACTGTAGGTACAGTCTGAGTAGAGTAGAGAGTTGAAGACATACCTGTTTTCCAGTCGGAATGTCCTTATTATGGATGAAACTGTGAAACGGCTTAGATTAGGGTGGACTCTCTGCCCAGCTTCCCTCATAGTCAGGCCATGGTTTATGACATGGTCCACCAAAGTTGCTCTTATGTCATCCGAAATAATGGTCCTTGGGTGGCATCTTCGACCACGTCCTCTTCTCTCTCTCTCTCTCTCTCTCTCTCTCTCTCTCTCTCTCTCTCTCTCTCTCTCTCTCTCTCTCTCTCTCTCTCTCTCTCTCTGTCTTCCTCTGCCTCTAGCTCTCCCTGCCTCCATGCTTGCAAAGTTCTCAAAATGGCTTACCTGAGGCCTTTTTGTAGCTGGCTTTCAGGTGTGTGTCTACATCTTTTCAAGATGGTAACCTGAGATTTCATTTTTGAACAAAGTGTCTTATGTATGAAATAGTGTGTAGTGTCTAGGAGCCAGTGTGTTACAGAATTACAACTAAAGTGCAAAGCAGCGCTTTTGTTTAAGGTATGGTTACACTTTGTTTAAAGCTGCAGTCCGTAGCTTTTTTGGGGTTAAAAATGATCCAAAATACATATTTGAGAAAATACATAACCAGCCAGTGTTCAAAACTATCTGCTTGCCTTAGTTCGATTCAAAGCGGTAAGCTTGTAATAATGTTTTTAATTCCAGTGGTACTGGTAGATTTCCGCGGGAGATTCGAGCATGTCTTTGCGTCATTACGTCACATCTGTACACATAAAGAAGGAGTCTCGGCTAGTAGGCTATATTGCGTGTGAGGATGTTGGAGGTGGATATAGCCTTTTCTCACAGCACTTGATATAATTAAACTTATCAAGTTGATGGCGGATCCAGAAAGTTTAAACGACAATCACCAGTGTCAACTAGAGATTCACCCGTTGTAAAATGCAAAAGACTTCGTTCGGACTTCGGAGTGGCTAACTTACAGAAAAAAAGAGACTGCAACCGGACCCATGCGAAAACAAGGATACATATCGGAAGGACATTACATGTATTCACGCAATGCTGACGTTGTTAACATTACAGTTTTTCTCGATTGCTTAAACACATTTCTTGAAACTATGCCTCGTATTCTCAAAACAGTAAACACAAATCCATAACGTCTCACCCAATTCCCCAAACATCCTATTTTCAGGTCAAAATGAAGCTCTACACTCAAAACCATTCACTCTTGCTGAAAAACCAAACTTTGCCCTCAGACAGGACACACAAGCCCTCAAAAATACACACACTACAACATAGTCTTACACACTGGTGCTATAAATTCAAAACAACATTTCCAAAACTGGTAAGTCATGTTGCTTGTGGTCCCCCATAGACCCTCCATCTTTTTTTTTACTCGCTCCTACTCTTACGTATAGTGTGAGCATCATATGACAGTAAAAGAGCACACACAAACCTTATTCAAATATGGAATTGTATTGGAATGGTAAAGAGTGTTGGTACATGCCTCCACTCAAGGATACAATATGAGGAACAAGTCTAAGAATGTTCCACATATGGTTGAAATACCATCATTGGCCTAGAAAGATAACATTCTGGGAGTCAAGACTATAAAGGAGAAAGGATGCCCTCCCTTCACTGTCACACTCTGCAGCCACTCTGTGTGACTGTACGACTGCTGGCCTTTTCTTGCAAGAACATAAACCTCATCAAAGGCAATTGGAAATGTTTGTCTCTTATTCAGTGATATAAATGTGTTTGCCACCACACCTTCCTGAAGGTTCTGATGATGGAGGCGACGGTGAAGCGACTCAAATTTGGCTGTACTCGTTGCCCAGCCTCCCTCATAGTCATACCATGGACAAGGACATGGCCAACTAAAGTGGCTTGAATTTCATCCGAGACTGCTTGTCTTCTTGCCCTTGCCCTTCCTCCTCCTCCTCCTCCTCCTCTTCCTCCGCCTCTTCCTCATCCTCTTCCTCTCCCTCCTCCTCCTCCTCTCCCTCCCCCTCCTCAACCTATTGCTTAATTTCTCTGTGGATCCATTGTTCCAAAACTCAGTAAACTGATTTTTATCTTTTATAAAAGATTGTATAACCTTTTATCTATCTATTGAAGGATCTGACTGATGTGCGTCAATTTTGACTCTTAGTGTTTTCACCTGGGTAATTGTGTGCTAACTGAGCTGAAGCTGTGCTGACTTGAGTGAACAATTTTGAATGCTAGTGCTTTCTAAATGACCACGTGGTGTAGGCAATGAGAAATGAAGGGATTTGTGTGTAGAGTTTTGCTGTGACAGTTCAACAAATCTGACTAATGTGTCAAAACAGGGGAATAGTGTTCATAGTTCAGTGAAATGGGTGTACTTTTTGATAAATGGCATTATGGTTTTGAAATTTTAGTTCAAAAGCCTGGTTATAGTGTTTAAGCAATCGAGAAAAACTGTAACAATTTGAGAACAAAGTATAATTTGCACGGTTTTGCGTGATATGATAAGCGATTGTTAGATTTAATCAGCGCGATTTACTGCAATGTCAGAACCAGAACAAAAGTGGATGTTTCTTACTTGCTCAGATGACATTTTCCGGTGAAAATTCTTATGTTGGTCATACTTCCAAAAAGAATAATCTGTGATTCTGAATGACAGTATCCACACCGGCGAGGTGACTGACAGCTGCACTCTCCTCAAACATTGTGTTCATCCGCGCAGTGCGGTGTCGAAGTATAACTCACGTTAAGTTGATAATTCCGCAAATAACTGCAATTGCAGATTTCGAACAGAGATGGCGACAAAGAGGAAAAACTGCGGACTGCAGCTTTAAGGTATAGTAACAACAACTTCAAGTTATGTTACTTTGGTTTAAGCATGTGTCTATAGTGTTCAAGCAACAGGCAAAAACTGTAATGGCTGCTGAAAATTCAGCTTTGCCATCACTAATAATATTTTTGTATTAATTATACTTAAAATAGAAAACGATACTCGGTTACTAACGTAACCTCGGTTCTCTCTAGAGAGGGAACGAGTATTGCGTAAGTTTAGCTTACGCTACGGGAAAGATTCATCTTTTCGAGATATTGAAGCCAAAAAATTATCCTTAATTTTGTATTCATTGTCAACGCAGTGCAGCAGCTAGCAGACCTAGAGCAGGCCATCTCGCGTGCTTATTGGCTGCCCTGCATGCATCTGCTGCAGCCTACCAGTGAGCCCCGCGTGACGTCACACCCAATGAAGGGCGCTCGCGCCTTCATAGCGTCATAGCCCGCCAGAATGGGCGTGGCTTAGCGTATATAAGAAGGGGCTCGTAGGCTGAATTCCCTGGTTTTTCGACAACTGAAGCGAAGTCGCTCGTGGCGCGAGCACGGCCGGTTACGCAATACTCGTTCCCTCTCTAGAGAGAACCGAGGTTACGTTAGTAACCGAGTATCGTTCTCTTACGAGAGGTTCTCTCGTATTGCGTAAGTTTAGCTTACGCTACGGGAACACTTTGTCAACGCCGTGCGCGCCAAGCATCCACCATGAGGCCCCGAACTTTCAGGGAACCCCTATGAGGTGGAGAATAAGGTGGCCAGCTACGCGGGCCATCACTTGTACATAAGCACACATAGGGAATACAGAGCAGCGCGCCGGTCTGTATAGGCACATGGCTCATACCCCACTTAGTGCAGCTCAACCAGGAGAGCTGGGTCATGTGAGAGTGATCTGAGCAGGAGGTCTGGGCAGAATACACCTCTCCTCTAAACCGACAACAGTTTAGCCTGCAAGGCAGGAACTTCCAGGTTATAAAACCTGACAAAGGTAGACGGGGAGCTCCAGCCTGCCGCCACACATATGTCATGGATAGAAATTCCACTGGACCATGCCCACGAAGAGGCCACGCCTCTCGTGGAATGAGCCCTGATGCCCAGAGGGCATTGCAGACCTTTTGACGCGTAAGCGGCTGCTATAGCGTCCACTATCCATCTGGACAGGCTCTGTTTCGAGGAGGCGAGACCTTTGGTGCGCCCACCGAACGAAACAAACAGCTGTTCCGAACGCCTGAATGAGGCGGAGCGCGTAATGTAAAACCTCAGCGCTCTGACAGGGCAGAGGAGGTTCACATCACTTTCGCTGTCAGATGCTGGGAGCGCTGACAACGAGATGACTTGCGCTCTGAACGGAGTGCCCATCACTTTCGGAACATAACCATGTCTAGGTCTGAGGATGACTTTAGAGTCATTCGGCCCGAACTCAAGACACGACGCGCTGACAGACAGCGCATGTAGGTCCCCCACACGCTTTACTGACGACAGTGCAGTCAGAAAGACGGTTTTTAGTGATAGATATTTCAACTCCACAGAATCCAGTGGTTCGAAGGGAAAAGCTTTCAGGGCCTCCAGGACCAGTGAAAGATCCCACATGGGAACCGACGGGGGGCGCGGCGGGTTCATCCTCCTAGCTCCTCTTAGGAAGCGGATGACCAACTCATGTCTTCCCAATGACTGGCCGTGCGTCGATTCTGCGAACGCTGCCACGGCCGCCACATACACTTTGAGCGTGGATGGGGACCTCCCCTTATCCAACAGCTCTTGTAGGAAGGAGAGCAGCTGCGCCACCCCGCATGTCCGCGGGTCCAGACCTCTGTCGGTGCACCATTCCGAGAACACCGACCATTTAGACGCGTAGAGCCTTCTTGTAGAAGGGGCTCTAGACTGCGTGATCGTGTTCATTACTCCTTCTGGCAGGGCAACGAGTACCCGTTGATCAACCATGCGTGCAGAGACCAGCGCTCTGGATGGGGATGCCAGATCGTGCCGCGAGCCTGAGAGAGGAGATCTGCCCTCACCGGAATCGGCCACGGAGCTGTATGTGACAGCCGTGCCAGCTCCGGGAACCAAATCTGATTCTCCCAACGCAGGGCTATGAGGAGCACCGAGTGGCGCGTTTCCCTGATTCTCTTGATTACCTGTGGTAACAGAGAGACCGGGGGAAAAGCATATAGCCGGAGGCTGGGCCAAACCTGGGCCAGCGCGTCCTCGTCCTTCGAGAAGAACGTTGGGCATTGAGCGTTGTCTTTTGACGCAAATAGGTCGACTTCCGCCCTGCCGAACAGGCGCCACAGTTTCTGGACCGTTTGGGGGTGCAGGGACCATTCCCCTGGGGGAACGTTGTCCCTGGACAGTTTGTCTGGGCCGTCGTTCAAATGGCCCGGCACATGCGCCGCCCTCAGCGAGCGCAGGTGCAACTGGGACCAAATAAGGAGGCGCTCCGTCAGATTGCAGAGATTTCTGGATCTGACACCGCCCTGACGGTTTACATAGGATACCACAGACATGTTGTCCGAGCGGACGAGAACATGTTGGTCCTGTATGAACGGGAGGAAGCACTTCAGCGCATTCTCGACCGCTATCATTTCCAGACAGTTTATGTGAAAACACCTCTCTTGGTCTGACCACTGGCCGAAGACCGGTCTGCCCTCGAACAGCGCGCCCCAACCCCAGTTGGACGCGTCTGTCGAAATGACTTTCCGATAAGAGACGGTTCCCATCGTCACTCCCAGCTGGTACCAGTCGGCCACTAACCAGGGCTGCAGAGCCGCTATGCAGGTCTGAGTCACTCTGATTTTCTGACCGCCAGAAACCCAAGCTCGGCGGGACGCGCGAGCATTCAGCCAGCGTTGGAGCGGGCGCATGCGCAGTAGGCCCAGCTGAAGCACCGCTGCAGCTGACGCCATACAGCCCAACATCCTCTGAAAAGTTTTCAAAGGGAGAAAGCTGTCCCTTTGGAAAGACGCGGCTAGGTGGCGAACACGGAGCGCGCGCTGTGCCGATAGACGAGCCGACATAGTCACCGAGTCCAGTTCCATTCCTAAAAAGGAAATTGACTGGCTGGGTAGTAATGAGCTCTTGGTCCAGTTGACCGTGAGACCCAAGCTTTCCAGGTGACTGAGAAGCACTGTTCTGTGAGACAGCAGCTCCGTCTCTGACTGTGCCAAAATCAGCCAATCGTCCAGATAGTTCATTATCCGCAGCCCCTGACTTCTCAGGGGGGCGAGCGCCGCGTCCATGCACTTCGTAAATGTACGGGGTGCCAGAGACAGGCCGAACGGCAGGACGGTGTATTGATATACCTGACCGTCGAAGGCGAATCTCAAAAATCGCCTGTGACGGGGTATTATCTGAATCTGGAAATAGGCATCCTTCAGATCTAGAGAAATAAACCAGTCCCTCGGGCGAACGTGCGCGAGGATTTTCCTGGTCGTAAGCATTTTGAACGGTCTTTTCACAAGCACCCTGTTCAAATGTCTCAGATCTAGGATCGGTCTGAAGGTTCCGTCCTTCTTGGGTACGAGAAAATAACGGCTGTAAAAGCCTGACTCGCTCAGAGAAGGCGGCACCTTTTCTATAGCCCCTTTGCACAGCAGCTTTGCTATTTCTGCGTGAAGTAGGTGTGCTACTTCCGTATTCACTATCGTCGCGGTCCGGGCTCGAAAGCGCGGGGGACGGCGAATGAATTGAAGTGTATAGCCCTGCTTTATTGTGCTCAGCACCCATTCCGAAACCGGCTGCTTTGTGTGAGATGTCCCAATCATAAGGGATGGGGAACCTTTTTTCCTCACTTTTTGACACGCGAGCGGCGCTTTGGGCGGAAAAGCGTTCTGTAAGCGTGAGCGCGTTTGCGCGGGCACGAGACTTACACATGTATTTGACGCCCCGATCAAAATGGATGGGGAGCGTTTTATTATCGCCCTGCGTTTCATGATAACACTTAAACGCGCGGGCAGCGCCCGGGGGGAGGTTTGTGTTAGCAAGCGTGAACGCTCTCTGGCGGGCACGGGACTTACATTCATAACCTGCTGTCTTGACCGTGTAACAGAGCGGGCAGATAGTGGGCACAACACTGTGGACACATTTCTTACATTCAACACTCGAGCGGCTTTTCTGCGCTTTATGAGAGTGTGCTCTGTGGGTGACACGATATTTGATGTGCTTGTGTGTAGGGGTGAACACTGGGAGGTGGGCACTTTCACTACACTTAGAACACTGACGGCGTGAGCCGGACCAGACATAATACTCTTTTTGAGATTTCTCTGGGTCGCCGTGAAAACGGCGTTTGTGTGCAGGCGAGAGGGTGGACAAACCGGCTCGTTGGCTGCTAAATGAACCACTGCAGTAGCCTGACTGAAGGGGACTGACAGGGAAATAAGCTTCGACGGCGGTCCGGCCGCGGCGGGACACGCGCGTCTTTTCTCTCTCTTTGTTAGGAGGATTTCGCGTGCTCAGACTTCAGCGTGATCTTCTGCCGAGGCCCCCTGGGGGGCGGCGGTCTGTGACGGCTGTCTGAGCGCGACCTAGGGCGGCCGCCCTGACGTCGCTGCGAAGGCTGGGGTTGTGCTGGACGCTGGGTGTTAGCTCGTACAGGAGGCTGGCTTTGTTTCTCGCGAGAGCGGCCTGTAGCGGAGCTCGAGCGTCGCGGCAGGAAGAGATTCATGGCCTGCGTGGTCTTCTGCACTTCAGAGAAACGGTCAACGATCCCGTTAACCGCTGGGCCGAAGAGACCAGTGGGGGAGAGCGGCGCGTTCAGGAAGGTGGCTTGCTCAGTTTCCCTCATATCCGCGAGCGTCAACCAGAGATGCCTCTCTGTTACAGTCAACGCGGCCATGGCTCGTCCGATAGCCTGAGCTGCGGTTTTGGTGGCGCGGAGAGAGAGATCCGTCGCGCTTCTCAGATCTGTAACCGCAGCTGGATCCCGGCCCTTCTCGTCCCATTCACGGAGGAGGTCGGCTTGCAGGATCTGTAACACAGCCATGGAGTGGAGAGCAGACGCGGCCTGGCCGGAGGCGGCATATGCGCGGCCGACCAAGGCGGACGTGGTTCTGCAGGCTTTAGACGGGAGGGCTGACCGAGACCGCCATCTCGCGGAGGGCGGGCAAAGGTGCGCTGCGACCGTCTCTTCCACAGGGGGAATAGCCGTGTATCCCTTCTCGGCGGCGCCGTCCACTTGGGAGAGCGACGCGGAGGCCTGGGACTGAAGTCTCGAGGAGAATGGTGCATTCCAGGACTTCGTTAGCTCCGTATGAAGTTCCGGCAGGAAAGGAGCGGGCCTGCTCGTTGAAGCTGCACGGCGGCGGCTTTGAAGGAAACAGCCGTCGAGCCTGTTCGGCGCGGGTTCCTTCGGCAGCGACCACTCGAGCCCGAGGCGGTCGACGGCCTGCGTCAGCAGGCGCATAAGCTCCGCGTCAGCTCCAACGCGGGAACGGCTGGATTCCTGGATCGACGAGGAGCCGGAGTGAAGCGACCATTCCTCGCTGTCCGATGCCAGGATGGAGCAGCAGTCTCTCGTGGCATGTTCCTCGGCCTCCTCCTCAGACGCGACGGCAGTGAGGCTCGTGAGCGGCAGCTGCGCGTCGGGGAGGGGAGGCGGGGAGGGCGAAAGCGAGGCTCGAGGGAGATCCTCCGGCGAGCGCGTCGCTGTGGCCACGGGCTCCGGCTGCCTCAGGGAACGGCGCTTCTTCCTGCGCGGTCCCCCGGAGGGCGAAGCGGCTGCATCCGGGTTAAAGACTTCGAGTCGAGCCCGTAGGGTCGACAGCGGAAGCGCTTCGCAGAACTCGCAGCCCCCGGACGCGAGGGCGAGTTCTGCATGTTCCAGGCCCAGGCAGAGAGCGCAGATCACGTGGCGGTCTCCAACGCTGAGCGGGGCTCTGCACGAGCCGCAGGAAGTGCGAGGCATCTTTAAAAAGACGCTCGCGCTCTTTTAGAAATAGCTCTTTTAGAATGCAATGTAAAAGGATACGTCGCCGGATAGCGTAGCTCGCACGGATGGCTGAAGGTGGCGAAGACGGCCGGCTTCCTCAGCGCTGTCCTAAGCTGGCTGTTCGCTGTTCGACGGCGGCGGTGGCTTCTCTCAGATCCAGCGATGCGGAGAGCTCGCTGAAGAGTCGAAAAATCAGGGAATTCAGCCTACGAGCCCCTTCTTATATACGCTAAGCCACGCCCATTCTGGCGGGCTATGACGCTATGAAGGCGCGAGCGCCCTTCATTGGGTGTGACGTCACGCGGGGCTCACTGGTAGGCTGCAGCAGATGCATGCAGGGCAGCCAATAAGCACGCGAGATGGCCTGCTCTAGGTCTGCTAGCTGCTGCACTGCGTTGACAATGAATGCAAAATTAAGGATAATTTTTTGGCTTCAATATCTCGAGAAGATGAATCTTTCCCGTAGCGTAAGCTAAACTTACGCAATACGAGAGAACCTCTCGTAAGAGAACAGTTATTTTAAATAAATAAAAAATCACATCATTACAATTTTACTGTATTTATTATCACATTTATTATCAGAAAATATGTTATCTCACACAGATTAGCTGTTCATGTTCTATTTTAGAAAAGACAATCTGCATTTAGAATCAGTTTAAAAATAGCCAGTAAGTATAAATAAAGTGCTATTATTTACTCTATGCTTTCAATTTTAAAAGCTTGTTTATGTGTTTGTCTCTTTCTCCTAAGTCACTATGATGTCTAAAATCAGGATGATGTGAAAAACATGGCACTGGGGTCAAGGCGAGAGAGAGAGAGAGAGAGAGAGAGAGAGAGAGAGAGAGAGAGAGAGAGAGAGAGAGAGAGAGAGAGAGAGAGAGAGAGAGAGAGAGATGTAATTGGCCCTGAACAGCAGTCATATCACTTGCCACCTGGGTTCCTCAAACCCCTTTCACCTCAGAATAGCAACAGAAATGCTGCTAGTGCTGTTCCTCCCTCCTTTCTTCTGAAATTCCCAATGTCTATCATTCCTGCCCCTTCGTCATCCTGTCATCGGTCCGTTACTTTGATAAATTGACATGAGCGAGATTTCTGAGATGTCATACCTTAAGGCTTTTTGCTTTGAAGTTAGTGCTGAGCTTTTGCAACACATCTATTTTCATTTCAATTTACTGTGTGATTCAACTGCAGAGGGGGCCCAAGAAGTGTAAGGGACTAATAGATATCTGGCCCCGGCCAGCTCGACCTCCGAGTGCTTGGGTACCAGGTGAGTTGAAACAATGTTGCATTAAAGCTCAATAATAACATCTATGTACGTCAGTGAATCAGACCAGACAGACATACTTGAGTATCAGCGAGCAATAATGCGATCCAGACGGAAAACGAAAATGAAGTTCCTGTATAAGAGATTAATGAGTTGATGACAGCTGAATTAGGATAATATACAGCTGGTGCATGTCTTCCTCAAAGAAATTAACCAAATGGCTCTGCAAGGGGTTGTTTCACGAGTTCACACATACATGAAATCAAATGCAAATATTAATGCGTATTTGGCTTGCTGTCCGGGGGAGGGCTCCGAGCCCGGAATTTTGCCCGAACCCAGAGTACTCCCCCTATACTGGGGTAGACCCAGCCGAGTGTGAGGTGATGGGGTGGTGGAGGGATGCTGAGAGACTTGTCGTGAGACAGGAGGTGAGGAAAAGCTTTATTTATACCGGCTTCCTCTTGAGTTGATTGGTTGATTACCTGAACATGCTCCTCCCGAACTTTGTTAGATAAAACTTCATTTCAAGAGGTTTATTCAGTCATATTTCAAGTGTGGCTGCCTGAAATGAAAATGTTTGTGTAGAAAAAAATCCAGGGAAGAGATTCACAGGAATGTTACTGAAATAACAAAACTAAGCTTTTATTTTTTGTTGCAAAACGATTTTAAAAATGTATCATATGGACAATTTATTGTATGACATGCAGTTGCCCTGAACTCCAGAGAAATCCTCCTTCTAAACAACAACACATCACACAGACTCACCCTCTGTTTGAATACATTAGTTAGTTATTAGGAGTTCAATGAAAAGAGTGAATGTGGCTGTACTTTGAGCCAATACAAAATGTGTACACATTTCACCAAGGTTAGATTTCGGGTTACAAGATAAAGATCCATTCAAATAAGAAAAGCAAAAATCTTTTAGGCAAATGTAACTAAACTGAATGCAACATTTTCACGTTTCATATTGTAGGATTACAAATTTATTTAAATGTTTAATTTAGGTTCCAGTACAATAGTATATAAACTGAGAAAGTTCTGTAGATTGAATTTAGCATTCAGCTGTTGAGCACGAGATTCCTGTCCTGTTCTGTTTCTCTCTATACAGCCGCCAGACCTGTTTCTCTCTATTGTAAGTTAAATGAGTCAGATTACTGAGACTCCCACCCTTTGTCTCTATGATAATTTAAGGTTTGAGCAATCTAGTCAGGCTGATTGGATTAGCATCTCAAGCCCCTGAATAACTGCTATGCTGATGAGATCAGGGCTGGGGAATTTCCGGTAACGAGCTGACTTCCGTACTACATTTGCATGTTTTGTTTCAGAGCGACTCCACCCCTATGTAATCCCTCCCTCTTATAATGTATATATACTACAATGTTTGACTCAAGAAGTCAGACGAAATTGAGATGCTACAGCGACGCAATAAAGAACTTCTGCTTGAAAGATACCTCAACGTCTCCTGGTCTGCGCTTCTGACTTGTCTACACTTTAGAAGAAAATAGTTCACAACAATATCAAAATCCTATGTGCTGGTGTCTGAGAGAGCATTTGTATGCAGTATATGTCTTGAATGGATATTGATTTACTAAGAAAAGCTATTCTATTGAAATCATTACTGGTTGGCTGGAGACATGTCTTGAAACAGAAGTTTGTTATCCAAACACCAGATAATTACCTATTTAAACATGCACACGGATACAACATGAACGCACGAGCTGTCCTTGGTGCTGAATTGTGATTCAATCTGTAGTTTAAGTCAGTAGTCATGTAGCAAATGCTTTTGTCCAAAGCGACTGTACAGACATGTCACAAGGTGACGAACTAGAGACGGAACTACACAGCCCGCGGAGGGATGTTTCCGCCCGGAGCGGTTTCAACCGAACACCAAGCCAGCCTCGGATGCGTCGCTACCATAGTAACAGCAGCCGCTGATGACGGAGTGACAACAGGTGCGGCGCATTAAGCGACTGTCTGATGATTGGGACACGCAGCCTTTTAGAAGCGGATAAAAGCAAAGCTTGGAGAGACCGAGTGGTGTTGTGTTGGGTTGCTGTTGCTGTTGCGTCTTGACTCTTGTTCCTGTTCGAGGTGGGCTGAGAGGTTTCTGTGGGACAAATCGGCTGGGGAGATCGATCTGTGGAAAGGAATCCGCTACGAAGAACGGGGTGGCGGAGAACAGAGAGACGGAGGGCGAAGTCATCTATAAAATACCCTCGAGTCCACTTACCTGGGTGAAGATAAGTACTAACCTTCTCCTGGCTGTATTGCATGTGATTTGCACACAAGATACTCTATATGAGGAGAAGTGATATAGAAACCGGAGTCCAGACGCCTGAATGAGAAGACAGCTGTTATGATTTGTGATTGTAGTCGCTGAATTCTTCCGTCTTACTGCCCCCGCTGTCCAGAGCGAGGAGGTGGGCCGTGACCTTAAATTTCACGGAGTGGATGAGAGTGACGTGTGTTAATGCTGTGTCCCACGGTGTGTGGTTGAAGTGAAGTTATTGCATGCTTACTGTACAGAATTCTGTCACGTGCCCATCGGTCTTGCCTTGTGTTACAGTCCGAAGTTTTCTGAGGAAGAGATTAAATGACAATGGATTTTAAGCCTGCTGTATTCTGATTCAATATTGATGCTGTTCTGGGGAACGGAGGAAATCCAGTTACCTGCTGTTCTGAGTGTGTCCCATCTGAAGCCCGCTGCATTTCGTCTCATCATCGCTGTTGGGGAGAACGGAGGAAACTCAGGTATCCGTTGTTCTGAGTGTTGTATATCCAAAGCCTGTTGTATTCTGATTCATCATTGATGCTGTTCTGGAGAACGGAGGAAATCCAGTTACCTGCTGTTCCGAGTGTGTCCCATCCGAAGCCCGCTGCATGTCGTCTCATCATTGCTGTTGTGGAGAACGGAGGAAAACTCAGGTATCCGTTGTTCTGAGTGTTGTATATCCAAAGCCTGTTGTATCCTGATTCATTATTGATGCTGTTCTGGAGAACGGAGGAAATCCAGTTATCTGCTGTTCTGAGTGTTTCCTATCTGAAGCCTGCTGCATTCGGTTTCATCATCATTGCTGTGGAGAACGGAGGAAAACCAGTTATCTGCTGTTCCGAGTGTTTCCTATCTGGAGCCCGCTGCATTCTGTTTCATCCTCGCTGTCGTGGAGAACGGAGGAAGCCCAGGTATTTTTTGTTCTGAGTGTTGCACATCCAAAGCCTGCTGTATTCTGATTCATCATTGCAGTTGTGGAGAACGGAGGAAACCCAGGTATCTGTTTTTCTGAGTGGTATACAGCCATAAGCCTTCTGCACCCGATGAATTGGGAAAGACCAAACGTACGTGGAGTACCTACTTGCTGTCCAGTCGACGCCCCTTCACAACTGTAAGCCTTCTGCACCCGACGTATTGGGAAAGACCAAACGTACGTGGAGTACCTACTTGCTGTCCAGTCGACGCCCCTTCACAGCCGTAAGCCTTCTGCACCTGACGTATTGGGAAGAGCCCACTGTGCTTGGAGTACTCACCTGCTGTTCAGTCGACGTCCCCCGCCACAGCGGTAAGCTTTCTGCACCTGTTGTACTGGGAAGAGCCAACCGTACTTGGAGTACCTACTTGCTGTCCAGTCGACGCCCCTTCACAGCCGTAAGCCTTCTGCACCTGAGGGACTGAGGAGAGTCAACCGTGCTGAGAGTTCTTACCTGCGGTCCAGTCGATGCCCCTTCACAGCCGTAAGCCTTCTGTACCCGACGTATGGGGAAGGACCAAACGTACTTGGAGTACCTACTTGCTGTCCAGTCGACGTCCCCGCCACAGCTGTAAGCTTTCTGCACCTGCTGTACTGGGAAGAACCAACTGTACTGAGAGTACTTACCTGCTGTCCAGTTAACGTCCCCTTCACAGCCGTAAGCCTTTGGCACCTAAGAGTCTGGGAAGAGTCGACCGTACTGATCACTTACCTGCTGCCCCGCCGACGTCCCCTGCAGCCATTGGATGCTGAGAAAGAAGAAGTTTTAAATTAGGATTTACAAATTCTTTTAAGTCAATAAAGTCTGTTCAATTTTTACCTCGTTGTTCTGCTTGGTTTCTGGTCTGCTCCTCAGTGGTACTGGCTAAAGGGAGGGTGTAGACTGAATCGACCCCCCCCGACCTGTGACAGACACTTATTAGAGGGATAGTTTCCCTGCAGCATCCTTCAATGTCTTGCTCAAGGGCACAAATGGTGATAGCTCATGGCTCGCTTTATGTGGGAATTGAGAAAACTTATGACAACGCAGCAGGGAGCCACGTCTTGCCCAAACTCAGCCCCTTAACATCAACTGTTTTAGAGTTTTCCCATTAGATAGCCCAACATATTCATGTTTATCATGTAGACATGCATATGTCAGACCTACCAGCCAACTTCAGCAGCCCTTTCATTCATTTGATCTTTCACTGATGTGATGCCCACTGTACAGTCCTATCTTCATTCTTTCACATTGTTGCTCTCTCCTTCCCCTCACTCCCCTGTGGGAGAGAGCAACATTGGCATTCCATACAGACATTCCCTGCACACACAGAGAGGGAAGTTGCACATGGACACGTAATTGAATTCTTCACGTACCGGAGACAGGAGTATGTTGGACTCTGTTCTGACAGTGTACAGACAGAAGAAATACAGAGAGAGGATTTGTGTTTATCCCCGCATGCGTCCTTCCGATCACATCTCTTCCTGTCTCTGTTCCTGTTCTCTCTCTCTCTCTCTCTCTCTCTCTCTCTCTCTCTCTCTCTCTCTCTCTCTCTCTCTCTCTCTCTCTCTCTCTCTGTGTGTGTTTGAAACTTTATCTCTTTCAGACACTTTGTACTTTATTTGCAACAATGCTATATCACGAGAAACAAGAAGCTGAGTGGAATGTTAATCATATGATTTTTTGATGTTGTTGTTTTAATTGCAGTCAGAGCATTATGTTAATAACGACTGATAACGAAGCACTGTCTCTCAGGTGTAGTTAGATCTGATAATCTCCCACGTGTGTGTGTGTGTCTGTCTGGCTCTTTGTTTGTGTGTCATTATCGAATGCAGACCTTCCCCAGTGACTGAGGAAAGATTAATAAGGACAATCTACCATAAAAAAACTAAAAGCATTTTACTGAGTGAAGTTAAGGTATTTCTTTCTTTCTTTCTTTCTTTCTTTCTTTCTTTCTTTCTTTCTTTCTTTCTTTCTTTCTTTCTTTCTTTCTTTCTATTGCATTCTTAATGTTGTTATTTTAAGTGTGTGTAGTCTAAAGAACAACACATTAATTATACCTCTCATGATTATGTGTTCAATACAAAGAAATACATTTCTATTTTAGCATTAAAACTGTTGTGGGCTTTACCACAAACAGAACAGAACTTCCAAAGAGTTAAAAAAACAGATAACAACATTAGGACTCCTTAAAACTAAATACATTCAGGCTATAAAAATGTATTTTCATCATGTAGCATGTTCATCATGTAGTGTTCTGCCAGAGCTTGTAGAAGATTTTATTATTTAGAAAATAAATAATGTAGCTATATATCTATTATTTCCTCTGTGGGTAACTTTGGTTTGACTTTTGGAAGCATGAAGAAAGGCCGGAATGTTGCTGCAGCAGAAAATTCTATTCTGAGAAGTCACATGACCTTTACCCAAAATATCTATAGGGTGTGTTGCCCATTTTTGGAAAAGGATGTATGGTGTGTAAGCCAAGCAAAAAACTGGAGCAACCTTCTGCAGAAGATGCTCGGCTTTGTTGTAAAATAAAGTCTAATATTTCTGGCATCAAAGATCTCTGAGAAGTGATTTCACAAAAGAGAGAAACCACAACAAGCTCTGCTAGCTTCTTTAACTCAACAAACATTTCTAGGTAAACTGAGACATGAATAAATCTGTAAGAGTGTGTAGGTGTAAAGCATCATTCAGAGCACAGCATGACTCTTTGAAATATGTCCCATGGAAAATTATCATTCTTACCATTTTAAAACTTTAGCTCCAGGCAAAAAAACATTTGTGAGACAGCAAGATAAGACTTGAACCAAGTGATCCCTTTTAAGAACCCAAAACCCTTAAAACTCTGTTTTAATATGAAAATTGAGATGTTGCAACTTGTAAAGTGATGATTGGGCTTTAAAGTGATAGAAGCTTTAAGATGTGGTGCTGGGCAGGGCAAGTCTTAAAGACTTCAAGATGATGTAATGACCCTAATGAAAAAATGTAAAATACCTTTATTTCATACCAAGTATACAAATCCTTTAAAGGGATAGTTCACCCAAATTTTTTTATTATTTCATTAATTACCCTCATGTCGTTCCAAACCGTAAGACTTTTGTTAATTTTGGAACTCAAATGAAGATTTTTTAATTATTATTATTGAAACCTGAGAGCTTTCTGTCCCTCCACTGACAGCTTACGCAACTACCACTTTGACGCTACAAAAAGTTCATAAAGAGATCGTAAAACTAATCCATATGAATTGAGTAGTTTAGTCCAAATTTCCTGAAGATACTCAATCGCTTTATAAGACAAACAGATTTAGTTTAGGCTTTTATTCACATTTAAACATTGATTAGCGTACATAAACAGAAGCTCAACTGAACCTGCTTGACGCGCGAGAACAAACCTCTTGTGGAAGCTCAAACTCAAAGCGTACACAAGAGAATGACAACACGAGTTCCATTTTAGCACAATCAAATATATTTAAGTATATCTTTAACTGGACCTCAGCACTATTTCCAGATAACTAAAATGCATTCAAAACAAAATTAGTTGTTCCAATTTAGCAGACTTTTAAGTATATCAATGTAGTATACCAAAAGTAGCCTATACTGTATATAGTAGTATATAGGTAGTATACAATTGCAGGGTATTTATATTTAGTACATAAATATGTAAATGTATTTGTAATATACTTAGCATAACATAAATGTATTTCAAATACATGTTGGTATATTTATTTTCACTAGGGGATGCATGTGAATGAATTGACACACTACATTTTAACTGTAAAAATATAACTGGATGAACATTTACAAAATACATGTATCTGAAGAATATTGTTAGCATGGGGTTGCAGCAAACACGAAAATGAATGTAGGCCTAAATAATGTCTTTAATGAACTTGACAGATGATTCCAGGAACAGGTAAATAAAGACAAAACAACCTACTGTAAACAGTGCTTAACTTAAATGAGACCGGACAACTGAACACTGAAAACGTCTCAGGTTACGAATGTAACCTCTGTTCCCTGAGAACAGGGAACGAGACAATACGTCATCGACGTTATGGGGAACGCCTCAGGCGTGACAGGTGTCTGAAATCACTATCAAATCACGTCAATCACATTGACCGGCGACAGCCCGTGAATCATTAACGTGAATGATTAACGTGCGACCTGGAAGTATATAAGGGCGCCTTGCAAACATGACAAATCACCTTATCGTCTGAAGGGACTGTACGGTAGGCAAGCCCCGAGGCATGGCAGGGAGACGTATTGTCTCGTTCCCTGTTCTCAGGGAACAGAGGTTACATTCGTAACCTGAGACGTTCCCTTTCGAAGGGAACTCAACAATACGTCATCGACGTTATGGGGAACGAAATACCCACTCCGCCATGCTGAGGGGAGTGCATGCCCAAAGGCAGTGACAACTGTCAGAACCAGCTATTTCAAATGAAACGCTAGAACCACTCATCGTCAGGTCACAGTAGGCTGTCAGTGACAGCATTCCCTACGGTCATAGCCTAAGCTATAAGCCTCACAGGAAACCTCCATAAACATGGTTAAATGAAAAGGCCTACCTGGGCCTGCTCAAAGGCCTAGGACCACAACTTCAATTAGAAGGGGTCCCTTCTAGGGAATGTGGCTAGGGAACCCGAATGAACCCCAGCCAGTCACTATTCAGGGGAACGTACTCACCCCGAAGTGCCACCAGGACGGCCTGACCTGGCGTCAGAGCATAGACACTTAGTCTGGCCACTTCCTGTCTGTCCGAAGACAGAGCCTCTGGACACTTGCCTTAAGTAAGGCATCCAACCCGAGGGACTGCGAAGCTGGCAGTGAACCACTCGGCCCGGATCTCAGAGACGGGATATCCCGGAGAGTATGACTCAGCAAGTGCTTTCCAACCCTTACCAGCGAGGGGAGTTTCTCTACTCGATCCATGGATCTACCCAGTGCTTGTGTTACAAACACTGAGGAGGCCTGTGAAGGCCTAAGGGCTGATCTAGCTGGGAGGCCTCACGAGAGGCCTACGACCGTCTGACCAGACTCAGGAGTCCGCGTGCTCACAGTGACCCTCAATGAGGGGAGCATATGGTCCCCCTGGTAGGCAAAACCAGGCTGTAGGCAGGAAAGAGGTTCCGAGAGGGAACCAGTAGCAGAGAATGAACACTTTAGTCGAGCCAGGGCGCAAGCTCGCCTTCAGCAGCTGCCTGATAAGGCCAACTGAAATGATAGCAAGAGGCCACTAGCTTCCTGAACCCTCCTACAACCTGATAACCACAGTATGTGGGGACCCTCAGGGAGGCCTGGTGAGGCCTACTACCTGACCGTACTCACTCAGGGAGGCCTGGGGGAGCCTACTACCTGATAACCACAACCTGTGGAAACTCACCGTCAGAGAGGCCTGGTGAGGCCTACTACCTGACCGTTCTCATTCAAGGAGGCCTGGAGGAGCCTACTACCTGATAATCACAGCATGTGGGAACTCACCCTCAGGGAGGCCTGGTGAGGCCTACTACCTGACAGCCATAATATCTGGGAGCATTTTCTGCTACCCGATAGAAAGTCAGGCTAGCTGTTCAGTTATCTGACCTTGGGCTTGTCTCCAGGGAGGCCTGGTGAGGCCTACTACCTGATAACCATCTCAAATGGGAATTCACCTTCAGGGAGGCCGGGTGAGGCCTACTACCTGATAGCCAATGTAGGTGAGGATTCGCCTTCAGGGAGGCCGGGTGAGGCCTACTACCTGATAACCATCTTAAATAGGAAATCACCTTCAGGGAGGCCTGAGTGGCCTACTACCTGATAGCAACTGGTAGCTGAGTTCGGGTGACAGTTCCAAGGCGGCCTGTTAAGGCCAACCAGCTGGGGACTCGCCTATCAGGGAGGCCCGGTTGGGCCTACCAGCTAATAGCAAGTCAATTCCTACAAAGGAACACTGTTGGGAACCATACTACACCAACGTAACTATTGGGCCCACCCACAGGAGGCCTAGTTTGGCTAGCTACCTGCAGCAGCTATAAAGTATGTCCCACAACGTTGGGACTCACCTCCGAGGAGGCCTGTTTAAGGCCTACTACCCACCGGTGAGTCAACTGCCCGAACCACCAAGGCCAACTATTTCTCTCGAGAAGTGGCCTACAGCGCCCTATTGGGGGCTGCCCATACAAGGAGGCCTGCTGAGGCCTACTACCTGATGGCGCAGCCTTCGTTGGCAGATAAGCTGTTTACACAGCGCCTACAGCATCCTGGTGCCTAATCACATTGCCCACGGCAGTGTACTCAGCAAGAGAGCTCAGCAAGAGAGCTTAAAAACAAGGGGAGTACAACATACGCCACTCTGCCTCAACGGAGGCCCCAGTTAGTCAGCGGCCTACCATCTATGCATGGGCGTCAGCTCAGGGCAATGCTCTGGCTACAGGGGAGCGTATTTCGACCAAAGAAGAAGTGAAGGCTTACCTCATACTCGACCCGAGCCATAGTGGTGCGAGGTAGGATAAACAGAACTGGGAGTGAAGTACTCAGACCTACCCTGAATCACAGGGGAATACTCACACCTCACCCTGAGGTTACCAGGGGGCGGGCCTGCCAGCGGCTCTAGGGGTGACAGAAATGTATCTGTGCCCAACCTAGGGGAGTGGGGCTTGAATGAAAGCCACCCACCTACACCCAGGCGCTCGAGCAGTAGCTCAGCGAGGTAAGTGAAGCCCATACTGGCGGCCTAAATCCGTAGGCCAGTTCTGCACGGCAGGGTCGGGCAGGAGACTCAGTCTTCTTCGTGAAGCGAAAGACGGCCTAACCCTGCTCAAAAGGACTTATATACCACGGAGGCCTAACTGAGGCCTACCGTATCCTTATAACCCATCCTCTGCACCACGCTGCATTACTCTAGTCACCCCGGAATGCAGAGAAGGGGGCGGGCCTTGGCCTAACGACTCCCATGGGAGGAGGCTGATTATACAGGGATGCCAAAAACCTACATTCACAAAGTGAAGAGTCAGAGGAAGAAATGCTAATTTTAGCAGAACGCCTCTAATATCCCTGGCACAGCCTAAGCCAGCTACAGAGGCGGCCCTGGTGAGGGCCAACCTGTAAGCATAGATCTATCTGAGGGCTCAGAGGAGCCACAGCCTAATAAGGAATAAAATCTGTATTATTCGATACAAAAGGCTGCAGAATCGCTCAGCCTAATGAAACCCAAACAGAGCTCAAAGGGCGAAATACTCAGGAAAGTCAAACGGTCCCGTGGGCCGGACTTAAGATCTATCTGAAGCTCTAGCATCAGTCAACACTCTAAATAAAAATTTTTAAGAGAGAGACCAACTACTCTACCCTGAGTTAGTCCAAAACGTGGGTTCGTGGAAAAAAGCCCATGTTAACAAGCTGCCAATTGGCGCACTATGGGCGCGAGGGATCGTAGGGTGAATTTGGATGACAATTGCCCACAGACTTGGTAGAGAGTGGGCCTTTATTAATAACCCCCCTATTCACGGATCCTTACTTACTTGCCACGGAACCGTTGGTTTTCGGACAACTCTAGTGGGCGATAGAGAGCATATTGCCCCATGACCCCCCCCCCCCCAACCCCCCCAACCCCCCCCCCCCCATCCCACTAACCCATTTTTTGTCCAATAACCCACTGTATTGGGCAAATGCCCCCCCACCCCCCCCCACCCACCCCCCACCCCCCCCCCCCGTCCCACGGACCCATTTTTTGTCCAATAACCCATTATATGGCGCAAACTTCCCGTTGACCCCCCCACCCACTCCCACCCACTCGCAGGCCACGCCCCCGTCCCACGAACCCACTTTTTGTCCAATAACCCACTGTATGGCGCAAACTTCCCGTTGACCCCCCCCACCCACTCCCAGGCCACGCCCCCGTCCCACGGACCCACTTTTTGTCCAATAACCCACTGTATGGCGCAAACTTCCCGTTGACCCCCCCCACCCACTCCCAGGCCACGCCCCCGTCCCACGGACCCACTTTTTGTCCAATAACCCACTAAATTTACCAAAAGTTCCAAACGGGGACGCAGGGTCGTGGGACGTTGAGATTTGAGATTCTGGCCCTCCAGGGGCCCCTGACGCGGGGCCCCGAAGCGCGGATCTCTAGGGCCTTTAGAAAAATTTGACATTGCTCTAGCGCCCCCTGCTTTTGGTATGTCGGTCAGGGAGGGCCAAGGGGTCAGCGTGCCGAATTTGGGGCCCCGGGGACATTTCGAAAAAAATCCCACTCGCCCATTGAATGAATGTATTTTGCCACAGTGGTTTCTCGGACGACGCTTCGAAAGGGCCGACGGACTAGGGGGCGCCGTTTTCCGACTCGCCACGGCCCCCTGGTGCGGGCGGAGAAGTTTGGTGGCCCTGGGGCCTCGTTCAGTGGTCGAAAGGTCAAAAAAGTGTGAAAAACACGTTACAAGGGTCAAAAAGGTCAAACCAACGGAACGCGCGACCGCACGGAGACGGAAGGTCGCGGGAGCCCGAAACTCGGCGAGTTCCGTCGTCTGGTGGCCCCGAGTCGGGCCCCCGAGTTTGAGGGCCCTAGCCGCTTGCCAAGCGTTTAAAGTCCGGACGAGTGTACGGCTGAAAACGGGCCTGTTTCTGAGTGTCTGCCATTGACCTCAATGGCAGACAGAGAGATGGATCAAAGCTGATAAAAAATACTTTCTCAGGCCCTAGGCCCGGGCCCTTTTGGTATGTCGTTCGGGGCGGGCCCAGGGTTCACCGTGCAGAGTTTGGGGCCCCTGGGACATTTCTATCAAAATCCCACTCGCCCATTGAATGAATGTATTCGCCACAACGGTTTCGCGGACGCCGCTTCGGAAGGGCCGACCGACTAGGGGGCGCCGTTTTCCGACTCGCCACGGCCCCCTGGTGCGGGCGGGAAAGCTTGGTGGCCCTAGGGCCTCGTTCAGGGGCCGAAAGGTCAGAAAAGGGACCGCGCATTAGGGTTAGCGTCAGAATTAGGGTTAGCTTCTGAAAATGTTTTGCCTTCGCTCAAGGGCCCGGTGCTTTTGGCACGTCGCTCGGGGCGGGCCCAGGGGTCAGCATGCCGAATTTGGGGCCCCGGGGACATTTAGAAAAATATCCCACTCGCCCATAAAATGAATGTATTTTCCACAATGGTTTCGCGGACGCCGCTTCGGAAGGGCCGACCGACTAGGGGGCGCCGTTTTCCGACTCGCCACGGCCCCCTGGTGCGGGCGGGAAAGCTTGGTGGCCCTGGGGCCTCGTTCAGGGGCCGAAAGGTCGAAAAAGGGACGCTCGTCCGCGAACCCGTTGCGCCGTTAAATGGCCCGTGGGACGGCCCCCGCACGGAGACGCAGGGTCGTGGCGCATTGAGATTTGAGATTCTGACCCTCCAGGGGCCCCCGACTCACGGCCCCGAAGCTTGAAAATCTGGGACCTTCCTAAAAAAAGTTTGCCACTTATAACCAACTTTCGCTCAAAAGGCTCTGAGGGTGCATGAGTGAGAGACACACAAGGCCGAGATTAGTGTTAAAAGGGCGGGAAAGTGTTGCCTTCGGTCTAGAGCCTTGCGCCTTTGGCATGTAGCTCGGGGCGGTCCCAGGGGCCACCGTGCAGAGTTTGGGGCCCCTGGGACATTTCTATCAAAATCCCACTCCCCCATTGAATGAATGTATTTTGCACAGTGGTTTCGCGGACGCCGCTTCGGAAGGGCCGACCGACTAGGGGGCGCCGTTTTCCGACTCGCCACGTCCCCCCGGTGCGGGCGGGAAAGCTTGGTGGCCCTAGGGCCTCGTTCAGGGGCCGAAAGGTCGAAAAAGGGACGCTCGTCCGCGAACCCGTTGCGCCGTTAAATGGGCCGTGGGACGGCCCCCGTACGGAGACGCAGGGTCGTGGTACCCCGATACTTCAGATTCCGACTCTCCAGGGGCCCCTGACGCGGGGCCCCGAAGCGTGGGGCCCTAGGGCCTTTAGAAAAAATCGCCCCTCCCCCGAAAAAAAATTAAAAACCTGAAAGGGCCTTTTCAGTCTGAGAGGGAAACAGCCCTGAGAGAGGATTTCTGCACAGAGGCTGAGAAAAATTTCACTCTGCTCTAGCGCCCCCTGCTTTGGGTACATCGGTCGGGGAGGGCCAAGGGGTCAGCTTGCCGAATTTGGGGCCCCTGGGACATTTCTGAAAAAATCCCACTCGCCCATTGAATGAATGTATTTTGCCACTGTGGTTTCGCGGACACCGCTTCGCAATGGCCGATCGACTAGGGGGCGACGTTTTCCGTCTTCCCACGGCCCCCTGGTGCGGGCGGAAAAGTTTGGTGGCCCTGGGCCCTCGTTCAGGGGTCGAAACGTCGAAAAAGTGTGAAAAAAGCACATTTTGAAACTGACAGGAGTCGAGAAGGTCAAACCAACGAAACGAGCTGCCACACGGACACGGAAGGTCGCAGGAGCCCGAAACTCGGCGAGCTCCGTCGTCTGGTGACCTCGAGCGGGGCCCCAGAGTTTGGGGGCCCTGGCCGCTTTCTAAGCGTTTCTTAGGCCCCGTTCGTTACGAGCCCATTCATTGTGGATGGTGACTGAAAAATGTGGATGGTGACTGGAGATTTTTTTTAATTTTTTTTTATTAAACCACCTCTACTGTACTAAGCACACTCCACTGAACACATCACACTAATTTTTAAGTTATTTCGGTGTTTGGTTTGCATGAAAACGAGTGTCTTCGAAACCATTTTTTGGCGGGAAAAATGGTTTCTTCGCGGACAAAGTGGTTTTTAAGCTAGGCTTTCGAAATATTTTAATGAAACGTGTTTGGGGAGACTCTGTGGGATGCCCCGGAAAAGTTTGGTGGCCCTGGGGCCTCGTTCAGGGGCCGAAATGCCGAAAAAGTGGCCAAAACCGACATGCCTGCAAATGGCCCGTGGGACGGCCCCTGTACGCAGACGGAGGGTCGTGGCACCCCGGGACTTTGGATTCCGACTCTCCAGGGGCCCCTGACGCGGGGCCCCGAATCCTGGAACTCGAGGGCCCCTGCAAAAAAACGCCCCTCCCCCGCCATCAAATCATTTAAAGGCCTGAAAGGCTCTTTCAGTGTGAGAGTGAAACAGCCTCGAGGGAGAGATTTTGCATAGAGGCTAAAATATATTTGCCTTTACTCTAGGGCCCGGTGCTTTCGGTACGTCGCTCGGGGCGGGCCCAGGGGTCACCGTGCCGAATTTGGGGCCCCTGGGACCTTTCCATGAAAATCCCACTCGCCCATTTAAATGAATCACCACAACGGTTTCGCGGACTTCGCTTAGAAACGTCCGATCGACTAGGGGGCGCCATTTTCCTTCTCGCCACGGCCCCCTGGTGCGGCCCTAAAAGTTTGGTGGCCCTGGGGCCTCGTTCGGCGGTCGAAAGGGTGAAAAACACGTCACGGGGTCAAAAAGGTCAAACCGACGGAACGCGCTCCCGTGAGGAGACGGAAGGTCGCAGGGGCCCGAAACTCGGCGAGTTCCGTCGTCTCCCGTCCCTGAGTGGGGCCCCCGAGTTTGAGGGCCCTAGCCGCTTTCTAAGCGTTTCCCGACCCCCGTTTGTGATGAGGCCTTTGATTGTGCTTGGTGACTGATGTGAGCAGCGACGTTTTATTTTTTTGTGATGTCCCACTGGGTCCTACGGACACCAAAATTGTATCTCGTTTAGAGGGGGACGAGACCTTTACTTTGAGACCACCCACGGCCCCGTGGGCCCCCGGGGGCCAGAGATGGAGATGAAAATACACATTTATCTAAGCGAAAACGCAACGGATCCGGCCGTGGCTGGGCTCTTTGGAACCGTCTAGTTGAGCTGAAAAGATTGATAAAAACATTTTGAATTTTGGCCGTGTTTTCGCGGAGATATTAGCCGAAAACCGTCGGGCGCGATCTAAAATGGCGCCCGCTGATGACGTCACGATCTCGGGAACAAAATCGCTCATATCTCGGGAACGCGAAGACCCAGAGAGCTCAAATTCGGGTGAGGAGGTCCCACGGGGGCCCCGACCTGAACCAGGGCGGTGGCGAGCCGCGGGGACGCCCCCTAGTGGTTCGCCGTTCGCTGGGGCCCTCGACTTTGAACGGCTATAACTCGGGGACCCGGGCGAGTTGGACCTCGTGGGTGGGCTCATTCGAAAGGGCCCGTCCAGCACTACAATCTATTAGAGTTTGGGGAACATTGAGCAAGGGGTTCTCGAGATATAAGCCGACAAAGCTGCGACTTTGACCGGACGTAACTCCCAGGCCCCGAGGCCCTCGGGGACGGGGGTGGGCTCATTGGATAGGGCTCCTCGAGGCCTACAGACGACCCGAGTTTGAAATTTTTTCGCCGTGTGGTTTTTGAGATATTCGAGAAAAACAAACATTCCTATACGTTCAGTGGTTATCTGGCTGTCACCCATGTCTCCAACGGGACTTTCAGATGATTAAAAACTACTTTTTCAGGCCCAACCACCTCTACTGTACTAAGCACACTCCACTGAACACATCTCACTAATTTTCAAGTCATTTCAGTGTTTAGTTTGCATTAAAATGGGTGTCCTTGAAACCACGTTTTTGTACTGTGATAAATGCTACGTGGGACGGGACACATTTTCTGTGAAACACATATTAATGAAAGTTCCAAATCATGATAAAAACTATTTTACTGCACTCAGGGGCCTCCCCTGAGTCCGCAGCACCAAGTCCCATCCCATAATTCCACTGACCACGAACCCACAGTTTTTTATAATGTAATAAATGCTACGTGGTATGTCCATAGCTCTGGTCAGGAAGGGTCTAGAGCCTCCATTTTTGCACTCAGGTCTAAGTCTCATCACCCTCTAACAGAATCCAGAGTTTCAAGAAGATTGGAGAAACTCAAAATCTCGACCCGAAAAAACCGACAGGGGTACCACTGTCGCTTTTTTCGGGTCGAGATTTTGAGTTTCTCCAATCTTCTTGAAACTCTGGATTCTGTTAGAGGGTGATGGGACTTAGACCTGAGTGCAGAAATGGAGGCTCTAGACCCTTCCTGACCAGAGCTATGGACATCCCACGTAGCATTTTTTCAATAGTAAAAAACTGTGGGTTCGTGGTCAGTGGAATTATGGGATGGGACTTGGTGCTATGGACTCAGGGGAGGCCCCTGAGTGCAGTAAAATAGTTTTTATCATGATTTGGAACTTTCATTAAAATGTGTTTTACAGAAAATGTTTGTCCTCGAAACCACGTTTTGGTACTGTGATAAATGCTACGTGGGATGGGAAACATTTTCTGTGAAACACATTTTAATGCAAGTTCCAAATCATGATAAAAACTATTTTACTGCACTCAGGGGCCTCCCCTGAGTCCGTAGCACCAAGTCCCATCCCATAATTCCACTGACCACGAACCCACAGTTTTTTATAATGTAATAAATGCTACGTAGGATGTCCATAGCTCTGGTCAGGAAGGGTCTAGAGCCTCCATTTTTGCACTCAGGTCTAAGTCCCATCACCCTCTAACAGAATCCAGAGTTTCGAGAAGATCGGAGAAACTCAAAATCTCGACCCGAAAAAACCGACAGGGGTACCACTGTCGGTTTTTTTGGGTCAAGATTTTGAGTTTCTCCAATCTTCCTGAAACTCTGGATTCTGTTAGAGGGTGATGGGACTTAGACCTGAGTGCAAAAATGGAGGCTCTAGACCCTTCCTGACCAGAGCTATGGACATCCCACGTAGCATTTTTTCAATAGTAATAAACTGTGGGTTCGTGGTCAGTGGAATTATGGGATGGGACTTGGTGCTATGGACTCAGGGGAGGCCCCTGAGTGCAGTAAAATAGTTTTTATCAAGAATGGAACTTTTCAAAAATTGCCTATCAGAGAAACTGTCAGATCCCACGTAGCATTTGTTCCATTGTAAAAACAGTGGTTTCGCGGTCAGTGGAATTATGGGATGGGACTTGGTGCTACGGACTCAGGGGAGGCCCCTGAGTGCAGTAAAATGGTTTTCATCATGACAGCAACTTTAATTCAAATGTCTATCAGAGAAACTCTCTGAATCCCCATTCAATCGATGGCACGTGGGATTCTGTCCGATTGC
The DNA here is from genome assembly GCF_029890125.1 of Rhinichthys klamathensis goyatoka. Lineage (NCBI taxonomy): Eukaryota > Metazoa > Chordata > Actinopteri > Cypriniformes > Leuciscidae > Rhinichthys > Rhinichthys klamathensis. The sequence continues at coordinate 5,306,777 of NW_026606600.1, forward strand.
AGCTTGTTGAATGAAGGGCGGGGTTAGTATTTTACAAAAATAGTGGGTTATTGGACAAATAGTGGCTTCTTGGGATGATCCCACGTAGCATTTATTCCATTGTACCAAATATAGGCTTCGCGGACAGTTGCTCTACCCGGCTTAGTTCTTAGCACTTTTTGACCGGGCATAACTCAGGAACCAAGCCGACTTTGGGCTCCATACTCTGGGGTCCTGGGGGGCCCATGGGTACCTTTACACACCCAGAGTTTGGAGCTCCAAGTCGGCTTGGTTCCCGAGATAAACCCGGTCAAAGCTGCACAGGAAGTTGCCGTATCTCGGAACCGGAAGGACCTAGGAGCTGGGGACGGTGGGGTCTGAAGGGGACCCATGGGCCCTCCCCACACCCGGAGATTGGAGTCCAAACTCGGCTTGGTTCCCGAGATACACCCACTTATACATAAGGGTCTTTTGGACAAAACGGTCAATATCTCGGAAATGACGAGTCCCAGCGGATCGTCCTTTGGGGTGGTGAGGGGCCCCTAGGGGCCCTCTCAGACCCCAGAGTCCCGAGTCTCTGGGACCCTTCCTTCTGAAGTGCACCCTTTCCTGTTGGGCCCCATATCTCGGACCGTGGGGGAGCTAGAAGCACGGGCTAGGGCGCGTTGGAAAGGGCCCCTGGGGACCTTACTCTGACCCGAGTTTGGTGCCTCTAGGTGGCTTGGTCGCCGAGTTATAGCCGTTCAAAGTTTGGGCCTATGGAGGGTGGGATTGTGTCCGATTGCAGCTTTTTGCATGAAGGCCGGGGTTAGTACTTTTCAAAAATAGTGGGTTATTGGACAAAAAGTGGCTTTGTGGACAGCGGGAAGTTTGCCCAATATAGTGGGTTATTGGACAAAAAGTGGGTCCGTGGGATTGGGGGTGGGGTGGGGGGTGGGTGGGGGGGTCAACGGGAAGTTTGCGCCATATAATGGGTTATTGGACAAATAATGGGTTCGTGGGATGGGGGCGTGGCCCGGGAGTGGGGGGGGGTGGTCCCGGGACGTTTGGTAAATACAGTGGGTTATTGGACAAAAAATGGGTTCGTGGGATGGGGGCGTGGCCCGGGAGTGGGGGGGGGGTGGTCCCGGGACGTTTGGTAAATACAGTGGGTTATTGGACAAAAAATGGGTTCGTGGGATGGGGGCGTGGCCCGGGAGTGGGGGGGGGGGTGGTCCCGGGACGTTTGGTAAATACAGTGGGTTATTGGACAAAAAATGGGTTCGTGGGATGGGGGCGTGGCCCGGGAGTGGGGGGGGGGTGGTCCCGGGACGTTTGGTAAATACAGTGGGTTATTGGACAAAAAATGGGTTCGTGGGACGGGGGGGGGGGGTGGGGGGGGGGGTGGGGGGGGGTCTGGTCACTCTATTGGTCAATCGGACAAATAATGGGTTAGTGGGACGGGGCACGTATGGCGCCCCACCAAGGACGAAGGCAGAACTGCTTGGGGTGGCCTCGGGCTTCGGGGCACTTCCGTCGGGCCCCTGAGGGGGTCGGGTCACCCCGACCCTGCCCGCGTGGGTCGGGCACCCGGGGAGGGTCGGCCTGCGGCGTCGGCCGACCCCCCAAAAATTTCGGGGGGTCAGCGCGCTCGTCCGCCAACCCCCGTCCTAATCGCCGCGCCCCGTTTACTGAATGGACGCTTTTTATTTTTCTGGACTATCTGGAGGTGGCTAACAGCCCGAAGGCTAACATAGTTATCGTTCTGGCCACCTACCGGGGAACTTCAGGGCCCTGATAATCCAAAAAAGTTCTCTTACCTTATTACCTTGACATGGCCCCATAACTCTATACAGGGAACGAGGTCTGTAAAGAGAAATATGTTATTTTTTAATCACAAAAAATACTCTTTGAGAAGACCAGCAGCTCACCTGCGGCGTGCAAGGCGAAGATTCGCCAGACAGTTCTTTATGAACCTGGGAACCGCCACTTTACATGCCTGAAAGGAGTGTTTCCACCAACCAGGCCCAGGTGGGCCATCAGAACATAGTTCTCATCATAGGCCCATCCCCAGGCCTGATGTAATGAACGCCTGGGGGTCAGAAGAGAGAGGGCAGATTTCGTGACCCTCCGGGGAGGTTATCCACTACCGACGCTGTGAGCGTTTGTTCTGGATAACCTCCCTCAAATCTCTTCTGTTGCGGGAGTCACGCCTCCTCTGCGACCTGCTCCTCGAGGGAGGGGGCGCACGAGAGGCGACACTGGCTCGCTGGCCCTGCCTACGGTCCTCAGACCGTGAAGGGCCAGGCTCTCCCGCCTGCCTGGGTGCGGACGCGGATCTCAGCGGTATACATGTCCTAAATGCTGCTGAGTGCGCCTTCGCCTCCCTGAACTTCCCCACCACCTCTTCTACAGAGGTGCCACAGAGTTCGGAAGGCGAAACTGGCGAATCGAGGAGAAAGGTCTTTTCTTTCTCCCCGATGTCAGCTAGGTTTAACCACAGATGCCTCTCCGTGGCCACCATCGCCGCCATCGACCGACCGATCGCGGCAGCGGTTTGCTTGGTAGCCCGGAGAGCCAGATCTGTGGTGCGGCGCAGCTCAGCCACCGCCTCAGGGGACATCCCTGCCCCCTGGTCGAGATCCCCCAGCAGGTCGGCCTGGTACGCCTGCAACACTGCCATGGTATGGAGTGCAGCACCGGCCTGACCTGCTGCCGTGTATGCTCTGCCATTCAAACGAGCCGATGTTTTCAGCGGCTTGGATGGCAGGGTTGGAGCTTTCAGTGTCGCTGCCCGCCCAGACACGAGATAGTTCGCAAACGTCTCGTCAATGGGCGGCATTGACACGTACCCATGCTCTCCGATCCCCTCAACATCAGCGAAACTGGCCCGCTGATGTTGGTGAATACGGGCAGAGTATGGGTTCTTCCATGCCTTCTCGATCTCTATGTGCAGATCAGGAAGGAATGGAAGGCTCACCCGAGCTGGTGGTGTACGGCCGGGGAGAAACCGATCATCGAGCCTTCCGCGAGCGGTCCCTTCTCTAGCCCGCTGCCAAGGCAACCGCAGCCTGCCAGCAGCGCGCTCCATAACCTCCACCAGCTCAGCATACACGGGGCAGGATGGCTGAGGAGGTTCAAGATCTTCCTGATCATAAACCTCCCCAAGCATCTCCTGCGCGTCCGGAAGAGCCGCAACTGCAGGTACAGTCGGTGAGTAATCTTCCCCATCATCGACCTGCAGTTCGCTCTCGTCAGCCGTCGAATCATCTGAGAGGTTTACAGACCTCTCAAGGCGATCGACGAGCTCCATCTGAGAACCCCATGATGAAAGTCGCCGCTCTGCCTCAACACGAGCGGGACCTGCACCACGAGGAACAGATGCTGAGCCCCCTTCACTCGAGAAGAGGGCCAGACGAGAGCGGAGCATTTTAAGAGAAAAATGCTCGCAGTTCGCACAGAGGGTTCCCTCGAGAACCTCCCGTGCGTGCTCTTCTCCCAAACAAAAAACGCACAGCTCGTGTGTGTCAGCCGGTGTCAGAAACCTCGGACACGGGTCGGCACACTTACGAAAACAATCCGCCTTTGCTGTGCGTTTCATTTCTCTTACCTTTTTCTGACGTAAGTTTGAATAGCGTTTCATACAAACAGTCCCTGAAGACGATGAGATGATTTGTCATGTTTGCAAGGCGCCCTTATATACTTCCAGGTCGCACGTTAATCATTCACGTTAATGATTCACGGGCTGTCGCCGGTCAATGTGATTGACGTGATTTGATAGTGATTTCAGACACCTGTCACGCCTGAGGCGTTCCCCATAACGTCGATGACGTATTGTTGAGTTCCCTTCGAAAGGGAACACAAGAACTTAAATAGTAAGGCAAATGAGGTAATTAATGACACACAGCTGAAGGAAAGAACTAATCATATCCGTAACCATGGTAACCAAGGAGAAGTGGGAAAACTGAACAAAGGAACACATGAACTAATGAATACAAACTAAAAAGTCCCAGAATAAGGACACTAACAGAACATACATGACAAATATAGAGTACATGAGAGTACATTGGAAATACATAAGTTGTTGTATGTTATTATTAATGATGTACATATGGTGGATTCCCAATATGCTCCTAATTTTTTGCTCTTCTTACTCTAAAAACAAATTTTATATATACATACATGTATACAGGTATATGTATGTATAAACATAAATCTCTTGTAGGGGAACAAGCATGGGAAGATTTACATTTGGAAAACGAATGCAACAAAGCGATTTCACTTGATTTACAGAGCTGCTCTTAAGAGGTGATATGCAGTAATCAAACAGTAATTGGAGTATATTTCCGTTCAATTAGCAGGCAGAAAATGCAGGCGAGGAGCTGTAAACGGGCAGGCCAGAAGTAAGATGAATTACCAGACAGGGAGGAAGAAATTACAGTATATTAACATTAGCTGTATGCTACATAACAGCTTGTATAATCAGTGTGGAGAGGGGCCTTACTGCCCTCTGTCTGCTGCTGGCCCCTAGATAAGTCACTTGATCAAACCCAATGAATCAAAGGCTGTGACAGAACATCCATGGTCCCGGGATCCTCTGATTTCTTAATTAGTGCTTGTGCAGTGAAGGTTCTCATTTTCGAAACACAGATATTAAAATATAAACATCCATTTGTGTGATTTGTGTGTGTAGAATTAAATTAATGTAAGCAAAATAATAACCTTGTAGGCATACTTTGTAGGGCAACATGACTTCAAATACCAGTGAGCCATCAATCGCATTAGTGTCAGCATGATCAAACACACAAACCTTCTTCCCTGAGGGCTTAATGAACAGGCATAATTAATTATCTCTCTGTATATACAAATAATAACAGGGAATTAAAAAACATCCTCTGGTTTAAGCACTACCTGTACAGAAGGGATCTGATTCAGATTAGCTATTGAATTTTGATGACTTTACTGACAGTTTCTTAATCCAATAATATGACATGCTGTTGCCTAATATGGTATGATAATTCTTCATTACTGCTACTTTCAAGTTTTACAGGATTAGACTGATTAATCTACTGCCTGTATGTTTGCTAAGCAAATTGTCTTTAAAGCACGTCCATCTAACACATGCAAAAAGCATAATGCCAGATAAATATGATCGGAATCTAAAATGGAAGTAGAAACATGACCAAGAAGGAATACTTTAAGGCGTTTTGAAAGGCCCAAAATGACCTTGTCTATCTTGACAAGGACATAAACACATCATTCCAGCTATTCATGTGTGGTTGATTCTTTCTCCTTCACCAAACGCTCCTTGTCTCTTTGCAGTCCCCTGATAGAGTGAAGAAAAGTTCCCTGCCTTGGCTTGAAGACAGAGACCTTTGTCCTGAGATAAGGCCATCAGCACAAACAGTCCCACAGGCAGCACTGACGTGTCCCATCACTGTGCTGCTTGTGACATCCCGAGTTTGCTGTGGAAGGACTGTAGGGAGGAGCCAGGAGAACTGGCATCAGTGACAGCTTATCAGGCTCTGAGATCTGAACTGCGCTCAGCGTGAAATTGTCGAATGCCAGGGATGACATTATCTGGGTTTCTGCATGCTTTCCCTTGCCTGGAGCATCTGATGGCATTGTCAACACAGGTGACCAATCCATAAGGAAGAAGATACCAGACGCCATCAGCAGCATTAGTACCTTTGGATCGCGCAATTCTTTAAACAAGCAACAACCTAACTGTCAGAGCAAAAAACTAAACATTAGGTAAATCTGTGTAATTTTTACCAATTGAAAACATTATTCATAAAACAGCATTGCCTCTGAGCAACGCTGGATTCTCAAATCTGTAGTTTATGAAATGGTTATACATTCAGAATGAAAACCATGTTTTTGGATGAATGTAATACAAATTTATTTTATGCACCAGTATAGTCACTTCTTTTCTTATACGGCAATTAATCAGTGTAATAGAGCTGCGAAGGGAATGTGCAATTTAAATTCAGATCAAAACTATCACAATTAGTTTGACCATAAATCAACTGTTTTATTTCTGCCACTTTGTTCCAAAAAGCACTGAAAAACTAGACACAGTCTGACACTTCAGATTTTCATTTAGATAATAGTATCCCATCTGGTTCCCGCCACACCTTCTGTCACTCTCAGTCCTCCCATCCAACATCCTTATCAATTACAAAGCCACTTTTAAGTCCCAGTTAATAGGATGTTAATGCATTATTGGGTCTGAGGGTGATGTGCTATTGAAGGGAGAGATGGACATTATTGCCCTTGAGCACAATCTGGGACCAAGACAAGATCTGCATTTTAATATTAGCAGATGAGAGGAGATTATTTAAAAGTAGCAGCATGCACTTTTTTCTTTGTGCATGTCAGCATGTTCTGTGGGGTTGTGTTTTTGAGTGTGGAACACATATGAGTGTGGAAAGCATGTGTGCTCTTCGTGCAGTGATACAGTATGTGCACAACATAATCACCATGTATCATCAGTCATTTGTTATTTGCAGTGATAGCACTTTACCTCATTCATGTTGTATGATGCAAAAAACATGTCCTTTATCCAGGGAGCAAAATATCCTCATCTGTGTTCTGTAAATTGAAGTAAATGGAAGACAAGATTACTTATTTTGATAACACAACTCAATACAAATGATAATTGTAACCTCAAGGCATAGACAAGTAATGCTGAGTAAATTTTCTTTTTACAACTTGTACAAATATAGTATGAGTTGGCTGGATTTTTAGTGTTGATTATGAGAAAAATATGAACAAAGCACCAGTGTACATGAAACATTTCAATATTTATTGGCTTGCTCAAGGTCAAGGGCAATTGATAAAGCAGAAATGTGTGGATGAGACGAGGTGTCTGGTCTTTTACCTACTGGTACAGAAGATGCTGTGACTGCAACATTACATGAGCAAAAATATATTTCTCCATTGATGTCCAAGCAACATGTAAATTGAACAAAATAACATAAAAATCATTATATTATAGTAGATGTTTTACCAATCCCTAATTTTTGATAAATCCTAACAGCTTGAAACCATCTTAACTGTATGTTGTTGTTGTTTTTCGTTTCCGGGTTCCGGGTAGTTTCTATGCTCACCAAGGCTGCATTTATTTGGTCAAAAATGCAGTAAAAACAGTAATATTGTGAAATATTATTACAACTTAAAGTAACTGTTTTCTGTTTTAATATATTTTAAAATGTAATTTATTCCTGTGATGGAATTTTCAGCATCATTACTCCAGTCTTCAGTGTCACATGATCCTTCAGAAATCATCAATATGCTGATTTGCTGCTCAAGAAACATTTATTCTTATTATCAATGTTGAAAAAAAATCTCTCTCTCTCTCTCTCTCTCTCTCTCTCTCTCTCTCTCTCTCTCTCTCTCTCTCTCTCTCTATATATATATATATATATATATATATATATATATATATATATATATATATACTGTATATATGAAGAGTTCAGATGCAAAAGCCTCTAAGTGCCATTTTAAAATTTTCTTCTAGAATGATAATTTTTATCTAGCTTGTATATTTAAGTTCAGTAATTTAACTCAAATGACAATTAATAGGTAATCTTCATTGCCATTTAAGTGAAATTACTGAACTTAAATATACAAGCTTGATAAAAATGATCATTCTAGAAGAAAATTTCAAATGGCACTTAGGCTTTTGCATCTGAACTCTTCATATATATATATATATACACACAGAAAATATTAACCAAAGATGGCAGCATCAGAATGTTTGCCATTTCGTCCCCTTGGAATTATAAGGTTCTATCTGACATTTTTGTCAAAATTTAGTTATTCACATATTCTTATTCTGTGACCACTTCTTTACATTATGTGATGTTGTTTTTTAAGTTGTGTACATTTTGGAACTTTTTATTTAGAAAATAAAAAGGTTCTTTCTACACAGTCAAATGGAATGCAAAAACTTTGAAGTTCAATATCTCAAAACTGCTCAGAACGCAGATAGAACCTTATAATTCCAAGGGGACGATTTAGATTAATGAGGATGTTAAGGGAAAACTCCCTCCAGGTATTATAGGTTGATCACAATGGTCCAGGAGGATGTAATCTCTACCCACTAACTCCCTCTTTGATTGTATTAACCAATCAAATATGATGTCATGTCTGTCCCCTCTTTCATGACCAAATGCAATAACTTTCTTCTTCCAGCTACTAATCAATACTGAAAAAGTCGATTGATTAAAATGTATTTAGTCCTCTGAGATATATGATTCATCATATTTTAGACGGAAAGGTTACACAATCAAAAAATGAAAGGCCTTCATTAGGAATGAGAAAATCGATGAATCGCATGGAGGAAGCTTAAGATACTCATTGCATATTTAAAGCAGCATTGACCTGATTCTCATTCTCATTTTTCTCTAAAGTGCCAGAGAACAGAGAACCAAGGGTCATTTATTTTCATCCCCGCTAGAGTAGCATTTTGTGGAGAAAGACATATCCCTCTTAGTGTCCTCATGTAGGCATTGTAAAGCTCTTTTGAAGTGTAACACTGGAAATCCTTGCATCACTCGGAATCTAAAGAGACAGGCAGATTAATGGCTTTGGAAATGACGTTATCATTGGAAACTCTCTCTGGGTGAGTGTGGGTACACAACTCTGAATGTGTGTGTATACGCAGTGTCTGACCAACCACTGACCAGATATGGCACTTGTCGTAAAACATCTGTGACATAATCCCCTTCTCAAAGAGCCAGTGTCCAGCTGTGCGAAAAGAATACATGAGTGCCATGGAGAGCCATGGAGAGCCATGGAGAGCCGAGTCTAATGCAAGGGGTCAGTGGTCGTCTGTCAGCTTTTAATGTGCTGTTAGCAGTTCAGGAGCAGCGGCATGATACAAGGGACTTAAAATGTCTTAGTGGCCTGTGCTCTGAATGTGGCTCTCTCCTTGCCTCTGGGATTACTTCTCTTAGAGATAAACTCTCTTTATGTCACAACCAAAGGACAGGAAGTTCAGCCTGGCCTTGGGTGAGGAATGTGTTCAGGCCCACTTTTGCCAGTCTAGGTTGTAAAGATACTGTAGTAAAAGCTGCAGCATTGTGTATCCTTCAGATGGAGGGTAAACCAACTCCAGGGTAAAGCTGAGGAGATGTATGTTATTAAAGCATGTACGTTCACAAACCACTGTTAATTTTAACTGAAAGGCAAGCATAATGTATGCAGGACAAGGCATTAATGGTCTTTAAAACCACTAAAAAAGCTGTCACTCATCTTAGTTCGCTATAATCAATAAAGCTGCTGCACAATAAATCTCTTATTTAAATAATTGTGTTTTTTTTATAATGAGAGGATTTGTGAGTGTGCAGAGCTCAGAATCCAACGCGAGAGTTTTTGTTTAGTGCTAACTTAAACACCTCTGATTCTGTTGATCAAGAAATCAACAGATATGTTTGTGATTGGCTACACTGCAAAAACAAATTGTAGTTGACGTTCTCCAGAGCGCAAACACTGATCGTTTGCCAAATATGTTTTGCCAATATGCTATTATTACAGAGAAAACTGATCCTAGAGCAGCATTTTCCTTCTTAAAGTAATCAGAAGCAGCAGCAGGCAGTAGTTTGAGTGACAACATTCCATGCTAGTCTTAAGCTTTACACATGATTCAGCTCCACCTATGGTATCCTTCATGTCTAATCAAAGTTTGTATAGCCTACAGTATTTTTATTTATTTATTTTTATATAACTTGCCTCTATCTGGATAAAAAAAAAATGTGGCCCTGTTTCCTAGAAACATAAAAAGAGTTTTAATTTATTGCTGTCTCCCTGAAGAATTAGAGATGTATAGTTGGGACTCTATGTCCCTCTCTAATGAAACTAATAAGCAGCCTAGTGGAAACAGCAAATGTCAAGAGGGATACAACGGATACAGTATGGAGAACGCCCGAGCCAAACTGCATACTCATAGATTAAAAATGTCAATAGCGTTTATTTTCAGTTGACAGAGAAGGAAATGCAGCCTCAAATAGCTGAGGCTCAATTGCAGGCAAACTGCATCACATTGATCAAAGCTGATGCTGTGGCAACAGCAGGCAGTAAAATCAGACGTACTTACTGGATTTATTAAAATGGGCTGTGGGAACTTGACAAGCTGTAACCCAGTCAGTGTAGATAAACAGGAATATACAAATGGGATTGCTTCAGGAAATATTCATGGAAACAGTCTTTTGTAATAGCCAGGAGTATGCAAATCCAATCTGTAAATGTGACAGAGTGATGTTTGGGTAACACCACGGTAGCAAGGGAAAGACGAAATAAAAGAAAAGCTACCTTGAAGTCTCATTTACTGTTGCTTGACGATTTTTTTTTTTTTTTTGATGGCAAATAAGAATCCACGTAAGGATTTCTCATTTTTAAGTTGGTCACATGAATTTGCTGTATTGACCAACAGAAAGCTGTTTGGTTTGAAAGGGACTTCTGTGTGTGCTGTATTTCATATATCTACACTACTGATAGACAATATTTTTTTTTTTGCCCTGCAAAATGTTGCTGAAATTTTGCTAAGCTCAAATTTACCATTTTTTACCACATTTTCTACAGTGAAATCCAGGCATTTCAATAGGAACCAACGCAACCAGGATTTTGCGTGAGGGCGAAAGGTTTACCAAAACAGATTTTTGCAACAGGTTCAAGTTGGTTATGTGAATTCACACTGACCAACGGAAAGCTATACTTGGTTTGAAAGAAACTTCAACATTCAAAGCTGTTCTAAAATACTCTATAAACACACACGTGACCACATTACATACGTATTATTTTCCTGCTGCATCTGTGAGATGCTTGGCAACAATTCTGCTAAATATTGCTTATAACTACATTGCTTGGCAGAAGAATTACTATTTGTTTTCAATAAATTGTTAAATTTAAAATGGTCCCATGAATGGTTTACAGAAGAGCTACACTGTTCTCTCATTTTAAACCACAGCTTCAGGGGTACTAAACCAGCAACCCTCTTCCAGATCACAGCAACCAACTTAAGATTTTGCAGAAAGGTTTTTACTTCTCATTGCTTTCTTTCATGCAGAGGCAGTGTATCCTTTTAAACAGGTTAATCTCATAGCCTACCCTTTTTGTTTGTTTGCTTGTTTTTGTGAATTAAATAGATAATTTATCCATAACTATTATGGTGGAATAGAGGTGTGCTAACAATCTCAATGATTTTATTTAAATCATGAAATGACATACTGTATGGCTGTGTCCGAAATCTCCCACTACTCACTATATAGTGGACTATATAGTGAGCTCGCCATTTTGTAGTGCTGTCCGAATGTATAGTGATGATTATTATACCCTATACAGTCCATTCAATGTATCCCAGAATGCATTTTGAAAAGTAGTGTACAACCGATGGTTACTAACCCAAGCCCTACATACCATCATGCATTGCGCTGATCGTAAAAATGGCGGATGGACGTCAAGGAGAGCAGCGCGACAATACGAATTTGTCATACAAATGTAAGTTATGTTCTTTCTCGTTTAACTTATATGTAGTAGTTCTACAATTTTGTCAGACATGTATAAATTGTTTGTAAGCACGTATTGCCCCATTACGGCACAAATCATGCCTAACGACCCAGCTTGCTAACATTAGCCCTCTACTGTACAGTAACGTTATTAACAAATGTGTCACGCCGCTAAACTAACATACATGTGCCGCAAGTTTTTTATTTGTAGGAGGCTAAATTTCACTGAAGTTGAACACAAATAAAAGCAAGAATGGATTGTCCATTTATTTTGATCTCGTCAGGGGCCGACGATGATGTGGCCACATTTATTCGCCTGAGGAGAGAGAAGGACCACCTCTTCTCAGGGAAGCGTTTTGCCTCGGCAGCTGGATGGGAGTAAGTTGTGTCAAATTCTTGCGAAGGAGTATTTTTAGTAATCATATACGTGAAATTATTGTTACGGCACAAAGGAACAGTCAAGGATTCAATAGCAAGTGAGTACTGGTGTTTATTCACACAAAAAATAGCAGAGGTAGTGCAGGTCCAAAGCAGGCAGGCAGGTGACAGAACTGGGCTAGGCAACGCAGGACTCCGTGGGCAGACGACGAGACCGGGTCCACAACGATCCTCCAAAGTGGTCAGAATCCACAGCAACGGGAAACAGGAACTGGAGCGAGGAGAAAGGATAGTGAGCACCGGAGACCTCCACAACCATCTGACAAAGACAAGACGAAATGACAAACAATATATAGGAAATTCTCATTCAGAACAGCTGGCGCTGATCGGCTCATCAGCGGAGATAACAAGCTGTGCTGATAAGCCGCGCCCATTCACTCAACACGCACACACATAGCGAGAGCGAGTCAATGAATCCATGAACCGTGACAATTATACCTTTTATTATTTGACTACATTGCCATCACCGTTAATAATACTGACAGATTTGTTTGTTGTTTGTCAAAATGCATATTTCGTTTTGTATAGTGTGTGCAGAATTATTAGGCACGTTGATTTTCTGAACATATTTTATTCCCAGGCACATTTTGGGAATAAATAAATAAATGATTAAATACAACATTAATAGTAGTTTTTAAGATGAATATGGTTTGGAATTGCCAAAATGTGCCTGGGAATAAAATATGATCAGAAAATCAACGTGCCTAATAATTCTGCACACACTGTAGAGCTGTGTTGAAGGAGATGGGCCTTGTAGGCGTTTTGACTCCTGCCCGAGCTGCCAAGAAGGTCCCGGGATGGACCTGCTGCGTCTTCATCCATAACATAACATTCTTCATCCATAACATAACATTCTTCATCCATAACATAACATCTTCATAACATTTTTCATAACTCCATGTAGGACGTTTCTGTACATAAATGTAAGCACTGTGGCAGTAGTAATGCAATATTAAGAAAATGTACTCTTACTCTTGATACTCAAGTACTTTTAAAAACAAATACAGTAATTTTACTTAAGTAGACATCTGACTGTAGTACTTTTTACTTGTACTTGAGTAAAATTTAGCCAGGGGTATCTGTACTTTTACTCAAGTAATAAAGCTGTGTACTCTGTCCGTCTCTGATAAAGACTAGCATCATCTTCATCTTTAACTTACAATTTGACGACGTCTCGCTAGCGTAGCAAGAACAGCACGTCGTTTTCTGTGTCTAGAAATCCTGTTTCTTTTGCTAATCCGCAAAATCTTCTGAATCACGAGAACAAACAAACAAAAAAGATAAATATTGAGTGGCATCTCCACAGAGTCTAAGGGTGTACTCACACTAGGCACGGTTGCCATGAACCGGGCCCGAGTACGATTGTCCCCCCTCCCCACTCCCCCTCTGGCCTGCACTCACATAGGGTTTCAGCATTCGTGCCGGAGCACGCTTACGTCATTATGGTGCGTGCGACGGTTTCGGGATAAACAAGAAGAGCGGCGCTCTCTGAACACAATGGAGTCCATCGCTCTGTTTTCTTTGTGGATAATTTTGTGTCGTTTGGTCCACGGTGGTCCACAGCCTGTTGTTAAACAGATGCGTCGCCTTAGTGGCGCGAAAATTTTCACGTAATCGTGCTGCTCGTATGAGGAGGTTTGCAAGGTACCAGCTGAAGTGCAGCAAGGACTTTGCAGCTTTGATTACGGACTGTGTTGGTTTTGGAGCGTCGCAAAACCATGACGTCACGCGTCCTGTTCCGTGCTCCAGCACGGTTAGCGCTCACACTGCATGCGAACCGCGCCCGAGTCCAACTGAACCGTGCTCTGGCCCACCTCTTCCAAGCGGGCCAGGGCCGGCTAATCGAGCCGCGCCCGGGCACGTTTCGGAGCACTCACACTAGTCAAACGAACCGCGCTTTGGTGGTCAAACGCACTCGGGCACGGTTCAAACTGGCTAGTGTGAGTACACCCTAAAAGCTGTTTTATTAAGAGTATTATGAGCAAGATATTTGATAACGTAGATCTGTTTTTTTTTGTCCTAATGTCGACAGGCAAGAGAAAACGGTGTGGCGCGAAAATGAAAATATATGAAATATGTGTATTAATTTTATTTATGTTTATAAGTTATAATCATGTGTGGAGTAACGCATTATAACAGAAACGGCCAGAAATGACTTTTAATTTTACAATTTTGGAGAAATAAGCTCAATATGTAATGTATTTATAAAAAAAAAAAAATCTATTTAGCCCAGAGCTGGCTCGGCACCAGCTGACAGATGATGGCGCGTTTAAATAGTGCGACAGTAATGACGTAATCAACGGCGCCGAGAGACGATCGAGTAGTGTCCGAAAGTGGTGTTTCTGGGTGCTTCTCAATATCCCTCCTCGTCTCCTCGCTCCTCCGTCCTCCATCCTATGACCCGGAAACCAATCGAGCTCAGCCATCTTGAAGGACATCTCAATTCTCTAATTGGCTTTATGCCGAGCGTCACGTGACCAAGCCGGAAAACAGATCACATCGCTTCCGATTCAGGTCTTTTGTATGTGCTTCATGAAATTTTTTGCGGTTTTACTCAAGATAACTTAAAAGGAGCAAGCAAAAATGAGCATAACCAATGTCCCTCGCATGTGCAGATTGATATTTATAAGTTTTTTAATTTTTCTTCTTCACACTAACGTTTAGATATATAGCATAAAACACCAATAACAAAGTGAACTTAGTAGGTTAGCTGATTACCTTAAAAATCCATAGATATCGTAGTTAGTTCTTACGGCCGTTAACACTTTCTCTGACAAGCGGATGCAATGAGACCCGTTTTCCGGTTTGGTCACGTGACGCTCGGCATAAAGCCTATACGCTGATTTCACGCAGCCGCCATTTTGAAATCGCTCCGGTGGCAGTGGTGGACAGTAACGAAGTAAATGTAATTCGTTACTGTACTTAAGTAGCTTTTTTGCGTATCTGTACTTTACTCAAGTATTTAAATTTTGGGAGACTTTTACTTTAACTCCACTACATTTCAAAGTCAAATATCTTACTTTTTACTCTACTACATTTTCAAAATCAGTCGTTCCTTTTTATTTATGAGTGGATAAAAACGTAACTGGCCAAACGAGCCACCAATCACAGTACAGCGCGCGCGCTTTGTTTTGAACTTGCCTTGGCAATATCTACTAAGCGCGAACCAGAGCCGTTAAATATGAGAGTTGCGAACATAGATGGTTGTGACAGTGATCTCGCCGCCGCGCGGTCGTTATTCGTGTAGCTCTCAATAGTTCCAAACAAATCGCGTTGACAATGATTTTAAGCGGGACAGAGAGCAGCAGCTATTATTGCAGCAATTATCGGTAAGTATTAACGCATAATGTACATTGCTTACGTTGCCACTAAAATGAATTGCATATAATAGCTTTTTTTTCTGGGGAGTAGCCTAGCAGAAACACTGCATTAATACGTTTTTGTGTTTAATTTTTGAGGGAAATTGGCTGCTCCCATAACATAGAATATAGAATATATATATAATGTGTGTGTGTGTGTGTGCGTGTGTGTGCGTGGGTGTGTGTGTGTGTGCGTGTGTGCGCGCGTGTGTGTGTGTGTATGTATATGTGTATATATTTAATGGGGTTGTGCAGGTTTATGTGAATGTATCATAACATTAAGATGTTAATAATTGTGATCATAGGCGCTGGAGAAAAATATATACAGTAAATACTGTAAATGTTTTATACCTTATGGGAACAGTCCCCTTCCCTCCAAAATTAAACACACACAAAATTAATTCAATTTAAATATATATATATATATATATATATATCAGACTAATTAATGTCATTTCATTAATTGATTGGTGTGCCAAGAGTGACATTAGTCTTCACTTAGACTGAGTTAAGAGTCTTGTGACAAATTATAATAGGACATTATAGCCATAAAAAATAAAAGTACTTGGATACTTAAGTACATTTGAAGGCAAATACTTTTGTACTTTTACTCAAGTGAATGTTTAAAGGCAGCACTTTTACTTTTACTTGAGTAATATTTTAACTTGACTTTTTAAAAGTAAGATATTTGACTTTTTAACTTTTTATTTTACTTGAGTAATATTGAGTATCTTTACTTTTACTCAAGTACATGGTATGTGTACTTCGTCCACCACTGTCCGGTGGGAAGAAAACCGGAAGTGTCGCTTTTAATCATAGGAGAGTCGCGAATGCGATGGCGTATTGTTGTGTTTAATGTAGAAATTAGTTATTCTAAAAATTAACATACATTTCTTTCATACTTTAGACTATATACAGTGAAATTCATTTATAAATAAAACATTTTTTTTATATATAATTCAGAACGGAAAAAAAGAAGCAGGAACGAACTATATACATACCCTATATTGGATATTAACATCCAATAGTGTAAATCGCGGCAGGAACTTCAGGTTGGTAGTCCAAGCCAAAGCCCGTCTACGGAAAGCCTGGCCACTCCCTATTAAGTCCTATTGTACCGAATGTTGGTTGTAGTTCCACCAGAGTTCCACTGGGGGCGATCGTCCGAGTGCAAAATGAATGGGAGTCAATGGGGCTAGACGGCTAAATTTGTCTCTTTTACCCGATTGTCATTGAGAAATCTCAGATTTGAATGTAGGTTCTGCAAGTTCAATATGGGTTATAGGTCGAAAGTTGAATGAACGAGTGCTTATGTCCTTTCGATTTCTTACAGGTTGAGTTGTTGTTGCCCATAACACGCTAGCATTTTGCTAATGGACGCTGATTGGTCAGTGAAGGACTGATTACGACCAGAGACACCGCTTGATGGCATCGTGGCATATACGATATGCAGTGCAAATAGTAAATATAAGATACAGTGAGTAATAGTAAATAGTTTAGTCAATAAAATAAACAAACAGTATACAGCAAATAAAATAGTAATGAAAAGGCTATATAAAAATATAGGCTATATAAAATAAAATGACACAACCCTGTCTATTTTTGTTAAATTTCAGTTTTATTCATCAGTAAGAGACATTATAACAGTATAAGTAGCCTAAAAGGTATAATAAGTTATACAAGACAATAAATAAAGTAAACCATTCAGACACAGCAGGATACAACGTTAAAATAGCCAAAATATAAAGTTATGAAACTTCACTTTGCCCTCAGCCAAAACGACTTGCCAGGGAACAAATGATACGATTAATGATACCAAAGATCGCCCGTTAGATATACACAAGACGAATTATATCTCATGTTTAACCAAGTTAGAGAGAGACATCAGAGCCGGCGGCGAACGTCACAAGCACTAGCCGAGGAAAGGCTGTTCCAGGCGGGGTGCAGAGCGCTGAGACCCGGTGAAAGACTGGTCCTCACAACTCCGAAAACGTCAGATCAAACTTTTAAATAGGCGCTATCTTTATAAATAAACCACAGATTTGAGCTTTAAACAACTACATTGTCGACTGAAAAACTATTAAAACTACATTTCGTGACACAATAACAGTAGTATTTTTAAATTTCGCGGCTTCTCTCGTCTGTCTATGCGCGAAAGCACCAGTGAATGAAGGATTGCCGTAAAGCAGGTTTCTGGTCGTACGATGTGTATGACGTCATTGACATTTTAATAGACTTTTTAAAGCAAATAAGTGACTCTAAAAAATCTAACACCCAGTAATGTGTAATTTTGTTGCATCTTCTTTCAAATACAACATTCAAATTACTAGACAAAAAATTATATCCTGAGAAAAGTGGATTTTTAGGGGTATTGCTCCATAGACCTCCATTCATTCTGCACTCCGCCTGTGAGCGCCCTCATATGGATCTAGAGTGGAACTGCAACCAGTTCAGAACCCGGAAGTTTAATGTGAGTGGGAGTTCTCCCCATATTAGACATTAGGCTTGTTTGAGATGAGCAAAATCTGCGCAGAACCGATCACCGGTGATCAGCGCGAGATGCATGCCGGTTAGAAATGTGTCCGAGTGCGGTCCGCCTTGCTCTGATGTCATGCTGACGTGTGTCAAAAAACTCTCGCGACCGCAAGGTGCACGTGTCGGATTCTGCAGTCGCGCGCAGTTGCTCTCCACCGACTGCGCTGATCAAAAGCATGATGGGAAACGACTTGCTGACGGCACAGCTTAATGCTCATTGGTTTAAACAACCGTGATGTATTGTTCTCTTTTAAAATGTTTGATTTTAAAACTCTGATATCATGTTTTATGTGTATGTGGATATCCCCAAACTCTCTGACAGTGCGATCTATGTGATGTAATTAAAAAAAAAATAATTAAAAATAAAAACACATATCTGTAAAGAAAAAAATTATTCATAAACATATAGGCCTATTTAAAATGGAATTAAATAAGTACTTTGGGTGTCTTGTTCATTATATTTATTTTCATATTCAAGCAACAAAACTTAAAATACATCCAGTTTATTAGCAACACCGTGCACGGGTGTGAATCCCGCGATATCCGCCTTTGATCTCACAGGTGTCAGATCCACTGCGAGAAGAGCGATCTGTCCGGCTTGCCTGCGCTTTTTTCACTCCTCCTCTCACTGCAGCCGCCTACTCTCGACTACATTTCAGGCGAGGCAAGGCGCATCTCAAACAAGCCTATTCTCTGTCCAAGCATTGTTGTCTATCTGTACTTCCGGGGTTCTTCCCACCGGAGCCTCGCTTTCGATTTCAAAATGGCGGCAGCGTGAAATCAGCGTATTGCACCGCGAGGAGGCGAGGATCGAGGAGTGAGGAGGCTTCCAGAGGAGCTATGAGCGAGGAGACAGGTGTACCCTTTGCGGAAGAGTTTTATCGACTAAACATGATGCACTTATCAATTCTCCTCCCCCTTCACATCTGTCACAATCATTTGAATTTATACTTTACTTTTGTAGTTTACATAAACCACACAACTCACATATTTCAAGGTATCTTGCTTTATTATTATTTATTATGAATTTCTTAAATAAACAACATAAGGGCAGATCCTTTGAGCACTGCTGATGACGCAGTGAAGTGACGCTCGAGTGATCAAGTATTCCAATGTATAAAAAAGCTTTCATTCAATTCCTCCGTCCTCATTTTTTTCCTTGCAGCCTTCCCTCGCGTCCTACAGGGGGTGGAGCTGAGAGGCGAGGAAAGGAAACGATGCACAAATAAGAAATGAGAAGCACCCTCTATTATGCTGGTGAGCTCACTATATAGTGCTCTACTCCCTACCCCCTACATAGGGGTTAGGGAGTAGTGGTTTGAGTGGAGATTTCGGACACAGCCTATGATATGTATCAGGGGCGGATCTACAGGGGGGCAAGGGGGGGCAGGTGCCCCCCCTCTCTAGAGCCTTGCCCCCCCTGCTGCCCCCCTAACTTTGATGATCCAAAAACTGTACTTGTAAAAACAACCTGCCACTATGTCCACAAGCTTCTCAAAACAGTGAACTAAACAATACATTTACCAAAAGTGAACAATTTAATTTTTAATTTTAAATATATTATTAGCCCCTCCCCCCTGCGTCCCTGATTCAAACGTGCAGAGCGGCGTTGGCGGCTCACACACACACACAGCGAGTCTGCTGCGGTGAGGTGGCCCTGCAACCCGACTGGAGAGAGTGAGCTTCCCCAGAGCCTCTGAAGGTGAAGTGAGTTTCCCCAGGTGTAGTTTAAACACACACGTTTAACTTAAAGTTACATTTGTAATGAATGTATTGTATTCTAAAGACGATTCAGCATCAGCAAAAACAGCGCGTCTATTACGTTAGCCAAAATCAGCGGTCAATTCGCTCCCTCGTGATTTGTAAGAGCACTCTTCCCTTTGATTAGCCTAATTTTGATTTTAGTAAAGACAAGAACAGCTTAAGGCGAGACACAAAAACATCGGGGTTTTTTTCACTGGTTAATTTGAAGATTTTGGGCTATTTGTCTTCAATAACATGTCTTCTTTCAGACTTGTGGTGAAATTTTTTTTCCAAAAAAACACATTTAGGACTTTATTTTACTACACTTTGTCTATTTGCGTCAGTATTCTCCTAAATTCAACAGAAGTTGTCGTTCTAAATCAACATGTTGCTCCGCGATCGCTGCATGTCAATGTCATCACATACATCTCTGTTGGAAAGCTCTCTCTCCTGTACATTGTTGTCGTATCCAAATATGGTCATTTCCTTTTAATCAGCAACCAATCGTGAAAGTACAATGGGCATTTAACTCTAAAACCGAAATCTCATTGGCTGATGTCAATTTCTGACAACGTGATTCGTTCAGATGCATCACGTGACGTGCTCTGACATTTAGATATGCGTTTTTGACTGTTTTTCTGTTCAGTTGAAGGCCATAAATGCTGTGATTAAGGTGGTTTGTATTGTTGTTGCTAATGATTTGGTAAGATATTGTGTCTGTAAATAGTTGTTTCCACTAAAAAAAGTATGAATTTTTACATTACAAATCTTTAAATGCTGTTTTCTCAAAATTAGTTTTTTGTCATTCTCCAGTACAAACATCTCAGCCTGTGTAGCACCTATGTACACCAAACTTTCCAGTTATACACTTAGCAGTATTCTGAAGATATTTTCAGAGGGATTTGTTAATAAATCATTCCTAAAAACCTTTGTAGTGTGTAAGGGCATGATTAAACAATAACGTTAATCATTTAATAATGATTAAAAGTGTTTTTGTGTTTGTTTTGTTAAAGCAATTCACATATAGGGATTCCCATGTACCGTCTACCCCTGCCACCCTGCCAAGACCTCTTGCCACCCCTTTGCCCCCCCATATAAAATTTTCTAGATCCGCCACTGATATGTATGAACCCAAAAGAAGGTAAATCCGTAGAAACACTTTAGACGTGACGTCACCCCGTCTCTGAGACGTTGACGTCAGGAGCGCGCATGCGTCAGCGCCGTCGGTAGATCCGTTCAATTCCGCAAGGTCGATCTCAGCCCCGCTAGCTGACAAACATGATGTCCCTTGCTGCTCGTTCGGGGACGTTTTCCCCTTACTTACAAGCTACAAATTATGTCGTGGCGGGTCCACTAAAGCCTCTCATACCCGGCGTCGTCGTGAAGACCGATAAAATGTTGATGGACACGAAGAAACCGTTCCTGTGCCGCGAGTCCTTGTCTGGGCAGAGCGCTAAGAGCGGCCTCGCCGTATCCATCAGCCTCAACGGTGAGTCTCACTGCACGGTTTAGTGAAATCGAGAGTCCCGGTCTCATCGTAGCGCGAGGAGGTCGTGCAGCGGGTGCTCGCTCGCTCAAGAGCACGAGCACGATTAAATCACATATGTTGAATGTGTATTGTGAAATAGTTTAATGTTTTGTAGTGTTGTACGCAGGTAATGCTGGATTTGTATTTTTATTCATTTGTGATTAATGTGTACTGTATACCGAAAAACATTAGCTCACTTGCTACATCAGTTAGCTTGACTGAGGCCTCGCTAATGTCCTTGCTGTTACCTAAGTTAGTTAGAAAATCAGCCTGTGTCTTTTGTGGTAAAATAACTTTATTGCCATTTCAAAGTCCTTTATGATCGGCTTACGATTACATGGTAAAATAAATGCCAGGATATTGTAGAATTTAGGATAAATCCAGGTAATAGTTTCTTGCTAGTAAGATAGGCTTACTGTTACGTGTTGCTGACGTAGAAGATAAACTAGTTTGCTCTTATAGAAGCAGTGTTTTAATGTTATTTATTACAGCAGTTTCGGAGTGAGCTGATAAGAGACCAGTAACTTAGTTGAAGAATCCTAAACATGATCAAGAGTTTTCAACACTTACAGACCCAGGGACCCCCGGCCATGACAAGCTAAACAGCCCTGGTGTAAACTAGCAAATTTACAACAACTTTGATTACCAATATGAGTTAGGCTATACAATGTGTAGCAGATCATTAGTTGAAACTAGAAAATAATATAAACATTTTATTAATGTCTTTGGATGTTTTATACAGCATAATATTAAGGCCACATTGAATATCTGATTGATTTACAGATAATGTTGTGTATAAATATATCAAATGAGTTTTCCCCAATGGGTTGTTGATATAGAGAGCAGGTCAGTTTTAATTCCTTTGTGTATACGGATATATAATCTAAATTTGAAATGAGATGCATGCTGTTTGACATGTAATATTAAACATTTACTCAATTTAGAAAATGTGCAGATTTGGTAATTAGTGCCAATATAAATGCCGTAAATGCTGTCATTAAATGCTTATGATCTAAAACTGGCCAAATATGATATGACATTGCGGCCTGGTCAATATAGTGTTCTGTCACTACATTTCATGTCATTTGATTATTTTTCATTATTTTTTTAGCTCGTTCTTCAGTCCGTTTCGCCCACACAGACATCAAGATCCCTGATTTCTCTGACTATCGCCGACCTGAGGTTTTGGACTCAAAGAAGTCCTCACAAGAGAGTGGTGATGTCCGGCGGGCCTTCTCCTATCTGGTCACAGGTTCCACTGCTGTGATTGGAGTCTATACAGCCAAGACAGTTGTCACACAGTTTATCTCCTCCATGAGTGCCTCAGCTGACGTGTTGGCTCTGTCCAAGATTGAAGTCAAGCTATCAGACATCCCTGAGGGTAAGAACATGACCTTCAAATGGAGAGGGAAGCCCCTGTTTGTGCGCCACAGAACAGAAAAAGAGATTGCAACTGAAGCAGATGTCAATCTCTCAGAGCTCCGGGACCCCCAGCACGACAAAGACCGTGTTCAGAACCCGACCTGGGTTATTGTCATCGGTGTGTGCACCCATCTGGGCTGTGTGCCCATTGCTAATGCTGGTGACTATGGTGGCTATTACTGCCCATGCCACGGCTCTCATTACGACGCATCTGGTCGCATTAGGAAAGGCCCTGCTCCACTCAATCTGGAGGTGCCCTTCTACGAGTTCCCAGACGATGATACAGTGATTGTAGGATAAAGGACTATACTATAATACTATAATCAACGATGAACATGCGCTTTACTTGTTTGATTTTTGTCTAGTTTCAGACACATTATCTGCATTGACTCGATGGGTAACAAAGGTTAATTGTAAGTAATAAAGTGTATTTTATCTGATGGAAACCTCACTCAGCTCTTATTTATTCAGTCTCAATATACGGCATCACATGGGTTGTTTAATTTTACGCATTGCAGGTTTTTCAGATAAGGAACAAATTAGATCTTTACATTGCCATAACGCACAATTGTTCAAGTGATAAAGACAGAAACTGTAGAAAGTCAGGTAGGTGATGTTTGCAGAGTGTAGGTGAACAAAAAATTAGCAATTTATAATACACAAGCAATGAGACTTCACTTCACTGATATTTTCTTTTGTTATAATCAGTGATAAAGTGACAACTGTTTGATTGTGGCTTGGTTTCAGTGAAAGCTGATGAGAATAGCAAAAAATTTGAAATGTGTAAGTGTTAAAAATGCTCTTTCTGATACGTGAATAAACAGAACTATAAGGTGTATTTAATGTGTACAGAGATATGAACTAAATAAAACGGTCTGATCACTGTATGGTGTCATGTGCAGTTTCTTCTCTATTGAGAGAAGCTTTGTAAATGAACTAAAGCAAAATATATTTAGGGAAATATAGAAATATCAGATGTGGTTCCCTGGTCTTCTAGATAAATCTGTAGCAAAATAAATACATTATAAATCGGCCATTAAAACAAATCATTTTGTTTAACTTGCAGTGCATCTTATATTTGAATGCATTTTCAACAACATGAATGTTGCAATAGCAAGTGGAGTAATTGTAAGGAAATCTTAGTTACAATGAACAATTGATTTAAGCTACCAAAAACACTTCTATTCTGTAAAAGGTAATAGCTTGTTGTTCATTAATCAAGATCATGTGGTGCTCGTGGTTCAAAATGTACATCCAGATTTCCCAGGGGAAAGTCAAAAAATGGTTAACATGAACAGTAGCGATTAAGAAAGTAAAAACTGGCCAACAGGTCTGGAATTCTCACATTTTATTGAATAACAACCAGCTCTAAGATAAGTACTTGATGTCTGTAGATGTGGCTATAGGGAGATGGTATACATAATGTCTATGAGCTTCACACTTCAGAGATAAACTAATGAGCTATTTGATCATTTGGTTACTTTGTGAATAGTTACATAATGGTACATAATCTGATGTACAAATCAACAAATGTTTTGGTGTATGTGGATACATTTAGAAACACAGTTTTCACGTTGTAGTGTGGACTGTGAAAACGAATTACGTATTTAAAAACGATGACGATAAGTTTAGTCATGTGATGCATATTGAATCCATAGATATTCATGTTTACACCGTTATTGTGCCTGTAATGTGCTATTCACTTTCAAACAGTTGCTAAAATATGTTACATTGCTCACTCTTCATATCACAGTCCTGCAAGATGATAGAAAATTAACTCACATTTGCAATAGACAAATTGCTTGTCCTGCAGCAAAACATGAGGGCAGTTGCGTTTTAGACCAAACATATAATGATGAGTGAGTGTGACCTGGACGCATCAGTGAATGGTGAGATATTTTGCTAAGTAAAATGATCCTGCCAGAAGAATTGTGTGATAACTTGATTATGTCTTGTTCTGTCTGTATCATCTCAGTGAGCTTTTATGAGGGTTTACGCATGCGCTCTAAGGTGAATGTAGCGTTTTCTGACGTTTCAGTGTGGATGAGAAACTTTTGGAAAACGCTTGAAAACGCTAGTGTGGACGGAGAGCGTTTTGAAACGAAACCTCCGTTTTCAAATCTATCCGGATTAATGTAGGTTTAGCCTTAGAAACTTTCCAGATAAAGTAAATAGTAGTATACTAAGCACAATGACAGGTAAACAGTAGCATTCCTCTCATTCAGATATTATTTGAATAGATGTTTCAGGGCCATATTATCATATATAGTAGCTTTTCTCCTTGGGTGCATTTCGATTTGAATGTCTCTCAGGTCTGAGAAAGACAGACATGTCTGCAGGTTAATAAAGTCGATATGCTTCTAAGCTGGGCTACAATTAAGGCATGTTGATGCCACTTGACACAGGCACAAAGCATCTGATTTATTTGAAACATTGTGTATAACCTAACAAATGGCATGCTTAGGTATGCCTTTTACTATTGCTGTTCTAATACTATTCTAGCCAGTCTTTTAAAAATGTTGACCTTTTCTCTGAATGTGTCTAGATAGCTTCCCTGAACATTCATTGATTTCACTTTTGAACGCAGGCTTTGGGTATTTTAATACATTTAATGCACTGGATTGCCATATTCTCTGCCTTCCAGAGCATCCACCACTTATATGCAACCTGCTCAGTCGTCCTGGAGTCCTCAGCTCTTGCCAGGTCTTCCTGCCAGCAGCTTGTCGGACATTCATGCCTCACTGATAGAATGATGATATCCCAGGGTTGTCAGGGTACCATTGTGTATTAGCTGGAAATCACAGAGATCCCTGGCTCCAACATATGTGTTTAGCATCCAACAGAAATATCTTTATTTGGGCTAATTTCTGGGCAAAAATTTGCTCGGAAATGCACATTTCTCAAATTCAGCTCAGGGTTCATCAGTCACTCTGGGCTGATTAAGACCCCTGTATGAAAGACAAACTCAAGTTTAATGAGTGTTTTTTTTTTTTTTTAGCATAGGAGACTGAGGTATAACACATTGTTTATTTCGTCACTTCATTATTTTATTTTATTTATTTTATTCTGACTTGTCTCAATTGGATTCCACTAGTTTAAGATGCACATCTGCCTGTACGATGGACTAGTTGCACAGGTTGGCGTGTTTCTATTTCCGTTTTATTGAGTGTACGCTTGTACACTTCCTGTCCCGAGATACAAGAGAAGATATGAAGGATGGCGCTGTTTTACACAAGATGCCTCCAAGACCTACCGAAGATTACCATCAGCGATGTACACCGGCTAGTACAAGCGGCAAGCTCAGCCCCGAGGAGCAAAAGGGAAAAAGGGTTCAAGATGTATATATCTAGTTACATCGACAACTATGAAGGTAAGTTATACAACAGCTAGCTGACTGGCAAGCTAGCTAACATTAGCTCTAGTTAACGTTACTGTCTAACTTTGACAATTTGACAGGCTATTTGATCCAGTGTAGTGTTTTGATGATGTACGATGTATGCATAACATAAATGATGTCCAATTCCCCACAGTTTCAAACAAAGATTCATCAGAGAGAGAGTGTCAGGGCTACCTGTTACAGGTCGATGAGAAAGAGCGAGAAGCCTCACGACCTCAGAGTAGGGAGTAGAAATAAGAAGTGTTCATCAGTTCAAAGCCTCAATCAGGTTAAAGGTACAATATGTAAGAATTTTGTAATAAAATATCCAAAAATCACTTGCACAGTGTGATATATTTCCTGCAGTTGTGTACTTACAATATCCCAAAAGTCTCCAAAGATTTTTTATTTCAGAGAAATTCCAATTTTAAATAAGTGGCCGTCCCGGAAAAAAATGTCTCCTGTCAATGACGCAATATCCGCGCTATCCTCGGTTTCCGTTCATACTGCCATAGCCATGATGTAACCATGGCGACAGACGTGGACAACTGTGCAGTGCGTAACGTTTAGCGGCACGCGCAGTTCTTGTTTCTTTCAAACATAGACCATGGCAAGCAGACTTTGGGACAAACAAGGAGAACTAAAATGAGGATCAATATCAGCGTGGCGTTTTTGAGATGCCGAGAGCTCCACGTCCGCGACTAACTTGGACTTGACAGAGCTTCACGAGTCACGACTTGACAGCTTTATTAGACAGGTGAGCAAATGTACATAAAACAAATAAATGTTATATAACATTAGCTCAACATGATGAAATGTTAGAATATGGTCAGTATGTTGTTCTAATGTTGATCTAGCTTAACGTTACTGCTAGTTTCGTATAGCAAACGAACTAACACGTAGTATAACATTATAACTTTCAACACACATTTAAATGCCGTTTAGTGTGATAGTGTAACGTTAGACCAAGTGAAGCAGCGCTGCGTTACCTCACAAGTTTAATTCGTCTAATAAACTGACCTGTGTGAGTAATCCAGCACTTGCGAGTAGTTCGGTAGAATTAAATGTCCTTATTCCTTTATATCCGCGGGACTCGCGTGTGATATCTGTCTCTTTAGCAATCGTGACCTGCTTCATACCACTGTAATGTTAAAAAGCATGAATGTTTGCACTCATCCATAAACATTATTAGATCCATCAGCTTGACAGCAAGTCCCATCATTCAGCTCATCACTGCGTCATAAACCTACG
The DNA here is from genome assembly GCF_029890125.1 of Rhinichthys klamathensis goyatoka. NCBI lineage: Eukaryota > Metazoa > Chordata > Actinopteri > Cypriniformes > Leuciscidae > Rhinichthys > Rhinichthys klamathensis. Next base: position 5,333,900 of record NW_026606600.1, read on the forward strand.
CCTTTGTTATTGTTGGAAACTGCACCCTCCACGAAAAAAACCTACATATTGTGCCTTTAATGTAAAGCCTAGCTAGCTGACGTGAAAGGGCTAAGTTATATTTTTCTTTTCGTTTTGCAACCCTGTGTTGAAAATGACAAATTAATGACCTAAACCTACACCTAGCTTTCATGGAAACCCCAGAAACTGGTTTTGACGGCTGCTGTTCTTTACTGTATGTTTATTATAATCCATGCATGGTCCAGTTATCTTCATGGTTCTTGGGCCAGTGGTATCTACCTTGCACCCATGTTATGCATTCAATGTTTACTTGTTCAACGTTCACTGTTTTACTAACACTATATGAAAGTGAGTAAATTGAGACAGGTAAAAAAGGCTTATTTTAGACTTAGATTACAGTATTGTGTATGATGCCATTGATAACCTGACATGATTGAGCCTATTCCCATACCTACTACTTACCTGATCAGCCTGCTCTCACCTTTCTCATTTTCTGTGTTGTTAGTAGTGTCCTAAATGTGAAATGACAAACATTTTGTTTTAATGTGTAGATTGTCTTTGAGGACTGCTCGCCAGTGAACAATTAAGTGGCAGAGTGTTACTGTGTGGCTGGAACAGCACTCTGTAACCACAATGTTGCACTGCTGTTCCAGACCGCGCTCTACTCCACACTGAACCCGGCTGCTGTTCCCCCGTCCTTAGCTGCACTGAAACAGAGCAGCGCTGGCACAAGCCAAGAACCATGGTAAGTATGTGTTCACAACTACATGAAAAAATACTATAGTATTTACTATAGTAAATTGTATTATACTGTATATATTATAGTTTTTACAGCACTTTGTTAATGAATGCTACAGCATACTGTAGTGTTAACTATAGTGAATTGATAAACTAATACATACTGTAGTATACTTTAGTTTTTACTACAGTAAACTGTAGTGTTTTGTAGTATAATATACCCTATAGTTGTAGAAAACTTAGTACAGAATATGGTAAAGTATTTTGTTTATATTACTATAGTTGTTATATTACCACACCAAATTAATTCATGTACTTTACTATAGTAGTGTTTCATGTGTGAAGAGCTGATGTAGTATGTTGCATCAACCACCATTTAAATTAATTTGATAATTCTTTTGTGTAATTAATAGGGCGTGAAACCAGGCAGAGTGAGTGATATGGTGTTCATTTCCACTAAAGGCTGATTTATACTTCTGCGTCGGACCTACGCCGGAGCCTCTACACTGTAGACTACACGCTGGTTTTCATTTATACTTCTGCGTCGTTGTCCGTGTTGATGCACGCAGAGAGAACATGTGAAACTCGAGGGAGCGGTTCTAGCAGACCAATCACAGCGCTTGCGTCCCCGTAGAATTGACGCGTTGTTACATTTTTGGAGAGGTGCACGTCAGGGTACGCCGAAGGGTACGCGCGCAACACACAGCCTACGGCGTAGCTACGGCGGGAGGTCGACGCAGAAGTATAAATTGGTCTTTAGCCGAAGCAGTTCACGATTGCTGACGGTGTAAGGTAATATCTATTGTCCTATGTAATTGTACACCCTACTATACAGTATAACTTTGTGATTGTTGTTTGAGTGTAAAATTGTTCTTAAAGTCCTAATTGTGAAATTAAATTATTCAAAGGAGTACACGTTACAAGGCAGTGCGAGGGGAGCTGCCAGATCCAGATGTCCTAAAAGTTGACGAGGTGTACTTCTTGCCAAACATTGCTCCACTCATCACCACCATGGCGATAAATGCGGACGTCTCACTGGTTGACTCCGCTTTTGGGAAAGTCCAGGAAGGTAGTCCCATATCCTACCAGCATCCATTACCAGTGAGCCGGGTTGTAGTACGCCACCCAGATTCCCCTCCACCACCACCACCTCCACCTCTACCTGTAGATAGCTATAGGCTGGAGCCTACCAGCTGTCAGTTTGTCTGCAGTCACCAACAACACCTCCATCTACAGTCACTTGTCACTACAGTAGACATGGCAAGGAAAATAGAGGTTGCCACCAGGGAGCAGAACAACACTGTTGAGTGGCACCGTGTCAGGAGGCCAAGAATAACTTCTTCCCGATTCAGGGAAATATGCCATGTCAGAGGTAAAAGTTCTACTGAAACCTTGGCACAAATAATTAAAAAGGGAGTGGCTCAAACGGCTGCAATGAAGAGGGGACTGGCACTGGAACCGGTTGCCATCCAGGAGTACTGCAAAGTAAAAAAACACAAATTACTGGCCTTGTTCGTTCATCATCCACCCAGAAGCCCCCTGGTTAGGGTCATCTCCTGACGATCTGGTGTTTGACCCAACTGAGAGCCCACCTTTCGGACTGCTGGAAATTAAATGTCCCAACGCAAAGAGCTATGTGGACTGTAGCTGCTTGAAAATGCAGAGTGGCACATTGAAATTAAAGCAGACTCACAGCTACTACTGGCAGGTGCAAGGTCAGCTCCTACTTACAGGGATGGAGTGGTGTGATTTTGTTGTTTTTGCAGTGGAGGATGTTCTCATACAACGCATCTACAGAGACTGCGAGGTGGCTAAAACCATCAGGGAGAAGGGAGATTATTTTTATTTTTCTATGGCAGTTTGAACAGGGTTCCGTGCCGTCGGCTGAAATTGGTCCTCGTCGGCTTTGTTTCGGCCGATTCGACATGTTGAATTGGCGTCGGGCCATCCGTGAAAGAGGGAACTCTGATTGGCTGTTCAGCTTAGTGAAAGAGTCAATGCACGAGAATAATAGCAAAACAGCAAGCGAAGAAGTCAAAACTCTACAGATAGAAGGCTGTTCTTATGTTACGTCATCTTACCTGAGTGTTCCTTGGCGAATATTTAAATATTAACACGAGTGGAGTGGAATAAAGAAAGTGTTTAGCAGGATTGATATTTAAAACGGTAAGCACGTACTGCTTTGTTTATGGTTTGTGTATCTGCAGCCGGCAGCGTCGGTTTCCCCTTTTTGAATGACGAATATAGATGAATATATCTGCAGAAATAGACAGTTGTCTCATTTACACACAGGCGCAGAACGCGCATTGTAGCTAACAGTCGGCAGTAGTTCTCTCAGTGTGTTCAAGTGCAGCTTTTTACCCCGACGCGAGGCGACAACACAGTCGGCTTTCATCATCGCTAGTTCGTCGGCGTCGGCTTGGTGTGTTCCAGGCTTAAAACAGTTAATGCCAAATTAAAATGTCCTTGGACAAACTACATTTGGCCTGCCTAAGGGGGGGGCCTACAAGACATTTTGCCCTGGGCCCTCTGAATTCTTAATCCGGCCCTGTGTATACAGTTTTTATTTTTAAATAATTACCTTTTTAATAATATAAAAGCTATGTCAACAAAAGGCTATTTAATTAATCAATTCTGGTAAGTAAATGTTTAACAAAACTATAGAAAATTCATTAGAAACGTTACAAGAAACTATCAGAATTAGAAATACATTCATTAGAAACGTCTCAGGTTACGACTCTAACCTATGTTCCCTGAGAACAGGGAAGGAGACACTGCGTCAGAGCACTATGGGGAACGCCTTTGCGTGAACCGGTGTCTGAAATGCTTATCTAATCACGGCAATCCTATTGGCCGGCGACAGCCTATGACATCATCACTAGTGCGACCCGGAAGTATAAGGGGAGCCTGGTCTTCAAGGACTGATTTGTTTGTACGCTTCAACCTGAAACTTCAAAAAGGTAATCATGGCTTGTGAAAAACGCTTCAGGAAGTGTGTGCATCCGTGTCTAAGATATTGATACTTGATAACACACAACTTGTGTGTTTATTGTTTGGGCTCAGAGCATGCACGATCAGTTTCTGAGGGATCTGCTTGTGCCACTGTGAGTTTTTTCCCTTGAGAAAACTCCACTTTCGTCTGCTCTCTTCTCGAGGGAAGAGGGACAGACATCTGTACCAGGCGAATCAGGTCCCACTCACACTGAGGCAGAGCAGACACTAGAATCGTGGGGTTTTTCAGAGGGAGCTCGCTGAGGAGGTTGAGAGAGTTGTTAATCTCTCACGCCCTTCAGAGACTCGCGAGAGTGAGATATACAAGTGGATATAAGTGGATATACAACCCAAAACCTCACAGCCACCCTGCTCCGCGTATGTTAAGCTGTTGAGTGTTATGGAACGCGCTTCAACGAGGCTTCTAAAAAGAACCTGTCGTTGGAGCATCTGAGGGAAGAGACCGCTCATGACAGACTTCACGAATGTTTTCTTTTCAGCCATAAAGCTCCAGCTCTCGTGAGCCTTCCATTCCTGCCGGATCTACACAATGAGATTGGAAAGGCATGGAAGAACCCGTATTCAATGCACATTCATCGCCATAAGCGAACTACGCTGATGTTGAGGGGATGCACGAATACGGGTATGTGTCGATGCCCCAATTGACGAGATGTTTGCGAACTATCTCACGGCTGGAGAGGCATCGACACTAAGTGCTCCGGCCCTGCCTCTTAGGCCACTAAAATATGACAGCACGCTTAAATTGCAGGGCATACGCGGCGGCGGGTCTGGCTGGTGATGACTTGCACACAATAACGGTTTTGCAAGCATACTAGGCGGATCTGCTGACAGATTTGAAGCATTTAAATCTTTCACCCCAAGCGCTTAATGCATCAGCCTGAGGCTGGACCTATTATGAGTTATTCCTTCAATTTGGAACCCTCCTGTAGGTCTGGCATCGGGTTTGGTAGTAAGTGCGCTCTTTCGTGCTTTTATGGTGATAGGCCTCTATTTTTTTTGTGAATGTCGTTTAGGCCATCTCTATATTGGCAGGCAGGTTGAGCTCTGTAGGTCTTATCCCTTTACGTGAGTTTTTAGTAAGGTTGAATGATAGGCCACAGTTCCCTGTTAGGAAGTATTAAGGGGGTGTTAAATATGGTTTTCATAGGATGGTGAAATTATAGGGCCCTGAAGTTCCCATATATAGGTAGGTTTTGTATACCCCTTCTTATAGGCCTCCTCTTATGTTAGAGTCGTCAGGCTCATATAGCGGGTCATGCCAATCTGTAGTAGTGAACAGGTTGGCTGTATGGAAATAATTCTCTAGTGAGGCCACCATTCATCTGAGCACCTAATAGACATTTTTTGTGTGAGATGGCTTCCTCCCTATCAGGAGTTATTCTACTGAGGCCACTGCTCTGTCAAGCTCCAGATAGAATTACAAAGTCAAGCATTGGCCCTCTTTGGGCCACCTTGATGGCCACCTTATACTAGAGCAGCAGTTCTCCTCTTACTTTAGAGAGTCGTTGAGATTATAGCTCTGAACTTCAGTCACTTATATTTGTGTGTCGGCCCTCACAGGGCCGCCTCGATTTCTGGCTTAGGCTTAGTAACTAGGAAATTTGTGGCGGTTTGCTAAGCATTATCGCCTCGAGCCTCTCAGTATCTGAGTGTAGGCTCCTCAGAGCTAGAGCCCATCAGGATCATTTATTCCTGTAATTCTAGTTGTTCCTAGTACTGGCCTCCTCTTACTACAAGAGTCGTCTAGTCAAGGGCCGCCTTTTGCACTAGGCGTAAAAATGCTAGTGGTGTTACAGGGTAGATAGCAGCATAGGTAGCAGGCTATCTTCAAAAAGCCTGGGTTGTAAAAAAATAAATAAATTGCATCACAATAAGTGTAGGCTATTGTGGTTGTCAAAACATTTGGTTGCCTAACTACACATACTTTTATTAAGTTTAGTGACTGCATGGTGCAATAATTGGTATAGGCTACTGCTTTTATTATTACTTGATACAAATTTTACAATTTCAATTTAATTCTTGTGGTTTTATTCCGATCTTGATTCAATTTGGGTACATATTAGGTAGGCTACAGTAGATGTTAATTTTTCTCAAGAAAGAAAATCTCACCTAATGCTGTAAACATAGACTACAGAGAGCCATGTCAGCTGGTATTATTAATCTCGAAATGCTAGAATTTTTTTTTTTTTTACGTTGTGGTTCAGGGCTTCCGTACTATAAGTGACACTCCAATGAACATAAAAAAACCTTTTAGGGGATTATAATTGCTGTTTTATTTTTTGCTACTTTGAAAACCTTATACGTCTTTGACCCACATAACACATTGATTAACAAGTTGGTGTAATGCTATTCCAAAAGCCTTATAAACCAACCTGGTGTAAAAACGAATGTCCTCGTCCGACCCTGCGAAGCGTTGTATGCCGAAACGGGTTTGCAGCTGTAACACTTCCAGGTGGTGTTAGAGATACCTAATCTACCGATGCAAGGCTTCATTCTCGTTTGCTATCTCATTTACCATCACTGCCGTCACTGGAATCACACAATAATCATGATCAGGGGCTGCTGTTTCCATCTTGGACTCTTGAGTTTGCAGTCAAGACCTGGGTAAGGTTCTCTGCCCTCGGTTTACGCTCCCAAACATTAGGTCTTGGTGTGGGTAGAGCATACTCATTCCAAGAAAAGAGAACCGGTATAGCTCCTTTTTGTAATCTCCTTAACCCCCCGCAGTCACTACGAAGTCTCCCGGCTGAAAATGCCTGCTACACACACAAGTGGTTTTCGTAGGGATGAAGCGGTCCCTAAGGATCTTGATTAGCCACTGAGCCCGTACCACAGTATCTATGGGAAACAAGTGAAAACTTATATACGAGTTATAGCGTGACGAATTACTACAAAGGGGTACACAACAATGTAATGCCAACTTTTTCACCCGTTGGAAGGCCAATCGCCTTTCTTTAATCCTGAATCCACTCATTATTACTTAGTAGTTCTTAGTGTTGATGTCAAAACTCTTATTAACAGTGCGAAAACAGTGTTGTTTTTGGCAGCCATTTTAGTTTTAGTCTTAGTCTTAGTCTTTTGGACGAAAATGCTTTTTAGTTTTAGTCACATTTTAGTCACTTAAAAACATAATAGTTTTAGTCAAGTTTTAGTCGACGAAAACAAAAAAAGGTTTTAGTCAAGTTTTAGTCACCGAAAACGCAAAAAGGTTTTAATCAAGTTTTAGTCAATTTTAGTAAAAAAAAAAAAAGTCTTTAAAAAATAGAGAAAATAAAATGCGGCTGTGTCAAAATTGGTATCAAGTTCAAAAATAGAAAAGAAATAAAAGTGCCACTTTGCAATCTGTTAAAAAAAGAAAAGAATATAAATCCATTTGGCAAGACAGGTGTCACGGATCACAGAGGAATCAGACAAGATGGTAAGTTATCAGTGTTTATTTTGCAGAAGGATTGCGGTCGGAGATAACAGGTGAGAAGAAGTAACATAGAAAGTTCAATGAAGCTTAGCTGTGGTTTAAAGTCTCTCTCTTTCTTTCCCTCTCTTGCAGGTGGCGTGGCGATGGCTGGTACGGATGGGTTGATCCAAGAAGAGTGAAGCGACGGTAAGTAGAAGGTAAGTGATCGGGAAGTCTGTGAGCCATGGAATGACGAGACCAGACAAGTGACTGCAGTGAAGGTGAGTGTTTTATAGTCCATATGGTTGATGGGACACAGGTGACGGTGATTAGTACTCAGGGGATAATGAACGGGGAAAAGTCTGGTTGGGTGAAAGGGAACGAGTGGGCGGAGATGGTGATCTGGATGATGATGTAACCCTGACAGTACCCCCCCCCTCCCGAGGCGGCTCTTGACGCCTGAGACGGGCGCTGCCGGCGGCGAGGTCGACCACGACCCCTGGGAGCCGGACGATCCGGATGATCACTGTGGAACTGGGTGAGTAGCGTTGGATCCAAGATGTCATCTCGCAGGACCCAGAAACGTTCCTCTGGTCCGTAGTCCTCCCAGTCCACCAGGTACTCCAGCCGAGGACCTCGCCGCCGAGAATCCAAGATAGAGCGGACTCGATAAATGGGCTCCTCTTCAACGGGAACGGGAGGAGGTACGTCAGTGGGAAGGTTATCTGAGGGAACAGGGGTGACAGGGTCAGTGAAGGCTTTAAGCAAGGAAACATGGAATGAAGGAGCAATCCTGAAATGAGGGGGAAGATTGAGCCTGTAGGTCACTTTGTTCAACTGCCTCTGGATGGTGAATGGTCCGATGAATCGAGGACTCAGCTTACGGCAAGGTAGACGGAGACGGATGTCTCGAGTCGACAACCACACCTTTTGACCTGGCTGATACTGAGGGGTGTCGAGTCGGTGACGGTCCGCTTGTTCCTTGTGTCTCCGTACTGCCTGCTGTAGATGCACATGAGCTGAGTCCCATACCCCCTCGCTCTGATGGAACCAGAAGTCGACAGCTGGAACCTCCGAGGGCTCACCCGACCAAGGAAAGAGTGGAGGCTGGTAACCAAGGATACACTGGAAGGGGGTGAGCCCGGTGGTGTTCTGCCGCAGAGAGTTTTGGGCATACTCTGCCCATGGGAGGTAACGGTTCCAGCTGTCCTGGTACTGATGGCAGTACGTCCGCAGGTAACGTCCAATCTCCTGAATCTTCCGCTCAGTCTGGCCGTTAGTCTGCGGATGGTAGCCTGAGGAAAGGCTGATGGTGACCCCGAGGAGTTTGAAGAAGGCTTGCCATACTCTTGAGATGAACTGAGGTCCCCGATCCGAGACGATATCCTCTGGGAGGCCGAAGTTCCTAAAGACGTTGTGGAATAGAGCTTCAGCTGCTTGTAACGCAGTGGGAAGACCAGGTAAGGGAATCAGCTTACAACCTTTAGAGAACCTGTCCACAACAACGAATACGCAGGTAAAGCCTTCTGAATTGGGTAGATCAGTCATGAAATCGACACCAATGTGTGACCATGGTCGCCTGGGAAGAGGTAACGGCACGAGCTTGCCTTCTGGGACTCTCCTCGGGGTGTTGGTGATGGCACAGACTGAACAACCGCGGATGAACCTGGAGACATCTCTGGAGATGGACGGCCACCAGTACCGTTGACTGAGGAGCGAGAGGGTACGCTTGCTACCCGGATGTCCAGAGCCCGGAACGGAGTGAGCGGAGTCCAGAAGGGGAGTACGTAGATGTGGAGGTACGAAAATACGCCCTTCTGGACCTCCCGGCGGAGCGGGTTGACGTGTCAGTTCCTGGGCGATCTGTTGGTCAACCTCCCAGACGATTGGACTGAGGATTACGGCTGGAGGGAGGATAGGTTCGGGATGAAGATCTTCAACAGAGGTGTGATGGAGTCGTGAAAGTGCATCAGCCTTGCAATTCTTACTCCCGGGACGATATGATACCACAAAGTTGAAGCGTGTGAAGAATAGACCCCAGCGGGCTTGTCTAGGGTTCAGTCTTTTAGCCTCCCTTAAGTACTCCAAGTTGCGATGATCGGTGATTACTGTGAATTGATGGTTAGCTCCCTCCAGCCAGTGCCTCCACTCCTCAAGGGCCAGTTTGATGGCCAGCAGCTCTCGGTTACCGACGTCATAGTTCCGCTCCGCCGGGGCTAATTTCTTGGAGAAGAAGGCGCATGGAAGGAGTTTGGGTGGCTCACCCTGCCGCTGAGAGAGAACTGCTCCTACTCCAGTAGATGAGGCATCCACCTCTACCACAAACGGAAGGTCCGGGTTTGGATGAATGAGGATGGGAGCAGTGATGAATGTTTCCTTTAAACGCTGGAAGGCCTGTACTGCGGTGGGAGATAGGGACAGAGACTTGGGCCGTCCCTTGAGGGAAGAAGTGAGAGGAGCACTGATATGACTGTAGTTCCGGATGAATCGTCTATAGAAGTACGCGAACCCCAGGAATCGTTGCAGTTCCTTTACAGAGGAGGGTTGTGGCCAGTTCTGGATAGTTTCCACCTTCCTCTGGTCCATTTGGATGCCCTGTTGGTTGATGACATAACCCAGGAAGTGAACGGTAGAGGTGTGAAATTCGCACTTCTCCAGCTTCAGATATAACCTGTGTGCTCTCAGCTTCTCGAGGACCTGGATGACATGTTGATGGTGCTCAGACATAGAAGACGAGTATATGAGTATATCATCAATGTAGACGATTACAAAACGGTTGAGGAACTCTCGAAGGACTTCATTCATATGACCTTGGAAGACGGCAGGAGCGTTGGACAGTCCGAAAGGCATGACCTGATACTCGTAGTGGCCCGAGGGGGTCACAAAGGCAGTTTTCCACTCATCTCCATGCCGGATTCGGATCAGATTATACGCACTTCTAAGGTCCAGTTTGGAGAAAATGCGTGCACCACGCAGCTGTTCCAGGGCGGCAGGTACCAGAGGAAGGGGATAGCTGAATTTGACAGTCTGAGAGTAAAGATGACGGTAATCGATACAGGGCCGCAAGCCTCCGTCCTTTTTGGCCACAAAGAAGAAGCTCGAAGCGGCAGGGGAGGTAGATGGTCGAATAAACTGCTGATGTAAAGCTTCCTTCACATACTCCTCCATGGCCTTCTGTTCCGGGATGGACAGAGGATATATACGACCTTTGCGAAGGGTGGCTCCGGGTAGCAAGTCGATGGCGCAGTCCCATGGCCGGTGTGGAGGTAGTTTGGTTGCCAGTTCCTTACTGAATACGTCCTGGAACGCCTGGTACTCCACTGGGATTTCGCCTTGAACTTGGACTTCAGGGCTTTCCACCGATGTAGAACAGACAGGAACTCTAGTTTCCCCCGCAGGTGACTTGGAACGGGACGAAGAATGAACCTTCTGGATGGAACTGAGGCAGGATCTATGGCAATCTTCACCCCAACGGAGTACCTCCCCAGTTCCCCAGTGGAGTACCGGCTGATGTTGTACTAACCAGGGACGTCCCAGGATGATATCCGCGGTGGACTCCTCCAGCACCATAAGAGAGATTTCCTCAGAGTGTAAACAGCCGATACGAAGAGTTAGAGTGGGTGTATAATGGCGAATTCGACCACGACCTAATGGCTTGCCTTGTATGGTTTGGACGGGAAGATCTCGGCACAGACGGCGTCGCCGAATATTCAACTTTTGGAGAAACTGGGTGGATATGAAGTTCCCCGCAGACCCGGAGTCAATGAGGGCTTGCGCTGGGAGACAAACACAGGAGGTTAATACATGTACTCTGGTACGTGTGAGAGGCTCAATCTTCGGGGAGAGTTGAATGGCACTTACCGCCTGTCGCGGAGGTCGTACAGGGCAAGAACTGAGGAGATGCTTGTCGGAGGCACAGTATAGACAGAGGGAATGTTGAAATCTGCGCTGGCGTTCAGCTGTAGAAAGGTGGGTGGAGTCTACTTCCATTGGAACTGGTGCTGGAGGAGTGACTGAAGGCGCCGGAGGCGGAGAACTTACAGTGGGTACAAACCTATCACAAGCGGTGAGACGCTGGGCTGTACGGATTGTCTGCTGGATCAGATTCTCTAACCCCATGCTGTCCTCATACACCACCAACAGCTGGCGGACGTTGGAATTCAAACCATGACGAAAGGCGGTGATCAGGGCGGTTTCATTCCAGCCGCTAGCTGCGGCTAGAGTGCGCAACTGAAGCGTATACGAACTCACTGAAGAATTTCCTTGACGGAGGTTATAGAGTTGGTCGTGAATGGACAGTTCTGATATTGTTTGCCCAAAAACCTCTTTAAAGTGTTGTTTAAAACTTGAGAAGGATTTGACCACCGGGGCATCTGAATCCCACAATGACTGTGCCCATCGAAGTGCTTGACCAGATAACAGTGAGATAATGAAAGCCACCTGGGCGGTATCACTACGGAACTGATGCTCATTCATGGAGATATACAAGGATACCTGGAGAAGAAACCCACTGCAGTTCTCCGCCTCACCAGAGTAGGGTGCTGGCCGGGCCATGGGACTCGCAGAGGCAGTGAACGGAGCAGCGGGAGGTTGCGGAAGTGGAGGTTGTGGAATGAGTGCCGCGGCGACCGGAGGATTAGCCGCTGAGGAATCCTCTTCTAAATCCGACTGATTCTGCATAATTCCTCCTTTCTGTGGTCTGGTCTTCTGTCACGGATCACAGAGGAATCAGACAAGATGGTAAGTTATCAGTGTTTATTTTGCAGAAGGATTGCGGTCGGAGATAACAGGTGAGAAGAAGTAACATAGAAAGTTCAATGAAGCTTAGCTGTGGTTTAAAGTCTCTCTCTTTCTTTCCCTCTCTTGCAGGTGGCGTGGCGATGGCTGGTACGGATGGGTTGATCCAAGAAGAGTGAAGCGACGGTAAGTAGAAGGTAAGTGATCGGGAAGTCTGTGAGCCATGGAATGACGAGACCAGACAAGTGACTGCAGTGAAGGTGAGTGTTTTATAGTCCATATGGTTGATGGGACACAGGTGACGGTGATTAGTACTCAGGGGATAATGAACGGGGAAAAGTCTGGTTGGGTGAAAGGGAACGAGTGGGCGGAGATGGTGATCTGGATGATGATGTAACCCTGACAACAGGTCTATTTATCCCTGCATTAGTGGCTGCAATGAGCCTGTTTTGAATTGCACAATTTCTCAAAAGTCATGCTCAATGTTCAGCTGAGATCTGTACTTTGTTTTCAGTGAAACTGAAACAGCTGAAAAGCCCATCTCACAGAGATATGATGTGGCAAAGGGAAGAAGAATGCACACAGCTCTCTGCCTTTAGCCTATAAAACGTGATATAGGCCTATATATTTTTTTTTTAAATAGATAAAATAGACATAACATACTGTGTTTGATATGGGATTAAAATGATGGGTAGTGTATGGGCAGTGTATAAGATATAAACTAATGATTAATTACTTTAATATTCCTTTGTTCCGATCAGAGCATGTGAGCGGAGAGCGCATTTTTGAATATTCCTCCGCTCGCTCATTCAGCTCAGGGTCGCGCGCTCAACACAGAATGGCCTGCTGGTTCGAGAATATGTGGAATAAGAGCTGCCTCCGACTAAAGTTTTTATTCTAGTCGACTAGTAGTTGTTCATTTAAGCCATTAGTGGACAAATCGCCCCTTTATATTATTTTAATTACTTAAATAGGCTATACGGGATATTGAGCGTCATAGCCGCACTCAAGCGCACGACCGCACGCATAAAGCTTGCCACAAAGAACCGGCAAAAGTAATGATTATGAATGTGTAAAAAAAATAGCAAGGAGACATTTAATTGTTTATTAATAAACTGGTGTTTTCGGTGTCGCTGCAAAGATGAATTTGACGATGCGGACTCGCCATGGACGAATAAAGATAAAAAGGCATAAAACGGAAAATTTCCTCCCGTTTTGGAGGAGACCTGTCACGCCAGTGGGGCGCGCCCCACACTTTGAGAACCGCTGGATTATACTGAAACTGAAAGTAGCCTATGTCCATAAATCATCTCGTCGTTTCCGACCACCAAGCCCATTTATTGGCTTCGCGCCATGGTCCTTCGAATATGTGTGGTGAGTGACTAGCCGCAGCCGCAGGTGTGTTGTTGTCTCGTCATGTTTTAGTCACCTTAGAGCCATTTTTAGCTAGTCATCGTCGCGTTATCGTCATAAAAAAAAGTGCGTCAACGAAATCATTTCGTTATCGTTGACGAAAACAACATTGTGTGAAAAAGCTTAAAACGGAAGTACTTTTATACCTGAAGTTGATAGACGCCATCTTGTGCACGGAGTCAAATGTACTGCATAATGCACAACTTCCCTGTAGGGACAAAACCAGTCCAATGGGAGAATCAGGTAATTCTGTTTTGTTTTGACAAATAACTGAAGATTTAATTTGCATTGTGGTAACAAAGGCTTGTTTGATTGAAATTAGTTATTTTCTTTTGGTGCAATAGAAGTCCTGGACAAAGACCAATATACAGCATTTTGTACTCACATCACAATGCTGTTGCCTTGTTGATCATTCTTCATAGTTAGAGTTGATTGCTTCAAAGCCTATGGAGGAAGCGTGTGATGATTCAGATTCTGCATCCATTATCTTTGAAGAGAGTATGTGACTGTGAGGGTGGAACAACAAAACTAAGACAATTAGCTTAAAATTTGTTCAGATTTGCTTCCCTATTATCTGATGTGTCACATTAATGTTATAATCTTCCATTTGTCTCAGGGGTGATCAGATTACGATGAAAGATTTATTAGGCTCCCCGTAATTCATTTGAACTTGTTTTGCATAACTTAACATAGTAATGAGTTTTCCTTTTCTTTATTAAGAATGGCTGCTAATGCATCTTTTCCTCTAATATCATTCAGTTTGTTTATTAATCTGCTCCATCTTCATGACAGTGCACTTTTATATTCTATAAACCAAAAGTGTCATAATCACAACCTTATTTCAGAATTACTGTTTAACTAATCCATCTCCATATATGATGGAACTTAAATTCGCAAACATTTTAGAATAATTTGGCTCTCAAAATAATAGTTCATGCTCTTGAAAAAAGCCTGGGCTTCAATAGTGATAATTTGGCACTGTTAATATATGCAGGTTTATTTTTATTGATGCTTTTAAGATTATCCCGCAGTGCCTTTCAATACAAGTAATTTTAATAAGAATGTCCTTGCTATTGCTGAAGTCCATTAAACCAACCGTAGCAATAACTGAAAGTACTGCGTAATTAAAGCGATTTTACAGTGTAACTTTAGGTAATTATAGTGTACCTATAAAGTACTTACATGTAAGTATAAGGGAACAATATGTAAAGTTTGGGAAATAAAGGGGTAACAACCAGGAGAATTAAAATATTATTTATACTGTAAGTATTATAGAACTAAGGGGTACTTATTCTACTATTATGATACAACAATCTTACATTTGGGAGCAATTTAGCTAGAACATACACTGCGTACCTTTTTGTAATAATGGTGTACCAATACATATTGTGTATAGGATTTTTAAAAATTATAGCGTACATATCTATGCATTTATACAGTAATCTTTTTAACACACTGACAACTAAAACTATTGCAACTTTTGCTTAAATAGTGGGGAAAGATACTCTTGTTTCATTAGTGGTGCTTGTTACCCTCTTGTTTCATGTAGTTACAGGGTAAGTACAATAAAAATAAATACACAATCTTATATCACTGACTCGGAAACCTTTATTTGAAAAACAACTTAATTCAGAACACTTTTAATGCAAGTTCATGTGTTCCTAAAAGGTGGAGCATCAAACAGCACATACTACAATAACGTCTCGGTTACGGATGTAACCCTCGTTCCCTGAGTAGGGAACGGAGACGTTACGTCGGATGACGGAGAATGGGGGTTTCGCCAGAAAGCCTATCATCTTCGAGTATTAAAAAACGAGCCTATGGCAATGAAATGCCATGGGTCTGCGGAATTTGCATAATGTATCTCCGCCTCACTGCGTGAGTATTTAAGGAGAGACACCTGCAACAGCAGATCATTTCTTCGCTGAGGAGCCGAGACTGAACTCAGGCGTCTACCCAGCGGTACAGCGGAACTGGCAAGGAGACGTAACGTCTCCGTTCCCTACTCAGGGAACGAGGGTTACATCCGTAACCGAGACGTTCCCTTTCGTAGTCACTCCGAGTTACGTCGGATGACGGAGAATGGGGGTCCCCGTGTAATCACGCCACCTTCACAGCTGTCTTCCAGTGCCCTGCGAAGTCTGACCTCCCTGTCGTGATATAGGCACGGACGAAGGAGTCCTACTTAACACAGGAATACCAAGGTACACTGGGAAGCATATCTCAGGGGAGATATGCCGCAGCATGCCTACCCGTATGGAGGACTTAAGAATACACATATGGCCCGAGGGGGGCTTCATATGGAGGAACACTGGAGTGACCAGCCCGTGGGGTGGCAACTTTCAACTCCAGGAGTGGCAAGGTGGCTTGCCGAGGGAAAGACACATGCTCAAAGAGGCTTACAGTGGAAATACACATGTGGGGGTTACTCAGGGGAGGAACCATGCACACAGAGGCACCTAGCCGACGCACAGGCAATAGACACTGGCGCCAGCGTCAACAGTGCTGGAGGAACTCAGGGCTTCAGAGAGGAAGGCTCACCTGAGGAAATATCGCACGTATCCAGTCCGTGGAGTGGAATGGCGAGCAAGCGAAGACACCTGAGCGGGTCCAGTACTAGCTAACTGAAGCGAGTACACGAGAGGACACAGGCTCCACTCGGAGATTATAAAATCTGGCGAATGTGTTGGGTGTCGCCCAGCCTGCAGCTCTACAGATGTCTGCCAGTGAGGCGCCATGCGCTAGAGCCCAAGAGGAAGCCACACTCCGGGTGGAGTGCGCTGTCACACCAAGGGGGCACGGTCGGCCTTGTTGTTGGTAAGCCAAAGCAATGGCGTCCACTATCCAGTGAGACAACCTCTGCTTTGAGAGAGCCTTTCCCTTCAGTCTCCCACCATAACAGACAAAGAGCTGGTCTGAGGTCCTGAAACACTGCGTCCTGTCTACGTAAGCACGGAGAGCGCGTACTGGACAAAGCAGTGCCAAGGCTGGGTCTGCCTCCTCCCGGGGCAGCACTTGCAGGTTCACCACCTGGTCCCGGAAGGGAGTGGTAGGAACCTTGGGCACATATCCAGGCCGGGGTCTCAGGATCACGTGAGAGTGACCCGGCCCGAACTCCAGGCACGCTTCGTCAACGGAGAATGCGTGCAGGTCCCCTACCCTCTTGATGGAGGCCAGTGCAACCAGGAGCGCTGTCTTCATTGACAGGAACTTAAGCTCAGCTGATTGCAGAGGCTCAAAGGGATCCCTCTGCAGGGCATTTAACACCACTGAGAGGTCCCAAGAGGGAACGAGAGGAGGGCGAGGAGGATTCAGTCTCCTCGCTCCTCTCAGGAACCTGATGATCAGGTCGTGCTTTCCAAGAGACTTACCTTCAACTGCTTCGTGATAAGCGGCGATAGCGGCCACATACACCTTCAGGGTGGAGGGAGACAGCCTTCGCTCCAACCCGTCTTGCAGGAAGGAAAGCACTACACTGATCGAGCATCTCCTGGGGTCTTCTCGGCAGAGCACCAGTTGACGAAGAGGTTCCACTTCAACGCATAGACATGTCTCGTGGACGATGCTCTAGCGGAAGTGATGGTAGCCGCCACCGCTGGTGGCAGGGTACTCAAACCTGCCTCGTCCCGTCCAGGAGCCACACGTGGAGGTTACAAAGATCGGGACGAGGGTGCCATAGGGTGCCCCGTCCCTGAGAAAGGAGGTCCTTCCTCAGAGGAATTGGCCAAGGAGGTGCTGTCGCGAGGAGTATCAGTTCGGAGAACCAGGTCCGGGTGGGCCAATACGGCGCAACCAGAATGACCTGCTCCTCGTCCTCCTTGATCTTGCACAGAGTCCGTGCGAGAAGGCTCACTGGGGGAAACGCATATAAGCGGAGGCCCCGCGGCCAGCTGTGCGCCAGTGCATCCGTGCCGAGCGTGCCCTCGGTCAGGGAGTAATACAGGGCGCAGTGGGATGAGTCGTGGGAGGCAAACAGGTCTACCTGTGCGTCCCCGAACTGGTCCCAAATCAGCTGGACCGACTGGGGATGGAGTCGCCATTCGCCGGAGATGGGCCGAAACCGTGACAGCTCGTCGGCTGCAAAGTTCCGATCTCCCGGAATGTAGATAGCATGAAGGGACCTCAGGTGCTTCTGACTCCATAGGAGGAGGTGGCGTGCGAGTTGCGACATACGGCGGGAGCGTAGACCACCTTGATGGTTGATGTACGCTACTGTCGCTGTATTGTCTGAACGGACTAGTACGTGTTGACCCCTGAGCAACGTTCGAAAACGGTGCAGGGCAAGGCGTACTGCCAGCAACTCGAGGCAATTGACATGCAGAAGGCGCTGGGGTCCTGTCCAGGAGCCCGCGGCAGCATGTCCGTTGCACATGGCGCCCCAGCCCGTGGACGAGGCATCTGTGGAGACAACAACATGCCTGGAAACTCGTTCTAGGGGAACTCCGGCCCGTAGAAAACTGAGGTTCCTCCACGGGGTGAAGGTCTGACGGCAGGTCGGAGTCACTGGGACTCGGAGCGTGCCATGATGCCATGCCCACCTCGGGACTCGATCGCGAAGCCACAGCTGAAGCGGTCTCATATGAAGCAATCCGAGTGGCGTTGCCGCGGCTGCAGATGCCATATGCCCCAGGAGACTCTGAAACAATTTCAGTGGGACCGCACTCTTGCCCTCGAACTGTCGAAGACAAGTCAGCAGTGAGTGTGCGCGCTCGCTCGTAAGCAGCGGGAAGTGGAGAACATAAGATTCTCCCCCGGCCCTCCACCGGGGGAAGGAGGGGGCCTGCAACCGCCTCCAGTGAAAAAACCGACACCATCACTGAGCAGCCCGTCTCAGGAGCGCCGCCTGGCGTTTAGCGGGGCTGGAGAGGGCTGGGGCGCCTTCCTGCGGCTTCCTCCACGACGCGGCCCGGGTGACGGCTGCTGCTGGGGCCGTGCGGGAGGGGCGGGAGCCACAGGAGGGCGCCCTCGGCGGCGAGCAGGCTGAGGCGTCTGTACCGACGGCTGGGTGGAGGCAGCAGCGGGCCGTCGGGGCAGAATATGTTTAATCGCCTCAGACTGCTTCTGTGCGGTTGAAAACTGCTGGGCGAAGTCTTCAACCGCTCCGCCGAAGAGGCCGGCCTGGGATATGGGGGCGTCGAGCAGACGAGTCCGCTCAACGTCCCGCATATCGGCCAGGTTCAGCCACAGATGACGCTCCTGGACCACAGAGGTGGCCATCACCTGACCCAAGGAACGTGAGGCCACTTTCGTCGCTCGGAGAGCGAGGTCAGTGGCGGCACGCAGCTCATCGAAGAGCTCGGGGTCAGTCCTGCCCTCGTGCATATCTCTGAGCAGCCTGGCCTGGTAGACCTGCAGGGTGCTCATCGCATGCAGGGCAGCAGCCGCCTGTCCTGCAGCTCTGTGAGATCTCGCCACCAGGGTAGACGAGAATCTACAGGCCTTGGACGGTTGCTTAGGAGTACCACGAGAAGAAGCACTCTGAGGACACAGTTGCATCGCAACAGAGCGTTCAACCGGGGGAATCCCAGTGTACCCATGGGCGACCGCGCCATCGAGGGGAGGAAAGGCGGAGAAAGCTGACGAACGCTCACGGGAGGTCAAAGGAGCCTTCCATGACTTCGACAGCTCCTCATGCACTTCCGGGAAGAATGGAATTGGGGTTGGCTGTGGCCGTGAGGCGGCAGCCGCACCCAAAAACCAATCATCCAGCCGCGAGCGCTCGGGGCAGGGTGGAGGGTTCCACTCTAGCCCAAAGCTCGCAGCGGCCCGGGAGAGCATGGCGGTCATCTCGGGATCTGATACGGGCAACGCTGGCACTCCCGAGGGAAGCAACGCAGCCGCATCATCACTTCCCGATGACTCTTGCCAGCCTTGTGATGCCGCGATCGACATTGAATCCTCCTCTGGAGCGCCGAATGAAACACGCGGGGCATCCGCAGATGGACCCGCCTGAATCACCGCGGCACTCGCGGGTTGCAACACTGTAGAGGGGGGCGTGGTCCGAGGACGCATCGTCGGATTTCTCCACACCGTCACCCTCAAGTCACCCTGTCCACCAGCCGAAGTACCACCTCTCGTGGAGGGTGTAGATCGGGGTGTGGATGAGGGGACTCTCTCTCGAACGAGATCATTGAGTCTCGACCTCAGTGTTGCGATGGTCATGTTCCCACAGAAGGAACAAGAGTCATCCACAAGCGCTGCTTTAGCGTGCTCTAAGCCCAGACACGCAAAGCAGCGATTGTGCCCATCAAAGGATGACAAATATCGACCGCACCCAGAAGAACACGGGCGAGACATCTTTAAAAAGACGTGCCACGTGCAACTCTTTTAGAGAGGAAAAACTCTGCGATGCTGGGGCGACCAGGGAGAGACACACAGACAGCAGACCACTGCTCAGATCGCAGGCAATGTGAAGCTCGCTGGATGCCGCCGTAACACCAACACCGGAGAGTTCGCTCGTCTCGAAGAGATGAAAGTCACTGGAAACTCAGGATTTGGCTTGTGGAGTGAAGAGATGCTCTTGGCTCCGAAGCGAAAACATGATCTGCTGTTGCAGGTGTCTCTCCTTAAAGGTATAGCGGAGGATTTTTTTTTTCCGGGTGGGTAGTCTATACTATTGGTCCACCTAAGTGTCAATCATTCTGGTGATATGTTTACGTAAGGCCGTCGTACGTGCTCGTCCCTATGTAGTTTTCGCTTTCTGCGCATGCGCACTTTCAGGTGTATTATGTGCGATGAGTTACGGTTTCAGCCATTCCTTTGAAAATGGCTGAGGGTCGAAAGAGAAAAAATGTATACGAAGTGTATGATAAGAAGAGAAAGGCCGCAGAATATAGAAACAAGACCAGAGTGATTGTGGGTGAATATTTCACACGCTGGCGTGCGCTAAAAGCAGGTTGAGCATCCCACTGATGCCGCAGTCGCGAAGATTCTACTAGACAGGTAAAGTTTGTCATGCTATTTGGAGAAATCCATTTAAAATCACTGCTAGTAAAAGTTAATGTAAGCTATGATTAGCGATGCTAGCCCTGGCACAAGTCATGCAAATAGAGTGTTGCGCATGTGCATTTTTAAAAAAATTGGAGAGGGCGGGTCTTCTCTAAAATTCGGAAAGATCCTCCGCTATACCTTTAAATACTCACGCGGTGAGGCGGAGATACATTATGCAAATTCCGCAGACCCATGGCATTTCAATGCCATAGGCTCGTTTTTTAATACTCGAAGATGATAGGCTTTCTGGCGAAACCCCCATTCTCCGTCATCCGACGTAACTCGGAGTGACTACGAAAGGGAACTGTAGTAATCCATATGACCCCAATGGATGGATCAATGTCTTCTGAAGGGAAACGATAAGTGTTTGTAAGAAAAATTACAATATTTTAAACTTTTTAAACTGTAGACTATCTCTTCAGACTAACTGTAATAAGTTGTTTTTCAAATAAAGGTTTCTGAGTCAGTGATATTAGATTGTGTATGTATTTTTATTGTACTTACCCTGTAACTACATGGAACAAGAGGGTAACAAACACCACTTAACCCTTTAACTACATGGAACAAAAATATATTTCCCAGTATTTAAAAAAAAATTGCATATAGTTTTAGCTTTACTTTTCCCTTGAAACATGTACGCCCAAACATCTGCACTTTTGCTATAAAAACAAACAAACAAAAAAACAACTGTTTAAATACATAGATATGTACCCTGTAATTTTTAAAAAGCCCATACAATATTGATACTACATTAAAAAGGTACGCAGTGTATGTTCTCGCTAAATTGCTCCCAAATGTAAGATTGTTATATAATAATAGTAGAATAAGTACCCCTTAGTTATATAATACTTACAGTATAAATATTTTTTTTAGTTCTCCTGGTTGTTACCCCTTTATTCCACAAACTTTACATATTGTTCCCTTATACTTACATGTAAGTATAGCTACACTATAATTACCAAAAGTTACACTGTAAATTCGTCTTAATTACGCAGTACTTTCCGGGCTGTAATCTAAAGCTTTAATGTTAGTTACTAAAAATCCAGCTGTTCATTGTTTGTTCATGTTAGTTCATGGTGCATTAACTAACGTTAACAAATACAACCTTTGATTTTGATAATGTATTAGTAAATGATGAAATTAATATTAACTAAGATTAATTAGTGCTGTAGAATTATTGTTCATTCTTAGTTTATGTTAACTAAGGTAGTTAACTAATGTTAACTAATGAACCTTATTGTAAAGTGTTACCTTTTTATTTAATAAAGCTGATATGCAGAGAGGCTGCTTTCATAGCCTATAGCAGATTTCTCCAAATAAAATTATTCTTACAGAAAAACATTTATTAGATCTGAATATTAATAAGCCAGATCCATTTTGTCTTTTAAACAGACTGATTCACTGTGCAAGTGGCTCTGTGTATATTCTGATAGTGAGTTTTACAGGGCGAGAATGGAAAAATTCAAAAAGATACCCTATTGTCATCCATTCTCCCTTTTTCTATGTCATGAGTGTGAATAGGTGGAAATGAGACATCACATTGAAATCATCGTATCATTAGGGGAAATTGATCTCTGCTTTCATATGGTGCAATGTTGCCTGCAGCTGGAGCTTTACAAGTCCCCTCTAAAAAGCACCCTCCACATGTGGCACCACGCACTCTGCCCACATGTGCAATGAGTGCCAAGAATGGAGCCTAAATGACTCTTCACTCTGGAGCGAAGCTGGGGAGCGAGGTTGACATGGGGGACTAGAGAATAATAAACTCTAATGAAAGTCTCTCTTTTCTTCCTCCATGTGTGCCAGGAGCTTTTGTGCTCTCACAAGCAGGCGCTGATCTACGGGTTGGGCTGTGAAGAGCTTCATTAATTCTGTCAGTCAACAGCAAACGACAGCTGAGTCATCCTCTGGGCAAAAGTAGAAAGACAGAAAACAGCGCCCTGGGTCACCCTTCGAGCCACTCCCCTTGTGAATGCACAATCACTCTGTTCGATTACTTAAATTTTTGGAGCTTGTTGATTTTTTAAAATCTCTATTTAACATGTCATGCTTCGAGCAGCCACCCCTGCTATGGCTTTATCTTCTCTAGGATTTTGCTTCATTTATGGATTTGGATGGTCCTCTTGCTCTCTTTCTTGCACTTGTGCATCACAGTGACTAGCTGCCCTGGCTTCTCTCAATACACATTAAAGGGATGGGTCACCCTAAAAATGAGAGTTATGTCATTAATTACTCACCCTCATGTCATTCCAAAGCCGTAAGACAATCGTGCATCTTTGGAACACATATTTTTGATGAAATCTGAGAGCTTTCTGTCCCTCTATTGACAACTAAGCAAAAACCACTTTGATGCTTCAAAAAGTGCATTAAGATATTATACAAATAATCCATAATTGAGCGAGTAGTCCAAATTTTCCGAAGAGACTCGATCGCTTCATATAATGGCCAGATTTAAAGGCCCACTTAAGTGCCATGAAACGCACAGCATTATTCAATGTGTTGATGTAAATTCCACTGAAACAGGAAGGCAGGAAGGGACATATCGATCAGCTCCTCCCCTTTTTTTAAATGGCCAATAGCATTTAGTTTATATCACAGCTCTGCCACAGCCATTGAGCCCGGTAAAGCCACAGTTTCCTCCTAATCCCATCACTTTCAAATATAGTATTCTGCGCAGAATTCAAATGGGTCCGATATGTTTTTTGGTATGCGCCGACTCGCACATATGACCTGCTCTGTGCTATCGTCTTTCTGAACCGAAACAGACTGTGTGCGAGCTGCGGCGGTTCGTGTGACACTAACATGAAACCAGACTTCATTCACCCCAATGAAATGCATATTTTCACTCTCTTAATCAATCCCTGTCCCCTATATAGTGCACTATGTGCCATTCACCCATTAGAAAATAGTAAATGTGTAAACAAGTGATCGATTTTAGCCAGTGTTGGGCAGTAGTTGCTACAAGTAGTGACGCTACTAGTTTAACTACATTTCTCAGTAGCGAGGTGGTAGCGTCACTGTTTTCTGAATCAAATAGCTTTTCAGTAGCGAAGCTCTTTTTTTATCAAGTAGTGCGGTAGCGGCCACTCGCTACATTTTCCCAAGTATTTCTAAAACTCAAGCTCAAATCTTCTTCTTCTTCCTCTTCGTCTTTTACGGCGGTTGGCAACCATAGGGCCATATGATTTCATTCCCGCGATGTGGAAAATCCAGGCATAAACGGAATTTACCTACTGTAACACGGAATTTCATGGAATTTGTCAGATCTTGGATGAAAAGTAGGTCACTAAACTTAAATAAAATTGTTAAATGGACTAGTGAGTGTCTGTGAATATTAAACCGCATAAAGACTATTTAAATAGGAATTATGCGTGTTCTGCGTGTGTCTGTGAATGAATGGCGCAGACGCGTGGTTTCATTTACTACACTCTAAGGCACGCATGATTTATGAGGACATGAATGCATGCACTTCATCTACACAGCTGCTCTGAGAATCACTTCAGCAGCATTTTAGCTTGATTTAAGACAAAAACTATGGTCATATCATAAAACCACAGAGAGACTCAAAGGTCTACACGGCAACCCGTCAAAATAAAATTAATTAAACCATTCAAATGGAATCAAGAAACAAACAAAAAAAGAAAACAGAATTTGTTTTTTTTTTGAAAAAAAAAAAAAATTCATAGTGCCCTAAAATTTTTTTTTATTATTTTTTTTTTTTTATAAATTATTGTTAAATGTATAAGTTTCATGATTTCAATTAATTAGATATGCTTTTTGCTTTTTTTATCACGTACCAATCTCAATCCTTGGGCTGACACGTGAGAAATTTACTTAATGGAAAGACGCACACACTCTCGACCCCTGGTTTTGTTATAGTTTTACATAGATATGGTTTTATATAGTTATGGTTTTGTTTTTTGTTGCCAAATTGGTTTGGAACAGTTGATGAATAAACAATTGAACTGACAAATTATGCCTGCCTATCTGTTTGACTGACAGATTTATTGATTGCTGAGATAGCATTGACTTGGAATGAAGTTGGTTCAATATAATAATTGCATTTAAAAAAAAAAAGCTTAGATGTAAGCTACTACTTTGTAATATGGCAAAACTACTTTTGCCATTTTGCTGTAGCTTAGCTTGCTACATTTCCCAGGGTGGTAGCTTCAGTGTAGTGAAGCTACATTTAATGTAGAGTAACTGCTAGCTTAGCTCACTACATTTTACAAGTAGCTTTCCCAACACTGATTTTAGCACCAGCTTATATTTATCATGTAGGTGGCGGGACACTTCAGATTCTTGCATTTGATTGTGTAACACTCCACTATATTAAAATGCGGGGACAGAAAATCTGATGAGAAGCTGAAGAGCAGATTGATGTCATCAAAATCATTGATCCATATTGGCAGAAGTGAGAGACTGTGGGTGCTTCTCAATTCTTATTTGTGCATCCCCGTTTCCTTTCCTCGCGTCTCAGCTCCACCCCCTGCAGGATGCGAGGGAAGGCTGCAAGGAAAGAAAATGAGGACGAAGGAATCGAATGAAAGGTTTTTTTTATACTTTGGAATACTTGATCACTCGAGCGTCACTTCACTGAATTTATACGTGCGTCACGTTTAGTATATAAAACACTTCCGCAAAGCATACAACTGTGTATCCTCGCTCATAGCTCCTAGCCTCCTCACTCCTCGCCTCCTTGCGGTGCAATTCGAGAATTGAGATGTCCTTCAAGATGGCAGAGCTCGATCGGTTTCCGGGTCATAGGATGGAGGACGGAGGATCGAGGAGACGAGGAGGGATTTTGAGAAGCACTCTGTAAGTTTTGAATGCTTATATCGTCACAGTCACCAGCTAATCTCCACCTCCTCAATACATTTCCCATCATCCTCTCCGGCTCACACCTGCACTCACTCCACCATTACCCGCACCTGCCAGTGATTATCATCATCACTCACCATGTTTACCTGTTATCACCTTGTCTTCATTGTTCATCTGTGTATTTAAGTTCCTCTCTGTTCTGTCTTCACAATATGTTATTGTTTGTGTCAAGTGCACACTGTTTGTGCGTTGCTAGATGTTTGGTTGTTCTGTTCATGTTTCTTTTGATCCAGTTTGTGAGTATTAGAGATTGTATAAATAAAAGCTGCTACAAGTAGATCCTGCATCCTTCCCTGCTTCAACCTGCATCGTGACATATCTTTCACATCTTCTGAATTTTGTCATTGTTTTGGAGCATACTAGCTTATAGATGACAGTAAGGCTAACATATTCATACTAAAAGCCACAAAACTTCAAATTTAATTTCATGGGCAGTTTTAGTTAAAAATTTCTGAAGAGACATGATCACTTTATATGCTGAACAGATTGAATTTAGGCTTTAATTCAAATTTTCCCATTGATCAGCAAATATAAACAAGCTCAACCGAACCTGCTTGGCGTGCGAGAACAAACCTCATTGGTTCTTGCGGAAGCTCAAATGTGCTGCATGACACACGAGAATGAACGTAATTGATTCTCTCAGGTCAAGCGAACATGCTTGAGCTTCCATTTATCATAACTGATGTGTGCGTTGATTAATGTTTATATGTGAATTAAAGCCTAAATTCAATCTGTTCATCATATAAAGTGATCATGTCTCTTCAGAAAATGTTGTTTTACTTTAGTACTTTAGTTTTAAAGATTAGTTTTTACTTTAGTTTTAAAGATTAGTTTTACTATCTCTTTATGAACCTTTTGAAGCGTCAACGTGGTAGTTGCTTAGCTGTCAACGGAAAGAAAAGAAAGCTCTCAGATTTCATAAAAGAGATATTCATTTGTGTTCCAAAGATGAAAGAAAAGTCTTAAGGGTTAGGAACGACATGAGGGTGAGTAATTAATGAAATCATTTTCATCTTTGGGTGAACTATCCCTTTAATACACATAAGCAGTGACAAAATAAAATAGGCACTGAAAAAAATAAAAGCTATTAAAACAAATCAATGTTGAACTTGAATATGATGATCAAAACAGCGACTGGTTTCTTAGGGTGTGCAGCTAAAATATGAGTTTTGCTGAAACAGATGCTTTACTGTCCTCCCCCAGTAACACCTACATTTGAACTTTTTCTGATATTTATGGAAAATGAAGTTTAAGAGTTTTTGAAGTTTCTGTCTCTTATGTTCCTAAACGTATTACAGTGAAGGAGAAAGCATGCCTCTGTCTGAACCTAACCAGTGTCACGATGAGCACAGAATTTCTTTGAGCTTCAATGAGCTTGTACTTGTACTATGCACCAATACACACAGCAAGACTGGAGACGTATTGATTTGATAAACATGAAAGTGAAGTTGAACATCTCCCATGGCCTGCACGGTCACCAGATCTAAATATTTGTGAGACAAAATGTTTTCCGCCACCAGCATCACATAATGACCTGGCCACTGTTCTGAAAGAGGAATGGCTCAAAATCCCTCTGCCATTGTGCAGGACTTGTATCTGTCATTCCCAAGATTAATTGATGTTTTATTGGCTGCAAAAGGAGGCCCTACACCATACTAAAACCAGGTGTTTTAGATTCACTGTCCAACCCTTGTGTGTGTGTGAAGAAGTGTGAAGAAATTTGCTTTGCATTCACTGCCAGACAAAACCATCCCGATGCTCCGATTTTTAAATCAAGGTAGTCATATAGAGTATGTCATAAAGCAGAATTTCCCAGCGTGAAGGTGTATCTGGTTTCCTATTATCACCAGGTTGTCTGCATAAAGAGGACATTTCACCACGGAATTGCTGATTGTTCCAGCAGTAATAACTCATGAATGCATAAGCTGAACAGAGCTGGACTCAAACTGCAGCTCAGCCTCACTCCATACCCTTGTGTGAAAGATTTAGACTTTTATTGCCTAATTTACTCTCTTTCTCTCTGCCCTCATTCTATCTCTATTCCATGCTCCTTAGTCCTTTATATCTGTCCTCGGAGGAAGAAAGAAGCTGTGCTTTGAGTGATAGGGATGGGGCTCTCGGCAGGACTTCTTAATCTTGTTTATATCAGAGTAATTAACACTTCTTTGAACTCATCGTATTTGGCATATCCAATTAGTTGCGTTTCCCTTTCCACCAAATAACACAGAATGTCCCTTTTCTGCTCGCATGCTCTTAAACAATGGTTCGAGTACATATATTTCAAGATGGTCTTGACATAATCTACTTAAATAAAAATACAGGAATTTTAGGATGAAGCATTGATTTGGCGGGCCAATTTATGTGTTTACCAAAAGCATGGCTGGAGCCTATACTGTGATATAAAGAGAATGTCTTTTGTATGCTGCTTTTTAGAAGTCCAGAGTACAAAATTATGGCTTTTTGGAGGGGATAATTTCCCTCGGAGGGAATTTCCAACTCTGAATAGTATGTGATATTGCTTTGAAACAGAACATAAAGTTAATATTAAAAATGTATGGGATGCCATGAACACAGTCCAAAAGTCCCAGTGCCGTTGGGCTATACAGTATATCAGCACTCTTGAACATGTCCCAGCCAATCACATTTGAGGACCAGAAAGCATACATGTATCACCAAAAATAAACCTTAAAATACATATCAATTCAGGTTAATTACCTTTAAGGTACTATTGCTTGAAAGTTACATCTATTATTTTATCCCAATCATTGAGGGTGATATTATGTTGGCTCTCCCTTCCTACATGGTATAATTTTTTAGCTTCCATCTCTTTAAGATTTATTTATTGTATTGTATATAATAAAACAAAGTAAAATTGGAACCTGAAATTGCAACATTTCTGGATAAAAAGTGAACTACTTAAAAAATAAATAAATAAATGTTGCTGTGTATTTGGACAAAATGTAAAAATAAAGAATCTTAAATGGTAAATAACTTTAGAGAACAATAAAATAGTTCTAAATGGTTGGTTGATTTGCATTGAAGTGCATTTGTTGCATTTTTATAGTTCTATGCTAGACTTACGCCATTGAGATTTCATTACACTGAATTTTTTTTTTATGTTTTGTGCAAAGAAAATGTATGTTTAGTGCTCTGTGATGACATGATGACCATGACAATTCAGCAAATTGAAGCACACAAACAAACATTGCACATGTAGTGGTACAATATTATTGTTAAAGAGGCCTTTTTTCCCACAATATGCATTTCAAATATTTTAAATTCCAATGGTACACACCTGTATCTCTTAACACTCTAGATGAGGAAAAGGAAGCATTTGAGGTTGACGAAGAGAGAAATGTAAGCAATGGGCAGATGGATGAATGAAGCCATGGGGCTAAAACATCTGCTGGCGCTACAGTGATGATAGGAGGCTGAAATATATCTGCCTGTATGGAGGCTGGCAGTGCCAATCTGCTTCCAATGATTCACTGAGAAACCGTCCAGATTCATCACAGAGAGGGGCCGTCTCCTCGCCCGTGCTTAGACAGGCCGATTTGTTCAACAGATCATACGGACAGAGCAAAGAGATGTTCCAGCTCTGAGACTCTGTTATGATATTCAGATTTTCATAAAATGTACTGAAATAAAATTTTGTCATTTCTACCTGTTGGTAAGAAGAAATTGTTGGTAATAAGAAACCAAACACATGCACAAAAACATTAATTAGCAAGTAATGCATAGAACAATTTGTTATGTCCTAACAAACAGAAAATGCTGCAAACTTCCATTAAGAAGAGGATGCAAAACCATTCAATTGTATATTTACAAATGTAATTTGCATGTGGGTTTTTTTGTGTTTGCATTTCTTACCATTGATCTCAGAGCAGGATGAGTCAAGGAAATTATTAAGTTTCGCTGATAATTTTTTTCAAGGCAATAGCAAGAATTCACCCTTAGGCTACTACGATGTAAAGCTCCAAGCAGGATACTGAGCAAGAAACTGTGTATTTGTGGAATAAAAACCCTTCTTATTTTCATTCCCCAATATACATTAATCTATCCATCTGTAGAGTTTTTCTCATTTTCTGCCTATATTTCCATAAAAAATGCCTCTATTATGGACTTGCTGTCACAGAACATAGAAAAATAAAGAAGATATAAGAGATTTCCAGGCTGAGTTAAAAAAACTGCTATTCTCAGCATCAATCTGAAAAGACACAACAGTTTTTTCCTTCTGCCAGTTCAACATGAAACACGGGACTTGAAAAACGTTATCTATCTATCTATCTATCTATCTATCTATCTATCTATCTATCTATCTATCTATCTATCTATCTATCGATTGATCTGTCTGATCCTTCCGCAACTTGAGGCAGAGATGGAAGGGCTTAGGCCAAGGAAGTCACTGCTGTTCCACAGGACCACTGGGAAAATGTACCCTATCAATGGAAGGAAGGGACACTGCAGAAACCACATCCTGCCCGAAGGGAGGTAACATGTGAAGAATACACATATGGACTGGGCGAATGACCAGGCAGTACAACATATGGATTGGGCGGATGACCGGGCAGTACAACATATGGAATGTCACTGGAATGACTCCAGCCTATAACAGGGGGGAGGATCAACCGAACAGTGACAGCCGAGGGAAGACACGGGCTCGCCGGAGGGAGACGTACCATGGAAGAATACACATATGGGATCGCCGTAGGGATCACAACATATGGACCCAGCCTAACACAGGTTCCACCAGTGCATACCAGTGATAGGCCTGGCTTCGGACGTTCCGCCACGTCCGTTGCCGAGGGGTATGGAGAAACTCGACAGGGTTCGGCTAATAAGGGGAACTCTACTGGAGCAAGAATTGCGCACGCCTCCTCCTGGGCAACGCTTACAGGCTCACCACCTGGTCCCGTAGGAGAGGTAGGAACCTTGGGCATATATCCAGGCCGGGGTCTCAGATTCATGAGAGATAGCCAGCCTGAATTCCAGGCATGATTCGTTGACCAAAAATGCGTGCAAGTCCCTACCCTCTAGATAGAGACCAAGCAAGCAGGAGAACTGTTTCTCTAAAAAAAGGATTTTTAACTCACTGCCTGCAGGGCTCAAGGGAGGTCTCTGCAATGCAGTAGCACCAGAGATAAGTCCCAAGAGGGTAAAGAGGGGGCACAAGGCAGATTAATTTTCTCCTTGCTCCCCTCAGGAACCTGACGATCAAGTCGAGCTTCTCACGGATTTGTATTCACTACATCATGATGTACGTCAATACAGAGGTAACAACATTTTGAGGTGGAGGAGATAGCCCTCACTCCAACCCATTAGCAGGAAAGAAGCACTGAAGTGATCGAACACCTCGATCAGAAGTGATGGTCTCTGCGGCATAAAAATTATTGCGGCAGTAACCAGAACCTCCGCGTCCCATTCTTTTTAGAAGCAGTCCTGGAACTCTCCAAGGTCTAAACGCAGGTGCCATCATGCCCCATCCCTGAGAATGTATCAGAGGAAGGAGTCAGGAAGGGCTGTCAAGAGGAGAGGTCTGGTTGGGCCAATAAGGGGCAAGTAGTACGCCCCAAGTCCATTTCCTCCCTGCTTTAGCACAGTTGTGTGCAAGAAGGCTCACTGGGGAACACATTTCTGCGGGGGCCCCGGGGCCAGCTGTGGCCAGAGTTTTTTCTGTGTCGAGGGATGTCCACTCAGACAGGAGAAAAAAAAAACAACTGGCGGAGGGACGAGTCCGGAGGGGCAACAGATGTAACTGTGCGGCCCCGAAGTGGTCCAAAACAGCTGGACCGCCTGCGGACGGAGTCTCCACTCTCCCTGGGCCACAGGCTGTTGTGAGGCTCGTCAGCACCACGATTGAGCAGGGCAGAAGTAATAAGTGGAATGAAGCGACCTCAGAAGCTTCTGACTCAGAAGAGGAGGTGGCGGGCGAGTTGTGACATGAGAGAGAAGCATAGCGCAATGGTCGCAATGTTGTCTTTTCAGACCAGTACAAATTCGCTGAGTAGCGGTGTCTCAAAGCGAGATGAACTGCAAGCAACTCTAGGCAAGGGATGCCAATGCGTCCCAGACCTCCGTTACTGCATGCTCTTTGAACGTGGCCCCTCAGTCGGTATTGATGGACACTCGTTCTAGGGGCCGTTGGCCCGGAGAAACAAAAGGTCTGTTACGGACTGAGGGTTTGGCAGCAGGCCAGGGTGCTTTCACACGGAGCGTGCCGCTCTGCCACGGTCACCTCGGGACTCGGCCGTGAAGTCAGTGCTGAAGTGGTCTTCATATGGAGGAAGCCGAGCGGCTGCGTCTACCATATCCTCCAGGAGCTTCTGAAGAGTTTCAGTCTATACAGCACTAACCATCCACACACTCTTTTTCAGAGATGCGGTGGACCGAATCCATCTCCAAACTAGAAAAGAGATCCTCAGTCCATGGATGAGTTTACTCTTTCCCAGTTGACCTGAGGACCCAACTGGCTATGAGCTTGAAGGGTAGAACTTTGTACTGATACTTCACACCTTTCGAACGCACGAACACAGGATGGCCTGTGGTGCGGAAGGATAGAGATCTGAAGTCCATTAGATTAGATTAGATTTATTTATTTATCCTTTCGGAAAATTGTTCTGCCCCTACAGTACGTCTGATACATTTATACAAAAGACAATAAGACAATTTGTCATGACAGAATACAAAAAAGAATATACACAGAATCCCCCCCCCCACCCCCCTACACATACACAGCATCAGGACAAAAGACTGTGACAATCCAGCTGGAAAGAAAGTGCATGGTGCTATTTAAAGTGCTGTCCTGCAGGTAACTTCTTATTCATCAATGTGATACTAGTTGGAATGAATGACTTACTGGCTCGATTTGTTTGGAAATAAGGTAGCCTAAACCTTCTCCCTGATGGCAACACCTCATATGCCTGGTGTAAGGGATGTGACATATCTTTATTAATAGCTTGACCTTTCTTCAACACCCTTCTTTCACAGGTAATAGCCATACTGTCTAGTTTTTGCCCCGCAACCTTGCTGGCCAAGTTAACTATCTTGCTCAATCTGTTTTTGTTGGTCACTGACAAAGAGAAATACCATGCAACACAACAAAAAAGTAGCATGCTCTCCACAGTTGAGTGATAAAAAAGTAACATATCTCTATCCACTCTAAATTGTCTTAGTCTCCGCATAAAGTACAGCCTCTGCAGCCCCTTTTTATAGATGGTGTCGGTATTACTGTTTCATTGCAACTTATTATCTATTATTGTGCCTAAGTACTTGTACTCGGCTACAATCGCAATATCCTCTCCATGTATAACCAAACACTGCTGGGGCTGGCTCCCAGTTCTGTAATCTATTATTATTTCCTTTGTTTTCTTTATATTTAGAAGAAGACAGCTGGACCTACACCAGTCTGCGAATAAATTCACCCAGGCCCTATAGTTGGTCTCATCACTATTCTGTATTAACCCCACTATTGCTGTATCATCTGCAAATTTTATTGTAAGATGCTCAGATGTATTATTTCTACACTCATTAGTGTAGAGAGTGAACAATACTGGTGAGATGACACTGCCTTGTGGGGATCCTGTATTGGTCATAATCTGAGAGGACACAACTTCATTTACCCTAACACACTGTGTTCTCTCCGTCAGAAAGGACTCAACCCACCTGATTATATTAGGATTTACCCCTAACTGCCCCAGCCTCTCCATCATAATGTGAGGCCTGATGGTGTTAAAGGCAGAGGAAAAATCTATAAAGAGAACCCGGGCATATCGTTTGGGCTTATCCAGATGGCAATAGATATTATGGAGCATAATATAATAATATCTTCATCACGATTGATGTTAGGGCAACTGGACGATAATCATTTAAATCAGCTGGTCTTGCTACCTTAGATACTGGTACAATGAGCGAGGACTTCCAGGCTTTAGGAATGTAGTGTGTATCTAATGACTCTTGAAAAAGCTGGCAGAAAATGAGGCTAAGTTGTTCACTACACTTCTGCAGAACCCTTCCACTTATTTGATCAGGGCCTGGTGCTTTTTTTGAATCAATTTTATTAAAAATTCTACGCACCTCATCTGCTGTAATAGTTGGAGGAGTACCATACTGTAGCTGCTGTCTAATAGTATCACGCTCCAGGAGAAAGTCTGAGGTTTCAAATCGTGCATAAAAACCATTCAGTTCATCTGCAAATGCTTGATCATCTCCATTTGTATCTATGTGCCTTTTCTTCTCTTCCTTCCCTATCATTGTATACATCCCTTGTCATACATGTTTCAGGTTATTCCCCCTCATTTTCGCCTCAATCTTCCGTTTATATTTCTGTTTACAACCATTTGTTATCTGTCTAATCTCCTTCTGAATTGCTTTCATTTTTAGCCTGTCTCCCTGTTCAAAAGCTATAATTTTCCTGTGCAGTGCAACTTTTAATTCTTTATTTACCCAAGGTTTGTCATTTGGAAATACTCTAAAAGTTTTTTCTGGGATTATACAGTCCACACAGAACCGAATATAATCAGTCATCACTGAAGTCAACTCTTCCAAGTTCTTACTAGTATTCATGAAAATGTCCCACACAGTACAGTCAAAACAGCCTCTAAGGCGTTCAACAGACTCATCAGTCCACTGATTGACTGTCTTTATCTCGGGTTTGCTGGTCTTGAGCTTTTGTTTATACTGCGGGACGAGCTGGATTGCGTTGTGATCCGAGTCTCCGAGGGGTGGTTTTGCATAGCCCTTGTAAGCATCTTTAATATTCCCAAAGCATAGATCGAGTGTCTTTTCCCTCCTTGTCGGGCACTTGACGTATTGATAATAATTGGGCAACACGCTTTTAATTGAGCATCCATTAAAGTCTCCGAGAACAAACTTCGGCGCATCAGGTGCCATGTTTTCTAATTTAGCCATTGTGTCGTATATCCTATTTGCCGCGACCTTAGTATTAGCGCGGGGATGAATATATACCACAGTGACAAACACCTGACCAAATTCCCTAGGTAGATAGTAAGGTCTTACCGACAGCGACAATAGCTCAATGTCCTCCGAGCAATGGGAGTCTCTTACGGTGTAATTTTCACACCATCCCTCATTAATATAAACACACACTCCCCCACCCATTCTTTTGCCGGTTACCTGTGCATCACGGTCCAGTCTAATCGGGTCACTAAACCCTGTGATCCTGAGTGTTGAGTTATCAGTCGTGTCTTTAAGCCATGTTTCCGTGAAGCACAACAGACAACTTTCCCGATACTCTGAGAGGTACCTCACAGCGTTCCGTAGCTCCGTAAGTTGCTTCACCAAGGAGCGGGTGTTAGCCAGGATGACCGTAGGTAGAGGTGGCTTGCTCCCCCGTGCACGAACTCTACGTCGTACGCCCCCACGCCGGCCTATTTTCCTCTGTGCTGTGGATGTCCGTGTACACTCCTCAGGCAGATCGACTGGGAAGTTTCCGCTGTGCAGATCCCTTAGTTGCCAGAGTTGATCCCGGGTATAGCGTAAAATCCCATATGTTGTGGCGGCGGCCGATGCATAGCCTCCCAGACTCAGTGAGAGGACTGTCGACAGCAACAGGTGGATCGCCAGAACGATAGACAAAAACTGTGTAACAAAACGCATCTTGACTTTCTATGCTCACTTCTGACTTAGCAACCACACTTTCCCAACGTGTAGTTCGGGGTGTATGTGATAAAAACAAAACAAAACAAAAAAACAAAACACTTACATATAAACCATAAAACAAACTAACATTTCAGACGTGCTGTAGGCACTCGTCGCCACAGTGCAGCGCTGGAAGATCACCTTCACGCTTGTTGCTGCAACATGTCTCTACAAAACCTACATGTCTCTCAGGTCGAACGCTGCAGACCAATCTTGGGGACGGAGCATTTGGAAATGCATCTCTGTGTAACAAATTGAACGGAGGCTTTCAAAAAGGGCCCGTCAATTAACACAGGACCAAGATGGTCGTGACCCACCTCTCTAGGGTACAATGAAGTACGGGCTTATAGAAGCCGGCCTTCATATCGCCTGGAGGGAGCGGCTGCATCGCGTCCTTCTTCAGTAGACTGCGATGTGCACACACAAGACAGGAGCACTGCTCAACACTTAGGTGTGACTAAAGTCACTATTTTTAGGAGCATATTTGCTCAACACCTAGGTGTGATGAATATCACTGAGCTTGGACGGAAGCCGAGCGAAAAGGAATCGCAAGCCGAGTCTGATGGTATAGATTGGGGCCACCCGGGCCGGTTGGGAAGCATTTTTGGCTTCCACGAACCGGGCCAGGGACCAGGGGACCACAGACGTACCCGAGGTGGGGCAGCGAGATGGTGGACAGGGACCCGGCTCGGAAGGCCCGAAGGCGGCCCGAAGCAGGGTCTGAGTGTGGTGCACAACACTTACCTGTCTCCACGAGACGCCCAGGGATGCGTGAGAAGGCGGATGACCGGGTCCTCAAACCGCACCCAGCTGCCGTGCTGGCGAACAAGAGGGGGCTGGGTGCAAGGCTTTACAGGGTCGCACACCGCCAGACTTGCCCTCTTGGGATCCAGGAACAGAGTAATTTGCTCTTTCTTTGGAGTGTGGGTACTGCTTGCTCCGCTTTTTTGGGAGCCAGCAGTGGAACAGACACACACACAAACAAAGACTCCACCCGGCCCTCACCCGGGGGGAGGGAGTTGATCGGTGACCAACTCCAAGAGCATCCTCCTCCATCCCTGAGCGGCCCGCTCAGGAATGCTTTCACTGTCGCTTGCCACCTCACTTCTACAAAAATCTGCCAAATGTCTTCTTTAAAACAAGACTAATCATACGTTTATATTCCAAAGCATTCTTGAATTACAACCATTTAAGTTTGAAATGTGCATTTTCATGTATATTCAAAAAAAGGGGGGTGACACTTAAATGGTTAAGTTTAACAGTTTTAAAAAGAGTATTAAAATCTGCCAAATGGCTTCTTTAAAACAAGACTAATCATACGTTTATATTCCAAAGCATTCTTGAATTACAACCATTTAAGTTTGAAATGTGCATTTTCATGTACTGAATATATATATAAAAAAAGGGGGGTGACACTTAAAGGGTTAAGTTTAACAGTTTGAAAAAGAGTATTAAACTTGCAAACTGGCCTGTAGGTATAAAAAGTTGTGGCTGTGGTTGTCTAATTGCAAAATGTGTTCATGTAGTTTGAAAGATGTTGTCATTGAATGCATTTTGTGCCAATTAAGCAATGTTAAATAATCTTCAGTTTAGCTCACACAGACTGATGTTGTGAATTTTGAAAAGTGACCTAAGAATTGAGATATATTTCCTAAAGCGATTGTAAAAAAAAAAAAAAAACTCCCCCTTTCTCTGTTGAGTTCTGATTATTATTTTAATGCATCCGTCGCCCACTTGACAATGAATGATCCTTTATTAAACATCAATTGCCATGTGCATATTAAATGTAAAGTGTGAGATGCCCTGTATCCTGTCTTGCCGTATCTGTCTGTTGTTGAAGAACAGCAGCTAATCATCTGAGTGCTTGTATCTGTCATCAGCAAAGTCAAGCAACCTCAACTGCTAACATGTTTAAATGAGCCCACTCAAGTCACACTATATTAACCCAGCTGTTTTATGAAATTTCTCAATCCTTCCAAGTCTGTCTTTATCTTTTCAACTGCCAATTATTTAATTCTTTGTCTTTGCAAAAAAAAAAAAAAGGTAGAAAATGTAGAGCTACATAATTATGAATTTAAACTAAACACAAAAAAGTATTCTGTGTGTGAATCACCAACTAGTCCAAATGGCTCATTGGAGATGCATTATTTAAATTCAGATTAAATCAAAATATATTTCAAAATGAAAAAAGAAAATAATAATGATAATAATAATTTATTCAATTATAATGTTTTATTTATTTAAATTATAATGTGTTTTTGTTTGTTTGTTTTGTTTTTACAAGTGAACACATTCCAGTTGCATCACAAAAGTTTAAAAGAAATATCTGCTGTAATGAGAGTCTAACCTTGTAGCTCTTGGACACTCTACCCCCACCACACACAGGAAATGTAACAATAGTTCTACCAGAAAGACTCGGGAGAATAAATACTGTAACAATAAATACATTTATTGATAGCCCAGCAAGCAATAAAGTTCTTTGGCGTAGGCCCCGTCCATAGCTCGGAATCTCGGAATCATAGGTCCGGACTCTGCATTTCCTGCCTGAAGACGAAGGCAGGGGCGCAGCCGACCCCCTGGGAGGTATAGGAAGGGACCATCCTGGTGGTGGTGGGGAGGATGGAGGGGAAGGGACCATCCTGGTGGTGGTGGGGAGGATGGAGGGGAAGGGACCATCCTGGTGGTGGTGGGGAGGATGGAGGGGAAGGGACCATCCTGGTGGTGGTGGGGAGGATGGAGGGGAAGGAACCATCTTGGAGGTGGTGGGGAGGATGGAGGTAAGAAAGCGTCAGCATCTGCGAACTCAAACATGGTTAAGTACCGGTCTTTTATACCGCAAGTATTAGACACGATTGGATAGATGAGAGGGTAATAAGTGACGTAGCAATTGAGTCTTCCTGGCAGAACTTAACGCTAAAGCTTCCATTTCCCTTTCAGTCGAGAACGCCAGACGTAGTCGACATCGACTGAATGGGGTTCACGCTTAGGGAGCCTGTCTTCGTACTACCAATTCAATTCAAGCCAATTCAACATTGCACCAGTTGCCTTTCGCTTCGGAGGCGATCGGATGTCTCTGAAGGGTACTATTGTTTAAACAAGAGTGTCGGTGCTCTTGCGGGAAGACCTCCCAGTGTTGGTGTTTTACAGCACGAGTGCAGTGGTGATCGCGAGTTTCTCAAGCTCTCAACTGCTGTTTTAACAGCATCAAATTTCTATTTGTTTGTGTGTTTATGGGATTAATATCCTGCCATGATTCAAAACTGAAAATAAAGTTCTGAAAGGTTGAAACTAAGTGTTCGAAAACTCAAAATCTTACAAAAAAAAGTTTTGCAAGATCGAAAAATAAGATTTGCAAGCTTGCAAAATGTAAAAAAAATGTAAAATATCTCTGCAAACATTATGTTGTTTTTGAGATTTCCTTCTTCAGAACTGCAACATTTTTTTTACGATGTTGCGCAAACAATTTTTCAGAGTTTCAAATTTGTCAGTGTTCTCCCACTGTATTAGTTTGTTTTCCAGGTTTGAAACCTTGTAAATGGTGATCTGAAAACTGGTGTGCGAATGTGTGAAAAAAAGTTTTGAAACTCTGAAAACAGACTTTTGCAGGCTTGCAAAGGGGTAAAAAAATGTTAATCTCTGCAAACATAATTTTGTTTTTAAGTTTTCCTTCTTCAGAAGTGCAACACTCTTTTTTATGGTGTTGTGCAATCATTTTTTCAGAGTTTCGAATTTGTCACTGTTCTCCCAGTGTATAGTTTGTTTTCCAGATTTGAAACCTTGTAAATGGTGATCTGAAAACTGGTGTGCGAATAGGTGAAAAAAAGTTTTGAAACTCTGAAAACTGAGGTTCGAAAGGGCGAAACTTATTACATTACATTACATGTGCACTCCTATTGCAGACTATTTTTTCAGAGCTGAGTTTACAACACCCACTTTGCGGAGATACGCCCACACAGTTGCGAGCTTGCGACTCACGTGATTTGTGGCAGCTTTGTCACGCAGTTCTGCTCTGAAACTCAGACTGAGCGAAAATGAAGCTTCGCAACCTCGCAACTTAAAAAAAAGCCTGGAGGGAGGGCCTTCTGCTCTTGGCCAATACTTTGCTGTCTGCTGACGTACAGTCCAATCACAAGTCGTATTTACTGGAAAGGTGGGATTGACCGACTGCTCCGCCAATGACGAAAGCGTATGGGATGAATATAATATATTCATGCATTCTAGAAACGGAGCAATGAATGCACGCGTGTCACCTGATCAACAATTGCACATCTTGTTGCATGCACAAGTTCTGAGCTACATTAATACAAAATCGAGGTTTTGTATTAACAACTATATGGCTCTAGTTGTACAAAATGCTGCACATTCATGTGATTCTGGATTTTGCGCACACATTGTATTGTATTAGTTTAAATGTAGTGACGCACATTTATGAATTTGTCAAATAGATGTGTAGTTGTGCCCACATTAATAATATGCACCAGGCCTATTCATTTGTAGTTGTTTGTGTGTGGGTTGTGAAATGCTTAAAACCCGCGAAAAGAAAGTCTCAAAATCCAAATGAATCAAATGAGATTGACTCAGAAAAGACGTCAATGAATGCACGCATGTCACCTGATCCACACATGCACGTCTTCTTTGTTGGATGCGCAAATTGTGAAACACTAATACAAAAGAAAACATTTGTATTCACAAAAATGTCTCTATTTGTACAAATTGCAAATCTTGTGCGATGTCCTAAACTGCCGAGATAATCACACAAGCGTGCCGTGGCTAGACGTCCACTAATGACACGTCCGATACACAAACGAATGACTCATTTTAACTATTGACTTTAATGAATAGTTAAAACAACTGACCTGTCCAACACTGAACTCACGAGACCTCTGAATCGGTGTATAAAAAAATCGGTAACACTTATAGATTAGTTAACATTTCCTATCAACAAATTGCACTTCTGCAGCATTGTTAATATTAATGTAAATATTTAGAGAGTCTATATAGGCCCACTATATGTGTTGTAGCCATTAAATAAGCGCATTTAGTTTCATTTTTGTTAAAATATTATAATGTTATTTTTTTCACATCTATGCTGATTATGAAAATTGAACAGCATGAGTAAGATGGATGCGCAATATCGGAAGATATGATGGGTCAGACATGATTTTGACCACTAAATTAAGTTTTGTTTTGTAGAAAGCCTTTCTTTAAAGTGAATTTCGTTTTGCATAAATTGTATCTTAATTTTA
The DNA here is from genome assembly GCF_029890125.1 of Rhinichthys klamathensis goyatoka. NCBI lineage: Eukaryota > Metazoa > Chordata > Actinopteri > Cypriniformes > Leuciscidae > Rhinichthys > Rhinichthys klamathensis. The sequence goes on from NW_026606600.1 coordinate 5,373,968, forward strand.
ATCAATTTTTCATCAACCAATTGCCTGGATATATAATAAATAAGAAGCAAATAGCTGACAATATGATCATGGAGGCACGGGCGCGATTGCATTGCACATGAGCTGGAGCATCTCATTATAAATTTTGCTCATTTAAATAATAGTGTGTGTGTGTATGTATATAGCCTATATATATATATATACAGTATATATATATATATACATATATATATATATATATATATATATATATATATATATATATATATATATATATAATTGCGCAGCTCCCCCTGTCAATGATCTAGCACCCCCTCAGCACCTGCGTTAAAAATTATCTGGCGCCGCCCCCGAAAAGGCCTGTTGAAAGGCCTTTGGTTGTGGATAATAAAACATTTCTGCAACATTAATCAAGTTCATTGATAATTGTGCTTGCACGTGTTAATCATTTTGATACTATATTTTGATACAGCACTTTGGCCAACAGCTGTTTTTTTTAAATGTGCTCTATAAATAAATATGACTGACTATATTCATTCCATACGCTTTCGTCATTGGCGGAGCAGTCGGTCAATCCCACCTTTCCAGTAAATACGACTTGTGATTGGACTGTACGTCAGCAGACAGCAAAGTATTGGCCAAGAGCAGAAGGCCCTCCCTCCAGGATTTTTTTTAAGTTGCGAGGTTGCTAAGCTTCATTTTCGCTCAGTCTGAGTTTCAGAGTTTCAGAGCAGAACTGCGTGACAAAGCTGCCACAAATCACATGAGTCGCGAGCTCGCAACTGTGTGGGCGTATCTCCGCAAAGTGGGTGTTGTAAACTCAGCTCTGAAAAAATAGTCTGCAATAGGAGTGCACATGTAATTTAATGTAATAAGTTTCGCCCTTTCGAACCTCAGTTTTCAGAGTTTCAAAACTTTTTTTCACACATTCGCACACCAGTTTTCAGATCACCATTTACAAGGTTTCAAACCTGGAAAACAAACTAATACAGTGGGAGAACACTGACAAATTTGAAACTCTGAAAAATTGTTTGCGCAACATCGTAAAAAAAATGTTGCAGTTCTGAAGAAGGAAATCTCAAAAACAACATAATGTTTGCAGAGATATTTTAATTTTTTTTACATTTTGCAAGCTTGCAAATCTTATTTTTCGATCTTGCAAAACTTTTTTTGTAAGATTTTGAGTTTTCGAACACTTAGTTTCAACCTTTCAGAACTTTATTTTCAGTTTTGAATCATGGCAGGATATTAATCCCATATGTGTTTGACAGTTGGTTAGAGGGCGAGAAGTGAGTGCTTCACTGTTTCAGTTCACTGATTCAGTGTTGCTGCGGTAATTCCCTGTGTGCCGGTGACGGTCCCATTTCCTAAAAGAGCAACACGGGTGCGTTTGCGTCTTTTGAAAAAAAAAAAAGATGTCATTCTGCCCGTGCGTTTCTGGATGCAATCGTTCCCTGTCTCTCTCTGAAACGGTCACAATTGTTGCATCACGTGTTTGGGCTTACAGCACGCTGAAGCAGCTTTTGTGGACAGTTCATGTTCCCATTGCAGGAATATGACTGTCGTGGTGTTGAGGTCGAGACTCGCCTTCATCCGCGAAGCGCGAATCCCCATTACCACGCCCCGCCTTCAAGTGATAGGAGGATGGTGTTGGATGTCTCACCCGGTAACCATTCCCTGTGGGCTCCTCACTCCTCCCTTCCACCATAGCTGGTGGAGTCCCCCGTGGAGTGTGCTGGTCCATCTGTAATGGGTGGGCCGGCCGTTTCACCCGGGGCTCCCCCAGAGGACAGGACGCCGATTGCAGCATCGGAGGGTGAGCTGGCCTCTGGAGATGATGACTCGACTGCGTTATCTCCCCCTGGGAGCGTAACGTTACCCGAGCCGGATCCAGAACTGTCAGCTATGCTGAATTGGTCCGCCGAGGCTGTCGGGCTCGAGTGGAACCCTCCACCGTGTCCTGCTCCGTCTCGATTGGATGATTGGTATCTCGGGGCGGGTCGTGCTGGTTCTCAGCCCGCCGCCCCAGTACCCTTCTTTCCCGAAGTGCATGGAGAGCTTACTAGGTCGTGGATGGCACTTTTACTGCCAAAAACTGCCTGAGTGGTTCTTCCCCCTCGCTACCCTTGACGGAAAGGGTTATGACGGTGAAGGGTTATGAGGCTATCCCTCCAGTGGAGCGGTCTGTCGCGACACAGGTGCACCTGTGTCCGGCAGCCGCTGCCTTTGGGGGGATACTCGTCTCCCCCCTAAGGCCTGTGAGCTCGCATCAGGTTTGACGGCCTCCTCTTTGCGTGCCATAACGTTGTTGCAGGTCTATCAGGCCAAGAGACTCATGGACATGCACAAGGGTAGTCTAGACCGTGCCTGGATGAGATGGCGGATGCGGACAAGGTTCGGTTCCTGGACTCCCCAATTTCCCAGGTTGGGTTGTTCGGCGACGCGGTGGAGAGCTGCGCCCAACAGCTCTCCGTCGCCCAGGCGCAGACGGAGGCTATCCGACACTTCCTGCCCCGACGGCCCACTGTTGCCTCCACCCCGCCGCCGGTGGCAGTTCTACCGGAACTACCGGAATTCCATAACTACTAGAATGACCATAGCGGTCATTCTGACCGTTCAAACTTTGACCTTCAAAGTATGGCCAGTATAGTACTGAACGTCATTTTCGTCATGTCATATCTACATTTAAACCTTTCTCTTTAAGTTTTCCAAGGATGCTTTTAATTCCTGTCGTCATGTTATAACGTAATCGCCCTTAAAACAAGCACAAAAGAAAGATTGCCCTGACAGGCGCTGCCTCTATGTGAGGAAGGTTTTGCGTCAAAAATATTTTTTTCACCGCACTCCCCACGTGAATAGACATGCAAAAAAGTTAGGAAACGGCAAAGCTTCATACCGTTTAGTACAATCCTGTTTGTAAATAAGTTCAATAATCAATACAAAATCTAAAAATAAATGGATCTACAATGTTATGATAGGTAATAATAAAGATGTAAAACACGTTTTCTTCCAAGTGGGCTCATTTGAACGGCGCAAACACCCCACATCATTCACTGATGCTTACGCACAGTCCACACAGGTAAACACCGCCTAGCCGGTATTATAGCTCGTTAGACATAGACGAACTTGCATTGGTCTCTCTGTGTGTGTTGTGTTCCTCTCGCCCACAGTGAAGCCAGTATGTTCCGGTCCTACAGTCCCACAACCCGCTGGGACAACATGGAGACATGGCTGAGATTCATGACACCTCCATTCCTGCCCAAGGTCGCCAGTGACAGAGCCCGAGCCAAGAGCAGCTGGACGCAGACGTGGACACGCTAATGTCGCACCAACCCAGCCAAAGCTCCCACGACAAAGACTGGGCCAAACACGTCAAAACCTCGCTTTCCAGCTCACCGCGCAAGCACGCCTCCACAAAGGAGCCGCATCGCCCTGGAGCACAAGGTTGCAACGCCGAGGATGACAACGACCCCGAGCTACAAAAGGAAGTGGAAAGATTTCAAACTGCCCTGGCTAACCTTCATCGACACAGACCGAAGTGAATAGTCAGAGAAAAGAACCAGAGAGGAACTCGACGAGAAACTCCGACAAAGTGAAGCCTCTTGCAAAGAGCAGAGACCGAACTGAAAGAGACTCGAAAGCGCACGGCCTGCGAAAAACTCAAAAGAGGCCCGTGCGACCATCCACAAGCCCGTTCAACAGAGACAAGATCTCGAACACGAACTTGGCACCGATCACACAGAGTTGCCACACTCTTATAGACTGCAGCATGACCTGAAAAGGGGAAACACACACCACAAGTTTCCCCTGACCGGTCCGCACATTTCAGCCAACGCACAAGAGCTGAAAAGGGGGGTGAAAAAGCCCGCCTTCCACACATCTCTGACAATCTACAGGACATTGATTTTTCACCTGCAGTCTCCAACCGGTGAACACACGTCACAGACACCCAGCAGCACAGACCTAGAAGAACCTGTGCTACCACCACCGGCTCCACCAGAGTTTGCTGTGGAACTTACAACGAACCTGTGACTGAGGACACAAGTTTCAAGAAACTTTCCCTCCAAAACCCGTCAGCCACCATAGTTCTTCTGCCCCCACGCAATGCCCACTCAACGATGCGTGAAGGTCCCCTCAGTAAGAATTCCTAAAACCTCAAATTCCTGAACTGCAAAACCAGAAGACACACTGCACGAACACCGTGCAAGACTCAGCTAAAAGGTCCTTGATCAACATCGGACATAAAACTTTTAAAAGTAGATGAAAGTGTGCTCAAAGAGTTGCAAGACTCTGCGTCTGTAAAATTAGAATTTTACTGATTTAAAGGAATCTTAGACGGACATGTAAGCCTCAACGGCCGACAGACTATGCACGACTCTTTTGAAACAAACGGTTTCTAGATGTTGAGTAAATCGGCACCGCTAAACATTAGGTTCCGTGACAGTGAAGAGTTACATAGAACACCAGCTCCAAATAGGGTATACGTTACCTTGACGCCAGAGTGTAGTAAAATCACCTGAGTTCTAAACTACCGTTAACCCACGGGCGTGCACTTGATCATCGCGATCCAACTAAAACAAAACGTGCAATACGTGTTTCGATCGCTGGCTTGTCTAAATGCCGATAAAACAATAGCTGGAATTGACATCTCTACTTCAAGTAAAAGAGCCTTAGATTCTCAACTGGTATCAGTAACTTCAGCATTAAAGCGTAAGTCTGTGTGAAAAAGGTATCATCTCAGCAGCTTGTAATCTGTACCGATATCCATTCCGCTTTGGTTAAAAAGAAATCCAAATCGCGGTATGACTAAAACCTGTTTCTGACAAAGAAAACTCAGAACAGTGTTATCTATGTAGACCCGGGTGATGCTCCCCTTTCTACGATGTAAAGGCCCTCAGAAAAAAAAAAGAAAAATAAATGTGTTGCTAGATTGATGTAATTCACCTAAATTTTGGCTGCATCTACAAGCAGAAAGCTACTAAGCGATCAAACCAAGTCACGTGCTGAAAAATCAGCATTTATGCACGAGAAGGGACGTAACTACATACGCTTAGACAAGCGTTGACTTACAGCAAATCTATTTCCTTACTCTGTAAACAAATAGAATAAGACAAGCTTTGACTTGCAGCAATTCTATTTCCTTACTTTGTAAACAAATAGAATAAGTCATGTAAAGTAAAGACCAAAGTTCCATTAGTACAATTAGCAAATGCCAAAACACATCTGCAGTTTACTAAATGGAACATCAAGTTCTTGAAAAACAAAGTATAGGCGCCTCCTGTTAACCCGTTAAAACGTGTGTGATTCATGTAAAATGTGCAGACATTCTTCAAGTACTGTTGAATTGTTCTGACATGCTCTGGTTCCCATGACAACAACTTGCCACAGGAAGTGTTAACTCGTAATGTCACTTTTGTAAACAAACCAGCCTGGGTGGCTAAGCTAAATCTAGCCTAGCATCCAGCTAACTTAGGCTAAGCTAACCTAGCCTAGCATCAAGCTAACTTAGGCTAAGCTAACCTAGCTTAGCATCAAGCTAACTTAGGCTAAGCTAACCTAACCTAGCTCCCGTACAGCATAGGCTAAGCTAAATAACTTCCACAGTTAGCAGCTAGCATCATTTACTTGAACCCTTAATCACCGCCTGTGTTCCACAGGGCAAAGTATTCTAGAATACTTTCCTCAACACCAGTTAGGGTTTCTAATTATCCACTTTCCGTGTTTGCAATTCTTATTAGCTAAAGTTCACCTTCACTGGTTTAGGAATACTCCTTGCTAACCGCTGAAGACTAACTTCGCAGATCCCCTGTTAATTAAACTTAAGTTTAACTACATGTAAACTGCGTAACTAACTACAGAAGAATTTGTATAACCATAGGAATTTTCATCTGCATGTTGACTAAACCTTTGGAGGGACACACACGATGTGGTTTTGAACATGCAACCGCTACAACCCACTATAAAGTGTTGATCAAAGCAAATCCAAAGTTTAGTCACTAATGCCACTGATTATTCTCGACTTCAGATCATTCCTGTGTTTGATCATTTTAATCCATTTTGCTTTAATTTTTATTTTATTTTACTCATTAATTATTTCATTCCTTTGACCTTGATAATAATAGCAAGCAGCTATTCCCTGGTCTATTAGGTCATCTATATGATTTAATTTTTTTTTTTTTTTGCCTCTCTTGTCCGAGTGTGGTTCCATCTCCTATAGGGCCCAGAAAGGAAACAGACCCCCTTATTTGTTATTTTGGCTTAAATTTCAACCAGTGCACTCGTTTTGTGACCCTTCAACACCACTACTAGAGTCCTGAGGATTGACAATAAGCAGAATTTAAATAAGAAAGCTGTCCTTTTCCCTATTATCGTTCACTTCGTCGAACCATCTCTAAGTCCAGAGAAATAATTTAGTCATAAGAACCACCTTACGTCATTTATTTCATCTCGGCTATGTCCTTTCCAGGAAATACCATCGGAACCACACAAAACTTAGCCTAACAGTCACAGCTAAGATAAGGACACAAGAGACACTTAGCTTTATGCTAAATGCTTAACGAACCTATTAAGCAGTAGTTCTGAACTTTTAGGGCCACGCATTAATCACTCACAACAAGTGTGCCAGAATGCCACAGAGCCCCTGCTTAACCGCTCATCAGTCACGACACCAGCCCAGACGCCAAGACTTCGGGGAAGCCTAATCAAAAAGGGGGTGGCACGAAAACTCTACCTAACCACCACCAGAGACATTGATTTGAGCCTTGAAGGCCTGCTAGACACTAGCTCGAACATCACGCTAATGTCAGCCCAACTCTCTGAAAGACTCAGTGCTACAGCTGAGCATCAAAACGAACTCTCAAGTCCCAAACATGTGAGCTGAACGTGCAATCCTACAGCCAAAACAACATTTGGCTCAAAACAGGTAGCTCCCGTTCACCCAGTGTACCGATCACGTACCCACTTCTGATTGGCCAAGTTCTGTTAAATCGCTTTGAGCCTTTAATAGACCTTAAACAACTGAATGTCTGAGCTCAAGTTCAAAAACCCCTCCCCCTCCAGTCACACAGGTCAAGAGAACCTAACTGGCAGGTCACAGAGGTCACAAGAACTCCCTCAGCCAGCCATAAAGGCACAGCCTCAGCACCAAATGGAGATGTGAACTTGCTACCCTGCACCTTTCAGCTCACCAAAGACTGTGACTAACCAAATGAACTTTGAGACAACCACCTCTCTACCCCTCCAACCACCCACGACCGCCGTCTGCACCCACCGACAACCGGTGCCTTCAGCCAACCTGCGTCAACAAGCACATGCTGCGTGCACTAAACAACATTCAGCGTTCTGCACCTGATGCCATCACCGCGCCACAGCTTGTGATGCCACAGTGCAAAAGGGGGGTAATGCCAATGTATGCCGCTGCACGCCGCAGCACCAGAGACACTTGCAAGACACCGAAGCAAGTGGCATACCGGCGAAATTTTTCCTCCCTTTCTCTCTTTCTCTCTCCCTTTCACTTTTACCAGGATGCTGCTGTGCCTCCAGCCAACCAGAGGGCAACCGCACTCGGACATCTCACCAGGTCTGGCACCAGGACTCCTTTTCTGCCGGACCCGCACTCAGAAAGTGAATGTGCCACCTGGTCCTTACAACGCCTACAGAACACACTACCCCAGCGTAACAACACAATACAGCTGGGTAGGTGCCGATGGACAAAGGACTCCCGCACTCACGCTGAGACCATGGTTGAACACATGCTCAAGCAACTTGAGAAAATGACTGTCACGAGCACTCACAACAGAGTGCATCCCTGCAGACCATCGACAAGACACTGAAGGGAACTGTGGTAACTTTCAACACTCACAGCGTTGAACCCCATGCACTCCAACACTCACTCCATGAAACAGCTGTTTACTGTCTTCCAGAATGACTGTGCTCAAACTCAGCTGGTAACAGCCCTGATGACAAACCTGCTGCAGGGGGTGAACTCCTCCATCGACAGCCTCGCCAGGGGTAGAATTCCACCGCACCTGATACCCTTAAGCCTCGTGAAAACCGTGCTGGCGTCCGCCATCACCACGCCACGAGTACAAATACACCTTTCCTACTCTCTGGGTAGTGCCATCCCTCTCTGCGCCGACTACAAGCAGAGAAGTTGGGGGGTTTTCTCTTGAACTTGCCCATCATAGAGTCAAGCCGAATCTACCGGCTCAAGAACATTGTCAAGGTCAGATTTTGAAAAGTAACATTCACATCAAGATCCACACGCCGGACGGGGTTGACTGCAACGACGGCAACACAAAGCCGTCCTAAGCTCCGAACTCGTACGTGTGCACATTGACCAAAGAAATTCACTATCTCTGCCCTAACAAGCCTCTCCTCAGAGACAACACTGACGGAATCTGCGGGCTGCAGATCAGCGACACCCGCTGCCCTGCCGAAGCCAAGCTACGCACTCAAGGCATCAAGACCCAAGCAGAGAGTGTAAGTGACAGGCGGCTCGCTAACACTCCTGTGCGCACAGCTGCACTCACTTACGACCAGAATGACACCGACACCTGTGTCACCTCGCTCCACTAGAGCCTGTGAACCCAAGCACCGGAAAGTGCCATCCTTCACCTTGACGACCTGGCATGGTACCATCTTCCATGCAAAGAGTACAAATTAAAACTGGAAATCCCATCCTTCTCCAGGTACCACACTTTCACCCTAACTCCAGAACGGGAGTTGTGGTTTGCGAAAGGGGGGGTGATCCCAGCTAATTGACATTGCTCCTATCGACACAGCTCTCCAAGCTTTGTCTCGACTACCCATTCTGACTACCTCACCTGTTGTCCAAGCCTGGACCGCAGCCGACACTGCACGGTGTACCTCTATGGTAGTCAGACACGCCCTGACACTGGGCTTGACCTTCATCCTATACAGGAGACTCAACGAGATACAAACATCTTCAGCCAAGCTCACGAAAGGTTTCGGACGAAACCCGCAAAAAGGAGGTGCCAAGTCAGAGACCAGGCCAGAGGCAGCTTCGAACCTCATAGAGCTGAATCCTCAGCCCTAATAACCACCTGCTGCATGAGTCATGATTCACCTGCCATCCGTCCATTGTGATGATTGTTGTCCGATTAAGTCCACACAGGGACTTCATCAGACAAAAAGGGGGACTGTAAGGACTGGGCTAAAAGGGTGAATCTGAATAACTAAATACATCCTGCTAAAGACCCAAAAAGACTGAATGCAACACACACACACACACTCTCTCTCTCAGGAATGGCCAGAGTCATAAAATGCTTGAAACATTCCATGCCCCCTCCCCCATCTCTGCAAGAGAGATAACAGAACTCTAACACACACACACACGAACCAACACACACACACACATAATGGACCTTTACATTACACGCATAAAACGAGCCATTACCAATTGTATACGATATATTCCTGTATGTCTGTGTGTTTCCCAGTCCATGGTAGTTTAGAAATGATCTCCTAGCGTATCAGTGAAACTCTTGAGAGTTTAAAAGTCATGTATTAAGATGTATCTTCATATTCCAATTATGTGTAAATGTTGTGTTTGGTACCGTTTTAATTATCTCGTTCCAACTGATTTGGTCAGATACAGAAGATTACAGTAAAATGTATGTTTTCTATGTTTTTATCATCTTGTGGAATGATTCTGACAAATTCTGACTGGTCATAAAAGAGGCGGACACGGCCATAGTTTAACTTTGACAAGACAAAGAGAATTTGGCCGCCAAAAGTTTCGTTGAATGCCATTGGCCAGTTCGCACCTCAGAGGTGTGGACTCCAGCTCCTCTAAAGAGGACTGAACCTCCCTCTGGACTCTCTCTTGCAGTCTGACCTTCTCAGAGAAACATGTGATGCTAGCGATCTCCTCATGGAGATCTGATCCCACCATGGATCTTTTCTTTTGTTCGTCTAAAGTTCGTCTCTTCTTTAACTTACTCCCGAGTTCGTCTCCCAGGAAAGGAAATGGACTTTGCCGAACTATTTCCTCGGGTAACGTCACCTCAAAGACTTTAAGCCTTTCAAACACTCGCGCCGAATGCCAACGAACGCCACGTGATCCCCCATGGAACAAAGGGGCCACGCGCAAGCGGCCAACCATGCACGCGCCGGGACGGGCCGTGCAAAAACGCTGCGGCCGCGCTCCACACGACGCGCGCAAGCAGGACAGGACCTTCGTTCAACATGCGGGCCGACCGGACCGCGCAAGGAGCCCGCGACACACACAGACCGCGTCGTCTTAGTTTGTGTTTAATGTTTGTAAATACATGTATCATTGTAGTAAATGCTTAAGTAGTTCAGCTTCATTAAATACATTATATCCTTTTGATTGACTCATTGCCTGTTGCTCATAACCCAAGTCACTGATATGCTTCGATAACGTTACGAGCTCTTTACAGAAATACCTCAGACGGGTATGTGTAAACTTTATAGAGCAAGAAAACTAATTCTTGTGGCCACAGAATTTGTTTTCACAACTCTATAAATTAATTGAGCTAATTAATTTTACCTGTCTTGTAAAACGTGGTCTGTATAATTAGTTACAATTCATTTGTGATTAATTGTGGGGATACACATGTATGCACGCAGGTAAAATGACAAAGCCTCCCTTAATGGGAGATTTATTAACATGTAAGACTGGGCTGATCCAAATCTGTATGAATAATTATTAGTTATTAATTATTAATTATGACATGCAAATTCCCCATTGATCAGACCCAAGCAGAGTCTTTACAACAGACATATAATGGCCATTACACACAATAAACGAATATGAAAACATCAAATATACATAAACAAACACTTCAAATAATACTATCAAATAACTTCACTTAATAAATTTACTTCTTATAAATAAACAAAGTAAAAGGAAGCGAAATAGTCCTTGGAGTTCCCCCGGAGCAGAAACCGGAATGGTTGTGGCCCGATCATTATATATATATATATACGTCCGATGTTTCCACCCGAACCCCCTTTGACGGTGCACCAGCTCACGGGACTCAGACGTAACAAAGAAACAAAAGGAACGGTAAGAATAAACTCAAACTAAATGTTAAAGAGTGTGCGCACTTAACTCCAAACGAAAGTTTAAATAAAGTTTATTAAACCAAAATAATGTTGTTGTGTATTCTTTACTGTAAACAAATTCCATTTAATAAAAAGACTCAAACTGACCTGACCCAGGCTCACCAACATCCGCCACACACTCCCCCACTTCTGGTTTCACACCGGCAGGCGAGAATGGAAATCAGTCAGCACGTTATCTCGACCAGGGACATGCTGGATGGAGAATCGATTGGGCTGGATCGACAGGTACCAGCGTGTAATTCTGGCGTTTGAATCCTTCATACGGTTCATCCATTGTAGAGTTTTATGGTCTGTCTCAAGCACAAACTCCCGCCCAAGCAAATAATACCTGAGAGTATCAAGGGCCCATTTTACTCCCAAACATTCCTTTTCCACAGTGGAGTATCGAACCTCCCTGGGGAACAACTTGCGACTTATGTAGGCCACAGGGTGTCGATCTTCGTGCGTCCCCTGGAGAAGAACCGCTCCTACTCCAACATCTGAGGCATCAGTTTGCAGTATAAAGGGTTTATCAAAATTTGGACAACATAAGACCGGCCCCTGACACAGAGCATTCTTAAGATCCTGAAAAGCCTGCTCCGCCTCCTCAGTCCACCGAATCTGGTTCGGACAGTTTTTCCGTGTTAAATCTGTAAGGACAGCTGCTCTCACAGAAAAGTTGGGTACAAACCTCCTGTACCAATTTGCCATTCCAAGAAAGGATCTTACCTGAGACTTCATCTGTGGTACGGGGCAATTCTTTATTGCCTGGATTCTTTGTACTTGAGGTTTAATCATTCCATGTCCGATCACATACCCCAAGTACTCAGTTTCTGCCTTCGCCATGGAACACTTAGAAGTATTAACGGTGAGCCCAGCCGATCTAATGTGGTTAACGACAACTTCCAGATGTTGCAGATGCTCTGCCCAAGTCGAACTGTAAATGACAATGTCATCTAAGTAAGCAGATGTAAAGTCAGTCAAATTCGAAAGTACCTGATCGATGAGCCGTTGGAAGGTTGCAGCAGCTCCATGAAGGCCAAAGGGCATCTTACAGAAATGATAAAGGCCCCAAGGGGTCCAGAATGCTGTCAGCTCCCGGGACCTTGCACTCAATGGGACCTGCCAATAACCTTTAGCCAAATCAATAGTGGTTAAATAATTGGCTTTACCCAAACAGTCAATGAGGTCCTCAATTCTGGGAGCCGGATACAAATCAAACTTTGACACAGAGTTAAGATATCTGAAGTCGATGCAAAACCGTAGGCTGCCATCTTTTTTGGGCACCAAAACAACTGGGCTGCACCATTCACTTTTTGATGGTTCCACAATCTTCATTGCTAACATTTCATCCAACTCCACACGCAAAGCTTTCAGGAGCTGCTCAGGTATTCTATAGTTCATACGTTTTGGGCAAGCTCCTTCTCGGAGTACTATGTCATGCTCAACCAAGTTGGTATGTCCTGGTCTTTTCTGAAAAACTTGGGAATCACACAACCTCTGAATTTCAAGTTGTTGACTTTGAGACAAGTGACTCAGTGATAGACTAGAAGGAGCTGAAACTGGTAAATACTGGGACTCTACCTCTTCCTCATCCTCTACCTTCCGAATCATGAATGTCCCTGCATCCCTTGATCTGGAAAACCACTCTTTGAGCAAGTTAACATGCAAAGTCCATTTTGAACGTTTCTGACCCGGAGTGGCAACTTCATATGTAACCGGCCCCAGCTTCCTCAGTACTTCAAAAGGACCCTGCCATTTGGCAGTCAACTTACCCGCATCAGTGGGCAACATCACCAATACCTGAGTACCGGGCTCAAATTTCTCGTCCTGGCTTTCTGGTCATACCAGGTCTTTTGCAGTTTTTGTGCTTCGGCCATATGCTCTTGAGCCAACCATGGCTTCCAACTTCTCACGCATCTGAACCACATATTCAACAATCAGAGTGGGACCCACACTGTCTTGTTCTCCTTTCCACGTGTCCTTCAGTAGCACCAGCGGTCCCCGCACTTCCCTCCCGTATAGTAATTCAAACGGGGAAAATCCAGTCGAGGCCTGGGGAACTTCTCTGTAGGCAAAAAGCAGATATGGGAGCCACTGATCCCAATCGTCACTTTTGTCCACCACAAACTTACGAAGCATTTGTTTCAGAGTTTGATTGAAGCGTTCTGTTAACCCGTCAGTTTGTGGGTGATAAGGGGTGGTTCTTACTCCCTTTATCCCCAACAGTTTATACACTTGTTTTAAGAGCTCTGACATAAAGTTAGATCCCTGATCTGTGACTATACTTTTAGGAAAACCTACTCTAGAAAACAATTGTATAAGGGAGGAAGCTACCGCTCAAGCCTTAATGGATTTGAGGGGAAAAACCTCTGGATACTTTGTGGCATAGTCCGTAATGACCAACATATAACGGTTTCCTGCCTTGGTCTTCTCTAACGGCCCAACAATATCCATACCTAGCTGATCAAAAGGTACCCCAATAATGGGAAGAGGCCTAAGAGGTGTCCTAGGAGGGACCCGTAGAGAAGTCTGTTGACACTGTGGACAAGTTTTACAGTACGTGGCTATGTCCTTCCTCATACCTGGCCAATAAAAGTGACGAATGATTCGTGCTGTTGTCTTATGTCTACCTAAATGACCCGCCCAGGGTACCGAATGACCTAAAGAAAGGACTACTTCTCTACCCTCCCTGGGGACTACCAACTGCGGCTCAGGACTCCGTTTGCGAAACAAGACCCCATTACGGAGGCAAAAGACTCCCTGACTTCCTTCCACCTCTGGCTGGCCTGCTAGTGATCTCTCCTCCACCCACTTATACAATGGCCCGACTACATTGTCATTTTTCTGCAATTCTACTATGTCTCTAGGTATTTTATAACCCAATGTGTTCTCAGGGACAGATTCCCCTTCACTCACCACCCCATGTCGAAACTTTTCACGCTTCCTCTGACTCCTGGACTTCCGCGTCTTTCCTGGCTCTGCTTCAAGTTCTGCCTCAAAAAAAGGTAAAGCTCCTAGTAATCCTACCTCCTCTTCACCACTCTTGGCCATGGCCCGGGTTATAGCTGCATTGCAACTCTGCAAAGGAAGGAGATCAAACAAAACAGGCAGATCTTGACCCAGCACCATAGGGTATGGCAACTCATGCGAAAGGCCTACTTCCAACAGGAAAGATTGTCCATGCACCTTTACATAAACATTCGCTGTAGGATAGTACCTTTCGTCCCCATGGACACATTTAATTGCCACTGGAGATCTTAGGTTCCACAGATGGACTGGAACTAACTCTGCTTTGACCAATGTCTGCATACTTCCAGTGTCCACCATTGCACTTATTTCCTGTCCATTCAAACACACCGTCACATGATGCAAAGAAATCTTAGCTATACAAGTAGGGTCATCAGGTCTCGGTACTCCACAAAAATTTGCCTGTGTGGAAGATCTATTTGGGCACCTAGGCTTAGTATGCCCCTCCTGTCCACACTGATAGCACACAATAGTTTTAATGTTAGCACTCAGTTTCCCACTAAGACCACCATTATCACCCACAAACTTACCTCCCGTCATACTTGTCTTCGGGGGTGTTACTGATTTCTGACTGGGTCTTTTGGGGTCTTTGAATGTTTTCCATTGATTGTAAGACCAGGGTTGACCTCGTCTTCGTGCTGCGACAAACACATCTGCCAGCTCTGCAGCCTTTGCTGCTGACTCTGGGTTATGCTCTTTTACCCATGTTTGAAGCTCTGGAGCAAGCACCCGAAGATATTGCTCCAAGATAATCACTTCCGCAACTTCCTCCTTACTCCGATTCTGTGGCTGAATCCACTTGTTAAACGTGTCCTTAAGACGCCCATATAGCTCCTTAGGGGTCTCATCCGCTCTCACATCGGTGGACCGAAACCTCAAACGATAGGACTCAGGATTAATATCGTATTTCTTTAAAACCGCTGCTTTCACTACATCATAGACCAGAGATTCATTAATGTCCATGTTCACATAAGCACTACGAGCTTTGCCTGTAAGTAATGCCACTAACCTCACAGCCCAGTCAGTTCTTGGCCATCGGCATGCAATGGCTATCCGCTCAAAAGTCGTAAGAAAATGCTCCACATCATCGTCTTCGTTAAGCGGCTGTAGACGTGGCTCGCTCATAGCCCTTGGCTGTTCTACGACTTGACCAACAATTGATGATGAGCCCCGAGCATCTACCTGCTCACTCCCTTGATTCGAAGCCCAGAAGGATGAACATTAGTTGGTGTAGTTCTCGTATGTACCTCTTCCTGAAGAAGCGTGAACTGATGTTGTAGAGCCCTCCATCTATTCTCCTGCCACGCTGTCTCCTGGTCAAGTCGTTTATCTCTCTCTTGCTGCATTTTCATATGTGCACCGAACATGTCCCGTAACTCTTCGACCGTAACATTCTGTGAGCCACTTGAAACTGGGGGATCCTCCGCATCAGCTCCTCCTGTAGCTGACGTCACAATCTCATCACTCTTTCCAACTCTTTTCGGTCCCATTTTGACCCATGAAGTAAGAGACAGAAAAAAAAAATAGTTCACTGCTGCCCCCTACTGGCACATCCCACCGCTGCCACCAATTGTTAAGGACGTGACCAGTGAAGGATAAAAGAACACGGAGGCAGCAGGCTACTGCAAGCGTTTAGGGGTTTATTCTACAGAATGGGGTTACAAGGTAAAGCAAATGCTAACCCAATTGAGGTAAACCAAACAAACCAAGAAATAAAATAAACAAAAAAAACATACAATAAAGATGAGTCACTGCATTTGCCTCTCAAACATTTACAGAGGTCTAAGGTCTACAGGACCTGTTCTCTCACAGAACACTACTCACTCATACAGAAACCATTAACAAATTTATACATTGGTGTCCAGCACCAATTAACACATAAAGGGGAATAGACAGACATATAATGGCCATTACACACAATAAACGAATATGAAAACATCAAATATACATAAACAAACACTTCAAATAATACTATCAAATAACTTCACTTAATAAATTTACTTCTTATAAATAAACAAAGTAAAAGGAAGCGAAATAGTCCTTGGAGTTCCCCCGGAGCAGAAACCGGAATGGTTGTGGCCCGATCATTGGCAGGAACCATATATATACGTCCGATGTTTCCACCTGAACCCCCTTTGACGGTGCACCAGCTCACGGGACTCAGACGTAACAAAGAAACAAAAGGAACGGTAAGAATAAACTCAAACTAAACGTTAAAGAGTGTCCGCACTTAACTCCAAACAAAAGTTTAAATAAAGTTTATTAAACCAAAATAATGTTGTTGTGTATTCTTTACTGTAAACAAATTCCATTTAATAAAAAGACTCAAACTGACCTGACCCAGGCTCACCAACATCCGCCACACACCCCCTAAGAGGAAGTGTTGCTTACGCCAAATAGAAGTGGAACCTATTTGTTGAGTGAGTCTTCTCTCCGTGAGGAGATCCTGAAGGCATTCTACCATTTCAGTGCTCTCTTTCCTGAAAGATGGGTTGGAGTAGGGCTGTGTCCTCCACCCTCAGAATGATGTTGCCTCTATTTTTTCTTGACGCACATCATGATGCAGTAGCATGGGAAGCATGTCCTGATCGTCAGGTTCCTGAGAGAGCAAGGGAATCTGCCTTGCGCCCCTCTTTTATCCTCTTGGGCCTTATCTCTGGTGCTACTGCACTGCAGAGACCGCCCCATAGTCACTGCAGGCAGTGAGTTAAAAATTCTGTTTTTAAAGGGGTCATATAATGGTACATGCACTTTTACAAGTTGATTGTACTGAAATGTGTGTTGGCAGTGTCTGTACACAACCATCATATAATGATAAAAATCCATCCAGTGGTTTTGTTTTAATCTCCTTATATGTTTTCCCCTGACTCAAATCGAGCCGTTCGAGCCTGTGACGTCACAAGCTCGCACGCCCCTCCCACGATTGTTGATTGACAGGAGCGTTTCAACACAGACCCGCCCTCGCTCATGAGGGAGCTGTCAATCATAGTCTGCGCGGCGCGGACCGGCGCGGTCATTGTTGATATGCTGGAGCACTGTCTATGAGCAGAATGGCATCTAAGCGATTGTGGTGTTCTGTTCTTGGGTGTAATAACGAACACAGTCATTTTAATGTTCCTAAATCCGAACCGCTGAAGACGCAGTGGCTGTGTTTGTTTTCGAAGGGAATATTCCCCACGAGCAACGTCAATGCTCTCATGTTTGCGCGAATCATTTCACACACCAGACTGCTTTATAAACGAGGATCAGTATAAAGCTGGATTTGCTAAGAAGCTGCTCATGAAAAAAGGATCGGTACCAGATATTCGTGTTCCTGCTGAATCTCCAGAAGAACGGAAGTGAGTGTAACGTTTTATTAAACTTTATATTAATATATTAATCTTTGCAAATCGCTAGCTGCACGCTTCACAATGAATGCGTCTAAGGTTTACACTCAGGGTACATTACGGCATGTTTTTTATGTATGACGTTCTCAATATAATTCATAATCCCAAGTTTATACTGAACAACGCGTTATGGTTATTGGGTTATTGAGTTACAAACGGTGTACGCATAGAACAGAGAGGCGGGGTGAGCAAAGTTCATTAAGTGTCACCGGCCCACCGGTGGGCCCAAATCCATTACATTTTTAAAACAGTAATATCCTATACTAAACCTAAACTAATCTTGACAAACTATATATCATTTGAAAGCTTTCAATCTCTAGTTTCCATATTTGGTGATTGATTTTCAAAATAAATTACAGAGGAGCCGTAATTTATCAATTTGCAACAAGAATATTTTCATACTCCTAAGGCGTGTTTAGACCTTTATTTTGAAATAGTGATGAACATGAACAAATCATGAAGGAAGGGTAGAAACCTCAGTTTGTTTTCATGCCAAGAGTTCAAAAGATAGCATCCATTCAATAATTTTAGAAAAAAAGGTCTGATATTTTTTTTAAATATAAAGAAAAAAATGATAGATTCACCATTTGTGGCAGGAAGCTATAACGCACATACTTGTTCTTTTTATGTGTTCCTTAGAGGTTGAATTCATATCAAAATCTGCCAAACTTCTCATATTACTTCTGAATAGGATCTCCACTTCATAAGTTGTATGAAAATTGTGAAAATAATGGTTCAGATCACTCAAAACACATATGGAAATGGAGGCGCCCTTATATGGGCAGTAATGGAGTCTGGTTGTCATCTAGTGAAAAAGTTTGGTACTGCGCCCAAACAAAATCTTACTGAAAGCTCATTTTTTGAGATATCAACCTAAAATTTGAAACACAACTTGTTCAGATTTTTGGCTTTGATTTTTTTGCAGTTTTAGAGTCGCCCAGGTTTTGAAAATATATATTTTATATAAAATAAGAATAATTAATTTTTTTACATTGTACATTTTCATAAACTCAAACTTCTATAACTTTTTTTCTGTTTCACTTTCTCAATTTATTTCACTTATACAAAAATCTGCTAAATGTCTTCTTTAAAACAAGACCAATCTTACGTCTATATTCCAAAGCATTCTTGAATTACAACCATTTAAGTTCGAAATGTGCATTTTCATGTATATTCAAAAAAAGGGGGGTGACACTTAAGGGGTTAAAGGAGAACACCGGCGCAAAATGAACCTTTGGTCTAATTACACATTGTTACCTAGTCAACCGTTATCTGAGATTTGTTTTCATGATTATCGAATGTAGATAGTTTTATCTCTAAAAACAGTTTAGCCTATAAAGCTAGTATAACGCTAGTATATTGGGCATAGTGTAATGACAAATAAAAATCGCTTGTTAATACCACTAACAAGGCTCAAAATAGCCCCACACTAGCACGGTAGCATAATGAGGGTCCCTACCTTCAAACCGAAGCATTGAGAACTTTGTCAGTGTCCAGACAGTTTAATAAGAAGATATTTTAAACATACAGTCAACTTCGCGTATACAGGCAGAAGCCATCTTTGAAATACAGTCTTTACCAGTCGATATACGAACGCTGGTACCAGCAGGATTTTATTTATTTTTTCAACAAAGTTATTGCAGATATAAAATTCAAAACGGTCAAAATGACCGTCATGGCTGTTCTAGTGTTAAGGAAATCAGCAGAGAGGGCAGGCTGTTTCCAAGCGAGGTTGGCCCACTGAATGGTGGCTGCTGTCATCTTGTTGAAAATCCCAAGATGCACTTGTCCACTTAGGTGGTGAGCTCCTCTGAAGTGAGTGTGTGCTCCCGCCTCGGCGTTGACACAGAGTGCTTCGCTGACAGATTCTAGAGCTGGGGGCTGGGCGACACCCATAGTTGAACCGCTGCTTCCCGTGGGCTCCCTTCTCATGAAGCCAGTTTACCGTGAGCCCGGTTCGAAGTGTCGGCTTGCTGCGCCATTCCCCTCATATGGACTGGATACGTGCGCCATTTCTGCTCCAGTTCAGTTCCCTTTAGCCGAACCTTGTTGAGTTCCTCCGCACCCCTCCGACATCGGACGTGGCGGAGCATCCAGTGTTAGGTCTACCACTCGTAAGCAGTGTGGAACCTGTGTTAGGCTGGGTCCATATGTTGCGATCCCTACGGTGATCCCATATGTGTATTCTTCCACGGTACGACTCCCTACGGCGAGCCCGTGTCTTCCCTTGGCAGAAGCCAGCTCTGCCGTCACTGTCCAGTTAAGTCTCCACCTATCATAGGCTGGAGCCACCCCAATGACATTCCATATGTTGTACTCAGTAACGTGCGGTGATGTCTTAAATTATGCTAGGCACTGAGTTATGAAAGCCAGATTACCTGATTTATTGTTTAGGCTAATAATACGTAATAACAGTAAACGTTACGCACAAGCACAGCATTTATGAAGAAAATGGTATTAACAAGAAATGTACAAATCAGGATGTATATCGTGTACTCTCACAGTCTCTCTCTCTCTCTCTCTCTCTCTCTCTCTCTCTCTCTCTCTCTCTCTCTCTCTCTCTCTCTCTCTCTCTCTCTCTCTCTCTCTCTCGCACACACACACACACACACATACATACATACACGCACGCACGCAAGCGCGGCACAGCCACACACCAGTATGTCCACTCCAGCATCAGAATGCAACCATTCTTAATCCTTAATTTTTGCACAGCGGCCAATTATGTCTGTCAGCAAAAGTAAAATCACACACTGCTCAATTGAATATGAAGGCAAATGGCTTGCATTAATTCAACCACATTTATCAATTCAATATTAAGCCCAAAATAGTTTTTGACTCACCAATCGGTAGATTATTTGTACATAAAATCCATCCGCCGCTCTTTCCTCGTAAAGACGTCGATCACAACTTTGTAAAACTCGTCTTTACGGGCCTTCAGTTGCTGCACTAGTCCATCTAAGGCTGGCGTAGACCTCCCTCTTGCTATTAACTCAGATTTTGAATTAAAATCGAGCTTGGAAAAATTTCTTAACTCTATGATCACGGCCGGTGCTGTCATTTTGACTTTGAATTTGGCGGGGATTAGGCATAGACTAGCTGTGGTGTAATGACGTTAGCTACGCAAATGTCCAGTAATATCTCGATTTTAATTGGTTCATGTCTGATACAGTATGTAACGTAGATGGTTACGGGCATAGCATATTTACGTCCAAAGGCACAGCAGAGTTGTGCTTTTAGCCGTACATGTTAAAGAATACAGGATTGAAGTGCGCATGCGCAACATGGGTTTTTCGCTTGTCGTCTGCAATGAATGGACCGTAAAAGCACTGCTTATTCTACCATTTGTTTTTTATTTGATTATGCGTAACTGCTACATTTGTCATCGTAACGTCTAAACAATTGGAATAACACCCATATTGCATATATAAATCACAAGAATAAACAGTAAAAATACAAATACAAGTTTATTATTTAATAAACATTTTTATTTTTGAATTTTGGCAGGGTAGGCAGTGCCTAGTTTGCCTACACAGACCGCACGTCACTGGTTGTACTGCCCGGTCATCCGCCCAGTTCATATGTGTATTCTCCACATGTTACCTCCCTTCGGGCAGAATGTGGCTTCCGCAGCGTCCTATCCTTCCATGTACAGGGAACGCTTTCCCAGTGGTCCTGTAGGATCAGCAGTGACTTCCATGGCCTAAAGCCCTGTCCCTTCTCCGCCTTAAATCGCGGGGGGATCAGGAGGCTTCTGTCTAGGCACTGGAAGGTGGCAGCACTAGTGGCGTTTTCATTAGATCCCCATTCAGTCGACGTCGACTACGTCTGACGTTCTCGACTGAAAGGGAAGGAGGGATCGGAGGACGTAGTCCCCTCGCCACTACTGCTGGACCACCACTGACTCCGGGGGATGCTCGGCTCCTCAGCGAAAAAGCAACTGGTGCGTGCGTCCACTTCCGATTTATACCCGCGCTGCAGGGCGGAGCGTGTAATCACGCCACGCACGCCAATGTTAAGTTGGCTTGATTAAATAGTAATACGAAGAAGACAGGCTCCCTAAGCGTGATCCCCATTCAGTTGACGTCGACTACGTCCTCCGTTCCCTCCTTCAGGGAACGGTGGGTTGCATACGCAACCAGGACGTTTCCTGACCTTTGAGAGAAGCTTGTTTGGAAACCAGTCTATGATAAAACTAAGAAGTTGCCTTCAGTCTGCCATGCATTCATACTGTACATGTCTGTAGGGGCCATCTTACAACTGCCGTCCTTAAATGCAACATAGTTTTATAAAAAAAATTCCTTGTCTGGAGTTCATGGAGTGTGATTACTTGCATGTCAAGTTTATGTTATGATGTAAAGGATTGTGTCTGCCTGAGAATACAGCACAGGGGTTTGTGGCAATAGTGCACTACTGAGTCTCATGCATACTACTAATGGCTCGTTTCCACCGAGCGGTACGGTACAGTACAGTACAGTATGGTACGCAATTATTTCCATTTCGATTGTCAGAAGTTGTGAATGGTTCCAAAATCCTGAACCGTACCGTACCACTTTTTTGGGACCCTTCCGTTGGGATACCTAGCACAGTAGTCCGGTACCTAAAGGGTGGACCTAGACTCACTGCAGAACGTTGATTAGTTACAGAGAATTGTCACTTGTGCATGCTTTTTTGGCTGTGTTTTTCCTTGCAGCTTGCAGCCATTGCTCAAACAAAGTTGAACAAGATCTGCTGTATGTCCTCCATTGTTGTTTACTGTCGCTTTCTTCTTCGAGCGAGAATGACGTTGATCGCTACACCACGCCTATCAAGTAAGGGTACCGTTGGCGGTGGAAACTTAAGCCGGATCAGAGTTTACAGTCCCGTACTTTACTGTACTGTATCGCTCGGTGGAAACGAGCCATAAAATTTCCAAATAAAACTTTCCAGAGTTGTCATCATGCAGAAAACTTCAAATTGTTTTGCAAAAATGGTTCATAAAGAATTCTGTCCCTCTTTCCAACTTGTCCCTGGGCCTTACTCTTTTTCTCTCGCAGGCAATATAGGCTTATTTTTAATCTTTCAACAATTCATTGAACAAGATGGAGAACAAGCATTTCCTCCTCTCTATCTGTGATGAATGAAGGACTGGGCAACTTCAGAAAGACATTTGAACAGCCAGCCACTAGATTAATGTTTTATTCTTACAAGTGTTATATCAAAAGCTCATTCCTGGGATTCTAGATCATTATAAAGGGTTGTTGTTGAATATGATGAAATAAATATTTCAAATGTGCAATATCTTCAAAGAATAATATATCTTTAATAATAGAGGTGCCTGTGTTGCATTTGATGGGTTTACTGATGTAGTTAGTTTTTTGCTCTGGCTTACTTTGTACACTCTCCACTGCTAAATGTTACATAATAAAGTGTCAGCACAACTTGTGCCATCTGCCACCAGCTTTGAAATATGGTCCTTAGGTTCAGAGAAGCATTGAAACCAAGCGGATATTCTATTTAAGTACAGACTGCATTGGTAAGCCATCAAAGGGCAAATACACTCTGCTGTCATTTTAATGAGGATGAAGGGTGATAAAAGGAGTGAAGAGAAATATGTTTATTCTTTCTTTCTTTCTTTCTTTCTTTCTTTCTTTCTTTCTTTCTTTCTTTCTTTTTTTCTTTCTTTCTTTCTTTCTTTCTTTCCTTCTTTTTCTAAATTCAGAAGGAGGGGTGTGCCCCTCTCAAAATAACAATCATCTACGGAATGGCTGTGCATTATTGTTTTATCTGGGAAGCATAAAGATGCCAGAGAGCTGTGACAGATGTGGAAGGATAATTAAAATATCAGTCATGTAACTGCAAATTAAACGTCATTTTGATTTTGCATACCGCCTGACATGCAACCAATAGGCAGCTGGGTAATCATCAAAATACAGATGAGGCCGTTCGTCAAGGGCCATATCGCAATCCTCTGTTTCGACTCACCGTCTCTCTCCCAAAGACACTCTAATTAGTAAACCCTCTGTGCTCTCAAGATAAAGCAAAGGCAGCAAGTGCTTTCTTTTTAGAAAGGCCTTCTTTTATACCAATGAGCCAGCCTTTCCCTGGCAGACAGGGCACATGCATACGCAATGGTGAAGTAGGTTTACTTACATAAGTCTGAATCTGACTAAGTTAAACACTGGAATGTGAGAAAACTGTGTGAGATGTCAAACACAGAGACAACAAACAACACATGCTCATATTAGTTTAGCCTGCTACATCGTCATTGTATGTTGCTATTTATTTATTTATTCCTTTTTTTTTTTTTTTTGCTCTCAGCAGATGTTCAACATGCAGATTTTGTTCACAAGAAAGATTTTCTGCACGTTGGGTCCCACTAAAAAACTGGCATGGTGGTCCCTCAGAGCCATCTGCTATAGTGTTATCAAATTAGGCACCACTTCTGTGCATCTCTTTCACCTGCCCTCAGCCTTCAGAATGCAAAAAGGAGAAACATTCAGTGTTCAGGGAGAAAGTTGATGCAAAAGAGAACATAATATGTCAGATACATCAAAAGATGTCATGTGTCTCAAAAGATGCTGTTCTGAACTGACAAGAATCCCCATAGACTGCCCTTATTTCACTTTCTGGGAGACAGTAAGTGCTTCACTACGAGAGGCACAAGCAATGTCTCTCGTTTATGCATTCTCTGAATCTGTTTATCAATCCTTTAAGAAAACTAACAGCTAACATAAGGCCAAATGAAAATGCAGAAAGTGAAAATTGATCTCTGTGCTAGACTTAAGTATAATATCATATCTTAAGTATAATCATATCGTGGAGGATGTTAGTTTAGCTGTGGGCTATTTATTTTATTTTATATATATACAGTATATATATACGTGTGTGTGTGTGTGGTGTCTGGACTAGTCAGACACACATTTTTTTGTTATATTTAATGCATAATCCAGCAAACCCACTTCGTGAGTTCTGTGAACAATCCCCTGAAAGAGCAACTAACACCCCAAAAAGGCAGAACAGGCGTCAGTTACCATGGCTACCATGGTTTGATGGTTTATTTCTTAAAAGAATGTGGCCACATGGAAAAGCAAAGGCCATAGAAAAGACACATTCTTCATTAAATTATAGACAAACTGTCATATAAATTTACATGCATATCCCCATATTGTGGGTATGATTATGACTGTCTCATATAGTGTATTTTGTATGGTATAATGCATGCCTTATGATAGACTTATGTATAATGTATAAAGAGATAATGTACCATTTTCCTACTCAGTTGTACAATCACTTGAGATATCTACAATCATGTATCCAATTTCCTTATGTGATCATAGGTTATTTTTATAGTGTTTGCCTGTTTATTAGTCATTGAATTAATGTTTTAGCCTTACTTAATCAAGAGATCTTGAGATCTTGAGATTACATGTGTACCATGTTTGGTATCTATGAGTTTCTGTGTTAGTGACCTGCATACCTGTCAAGTATCCCGTTTTGGCCGGGAAAGTCCCGTATTTTACCCTTCTTTCCCGCCGTCCTCCCGTATTAGGATTTTCCCGTAAATCTCCCGTATTTTAACCTGCGTTATTGAAAAATAATAATACCCCGGGCGGAGTAAAAAAAAAAAAACGTTCCCAATCTGAGCTCTGTCACTAGCCTCGCGATAACTACAGGTAGGCTACTGTAGGTGGCAGTTGTCGCGAGGTTAGTGTGTGAGGTCAGATGATGAGTGACCAAAACCCTCATGTACTATACCGCGATCAATGGGATAGCACATTTACTTTTCTGAAGAGGAGCAGGGTGGGGGACAGTCACGCGTTTTGTAAGTTTTGTAACTGCGACTTTAGCATCTCACACGGGAAAGGAATGATGTATGTCAGCACGAGAAAGGGTGTTTAGCATGGTACGAAAGATTGTTACAGAGAATAGGATGACGTTAGACAACAGAACTGTTTGCTCTACTCTCATGTAAAATTAACCACTCTGGCCCAGCCCACAAATACTCCTTCCAAAACAGTTAATACAAAGTCTGCAACAAATTTGTTCAATAACTCACTAAAAGAGTAAAGAAAAGTTATGTGAAATGAAAAGAAAAACTGCAAATGAAAAGAAAAACTGTAAAAGAAAAGCAATATGAAATGAAAATAATGTGTGGAATGAAAATAAAATGTAAATGTAAAGACAAGCAATGTTAAATGAACAGAAAATATGCAAATAAGCCTTTAAATAATGCTCTTAATATATACCCTATATATACCATACATATATATATATATATATATATATATATATATATATATATATATATATATATATATATATATGTATATATATGTGTATATATATGTGTATATATATGTGTGTGTGTGTGTGTGTGTGTGTGTGTGTGTTTTCATTTAGGCTATAACACCTGTCTTAACCCTTTGACGCGTACGATCACACCGGTGTGATCAGTCTTGGCTGGTCCCTGGAGCGTACGATCACACCGGTGTGATTAGAACGGTCAGTGCATCACGTGATCAACTGCTAAATTCAAACGTGCTTTCGCGCGTTGGCTGGCGCTGAGCCAGAGACAGACGCACTCAGTGCTGTCATATATCACAACTATTGAGTATTTTAAACCACATAATGTTTATTTTAGGTTTCAGACATTTAAATACACATAAGTACTAGCAAAACAGTGATTTTGAATTAGTAAAATAGACACTGATGTCTATGGAAACGGCAACAATAATCATTTCCATTATAATAAGACAAAACGTTTTATTCATATCAGATACACATTGTGTAAGTAGCTTTACATTTTACCCTATTCTTCTCCTAGTTCACCGGCCACTTACTTTCATGTATTTCGTGAGAAACAACAGGTCCGATTCTCTGAACTGTGAAACAAACTAACATGGCGCCGCCCATCGTGCATACAGCTCAACTAATGCGATCGTTATAAATATGTTTAAACAACAAAACACATCCACTTGCACATATTTGACAATCGGAATATCAGTGTTTCATGCTGTAGCTAATACATTTGTGAATATTTTGAATAGAAAAGGAAAAAAGACATAAAAGCAGATCATCACTCATTCAGCTCTGTGTTGTGATTGCGCTGTGTCACGTGACAAGAAATGACGCGTCACCATGGAAACATTAAAGTGACAGGTTCTAAATAACGGTCGCCTTGAAAAACTCACGCTGGGGGGTCAGTTAGAATATTTTAAACTTACGTGTGAAAGGGTTAAAATGTAAGGGATACTGGAGCTTGGTTGGGGTGGTGGGGCTGCTTGCGGTGGGCGCCGGAAAATTTCCCTTATTTTCAAATCCAAAACTTGACAGGTATGGTGACCTGAATGATCATTTGTATTATATGTTGATACCTATGCAACATATTAGTATTAAACAAATCTTTAATAGTATCTCCATCGACACCCAATAAAATTACAAATCCAAAAACCGTGCTAGAAGACGTACTCGGTTACTAACGTAACCTCAGTTCTCTCTAGAAGAGGGAACGAGTACTGCGTAATATCTTACGCTCGGGCAAAAACCTTTTTTCCTCGAGATATTGAAGCCAAAAAATTATCCTTAATTTTGAATTATTGCAAAACGCGTTGAAGCAGCATACAGACATAGGCAGGTGGCTCAGCATGCCTATTGGCTGTCCTGCGGCAACTGCAGCAGCCTATCGAAAGCGGCCCTTTGGTGACGGTCCAATGGAGGCGCTTCGCGCCAATTGTGTCACGCTCGTGCCCAAAGGGGCGTGGTCTAGCCCTATAAAGATAGCTCGATGGGCTGATCTCACTGGTTTTTCATCACCGAAGCGAACCAGCGCGTAGCAGGCACGGCAAGATACGCAGTACTCGTTCCCTCTTCTAGAGAGAACTGAGGTTACGTTAGTAACCGAGTACGTTCTCTTACGAGAGGTTCTCTCGTAATGCGTAATATCTTACGCTAGGGGAACACTATGCAAAACGCTGTGCATGAGGGGATCCAACACCAAGGTCCCAAGGGCAGGTGCCCTGGGCTCATATAGTGCATAATCACCATGAACTCAGAGAGTACGAGAAGAGAGGCTAGAAGCATCATTCTAAATAATTTAGCCATAAGAAGGGCTATTTGTTATAATAGTGCTACACACAGTTAGGGTGAAGAGAACTTCAGGCTGTACTGAGTGATAGTATGGGCATTATTTTTCCTCGGGAAAAAACTCACAGCCCGTTGAGCGGTGCTCAAGCGAGTGCAGTACTCTGCACCGAACGACGGGGCAGGTGGTGCTTGACTTTAAACCGACAGCAATTTAGCTTGTAAGGCGGGAACTTCTAGGTTATAAAACCTTATTAATGTAGACGGGGAGGCCCAGCCTGCCGCCATACAGATATCTTGTAAGGAGATCCCACTAGACCACGCCCACGATGAGGCCATGCCTCTGGTGGAATGTGCTCTAACACCCAAGGGGCACTCCAGTCCCTTTGTAGTGTATGCCATTGCTATGGTATCAACTATCCATCTGGATAGGGTCTGTTTCAAGGCGGCTAGGCCCTTAGTTGCGGCCGCCGAATGAAACGAAAAGCTGCTCAGTCTGTCTGAAAACAGATGAGCGAGATATGTAGGCCTTTAATGCCCTAACTGGGCAAAGGAGGCCTGTGCTCTCCTCCTCATTATGAACCGGTAGGGCAGACAGGGAGATAACCTGGGCCCTAAACGGCGTGTTGAGGGATTTAGGTACGTATCCGTGTCTTGGTTTGAGTATGACTTTTGAGTCGTTAGGCCCAAATTCCAGACACGTTGCGCTTATTGATAGCGCTTGTAGATCCCCTATGTGTTTTACTGACGCAAGAACCAGGAGAAACACTGTCTTGAAAGACAAGTGTTTCATATCCGATGTCCGAATCGGCTCGAATGGGGCTCTTTTCAGGGCTTCTAGCACCATGGAAAGGTCCCACATGGGGATAGATGGGGTTCTGGGAGGATTCATCCTCTTAGCTCCTCTTATGAAACTAATGACCAGATCATCTTTCCACAGTGACAGGCCAGACACAGGTTTCGTAAACGCTGCTATGGCCGCCACGTAGACTTTGAGCGTGGATGGGGACCTGCCCTTATCCAGTAGCTCTTGAAGGAAGGAAAGTACTTCCGTTACCCCGCTGCTTGTAGGTGGAAAACCTCGGGTTTTGCACCAGTTAACAAACACTGACCACTTGGAGGCATAGAGGCGTCTGGTAGACGGTGCTCTGGCCTGCGTGATGGTGTTTAGCACTCGCTCGGGGAGGTTTGCGGGTACCCGTTGATGGCCCATGCTTGCAGGGCCCACCGTTCCGTGTGAGGATGCCAAATTGAGCCCCCGGCCTGAGAGAGGAGGTCTTTCCTCGTCGGAATCGGCCATGGGGCAGTGCTCGTGCCTGCCCATGCCTGGTTCGTCCAGAGCGGAGCCACGAGGAGCACAGAACATCTGGTTTCCCTGATTTGTTCCAACACCTGAGGCAGGAGCGAGACCGGTGGAAAAGCATAGAGCGGGCAGCTGGGCCAGACGTGGGCCAGTGCATCCTTGCTCTTTGAGAAGAATTTCGGGCAGTGAGCGTTATCCTGGGACGCGAATAGGTCCACCTGTGCTCTGCCGAACATCTCCCACAGCAGGAGGATAGTCTGCGGGTGCAGAGACCATTCCCCAGCTGGTATATTGTTTCTGGACAGTCTGTCTGGCCCCAAGTTCAGGAGGCCAGGCACATGTGCTGCTCTCAGTGAGCGCAGATTGTGCTGAGCCCAGACCAGAATGCGTTCTGTCAGTCTGAAAAGGTTTCGAGACCTGACGCCGCCCTGGCGATTTATGTAGGATACCACCGACATGTTGTCCGAGCGGACTAAGACGTGGTAGCCCTTTATTCGGGGACAGAAGCGCCTCGACTGCCAACTTTTCCAGACAGTTTATGTGAAGGAGCTTTTCTCGTTCTGACCATAGGCCGAAGAACGGTTTGCCCTCGTGCAGCGCACCCCATCCCGAGGTGGAGGGAACGACATTAGCTTGAGCAGATAAGAGTGTCATCACAGTTTTGTGTGTGTCGGCGTTTGTTTGCAGGTGTGCGTGTTATACAACAGGCTCATTGCTGCAATATTGACATTTTCAGCCGATAGGATATATAGTACGCCGGATAGCGTAGCAGGAACGGCGGCTGAAGGCGGCGAGGTGAAGGTAGCGACTTCAGTTGCAGAGGCTCGTCCCGCAGAAAGCTGTTTCGACGGCGCGGCTTCTCACTCTGGATCCAGCGGTGCGAACGCTTCGCTGAAGAGATGAAAAATCAGTGAGATCAGCCCATCGAGCTATCTTTATAGGGCTAGTCCACGCCCCTATGGGCGCGAGCGTGACACAATGGGCGCGAAGCGCCCCCATTGGACCGTCACCAAAGGGCCGCTCTCGATAGGCTGCTGCAGTTGCCGCAGGACAGCCAATAGGCACGCTGAGCCACCTGCCTATGTCTGTATGCTGCTGCAACGCGTTTTGCAATAATTCAAAATTAAGGATAATTTTTTGGCTTCAATATCTCGAGGAAAAGAGGTTTTCCCCGAGCGTAAGATATTACGCAGTACGAGAGAACCTCTCGTAAGAGAACAAAGTATTTTAAAGTTTCCCTCCATAGGAACAACTTCTCATTGGCTCACACACCTCCAGAAAGTGTGACATCTTCACACTTAAATACTAGACCTACCGGAATTCTATAACTACTGCGGTCATTCAGACTGTCCATACTAGAATGAACCGAATGTCATTTTTGTCATGTCATATTTACGTTCAAGGCTTCTATTGGGGTTTTAGAATGAAGCTTTGAATGTCTGTCTCCGTATTTTGTGATGTCATCACTCTAAAAAAAATTCAAAATCCTCAAACAAAATTTCCTCAATTTGAATAAAATTGGAAAATATTGATTAAATGGAGCACCGGGCGCGCCAAGCGAACGCAGATAGGCCTACATAATACAATATTTTTTTGTGTTATATAATTGTGTAATGCTATTAGACCACCCCCAAAGGTGTGTCCCTCGCTTTGTGTCCACCAAGCGAGAGAACAACGTTTTTTCACCGCAGTGAAAATGTTGTTTTTGAAAGTCTAAATGGCAGAATGGCAGTCTAAAAGTAGAATATTTCGGTCGGTATATATATATATATATATATATATATATATTCGGTATATATATATATATATATATATATCGCCCATTTGAATAAAACTGTCCTCATGCAATTTGTGGAGGCTCCAGTTGATCTATGCTGATTTTGTCTTGATGAGAGGGAACCAGTTGGAGTCTTTGATCAATGGAAAGACAAGGCCACAACAAAAACATGTTGTGAGTTTTAGAAATTATTACATATTTTTTATATATATTTTGGACTTTACAATGCTCTGTAGTTATTGGAAATGTTTGGATCACACGAATCAGAAACAAACCTGTGCAGCCACCACTGGAATCAAAATCCATGAATAAATGGATGTGTTACAGTATGTTAGAATAGGTAATAATAAACATCAGGGCATGAAATTCAAATCCTAATGTGAAAATGTATTGGTTAATCAACAACCACAAAACCTGCTATTGTAGCTCAGTACAGATACAAATTCGAAGTAGATCCATATTCTGTTCATTTCTTTGTAAAATAAAAAAACAAATCTCAGGATATGATAACTAATAAAAACATGTATTTCAGTGCATTGTAAAAACAATGAGTAAAAAAACTCAACATGCCATCATCAACCAAACAAAGATAAGCAGTCAGGGCATCTTCAGTGTTGTGCTTTGCATGTGCTGTGTGGGTCCTGCAGCTTCTGTCATGACATTTTGACTCTATAGTCATCCTCTATTTTTTCACCCCACAGTCCACACAGTACCGTCTTTTGCTGTTTCATGCATCTCTGCTGAAGGATTTATATCCTGGCACTGCGTATCTATAGCACAAGTTCACGCTTTTATTTGGCATGCTCTTTTGAATGCAAAAGTAATCTTTTACATGCATCTGTATGCAAAATTTACATGTTGGGTAGAATTAGTTGTGTGTGCATATTTAATATCATATGCACACAATCACTGATCACAAGATCAGGGGCGGATTCTGAGAAATTCTGACGTGAAGATGATGCTTAGCTAGAAGTCTTCTAAGCCCTAAGTTTGCGCCAGGCTGTGGCCTTGTCTTTCCATTCACCAAAGATCATCTGACTCCCACTGGTTCTCTCTCAACATCAGCAAAGATCAACTGCAGCCTCAACTTGCATGAGGACAGTTTTATTCAAGTGGGCGAGACATGCAAGTATCAAACTTAGTCTCATTATTTGATACATTAAGTGTCCCTATAGGGTGTGTTAAGGCCCGTTCACACCAAGCACGATAACTATAAAGATAACAATAAAGATATAATTCTAAAAATCGTTCTCCATATTAAAGAATAACAGAGTTCACACCACAACTATAACGATAAAGATATGAGGAACGATATCGTTGGGATCACTTTCAGAACGATTTTTTTCCAGCTGTCGAACGATAAAACACTGACAGCCAATCAGAATCCATTCTAATTTAAAGGTCTCGCGCATTTAAAATGGCAGATGACATTGCAGAGAAGTTAATCGTCGAGGTACAATGTGCAGGACCTGGCTAAAAACTTTATATTTTAATATTTCTTATTATTTTGCTAAAATTACTAACATTTTGCACATTCTGAAAGGTGTATGTAAACTATATGAACTTCATAGCCTACTACTGCTTTTAATATAAGGCTGCTGTTATTATTATTATTAATACTATTATTATCATCCTTTAAACTACGCAAATAGCATTACTGTAATAGCCAACATGTTGCTCCTTTGTCTCATCTTTCTTTCTTTTTTTTTGTAGCCTAACTTATAAAATTTATCAAAAAGTTTGTTGGATAGCATTTCCTAATTAGTCAGTGGCTATATACTACAGGGCGGGCAGGCTATATAGCCTACCTATACTGCCAAACGGTCTCTGGCGCTGATCGGATTTCTGAAATTTGTTTGGCTCTTGCTGATGTCCTCTTTCACGATGTCCAGGATGTCTTGAAACTGTTGTTGATTCATTCGAAAATATGAATAAAATTTGTCTTCAAAAGACCACAACTCTCTAATCAGAGTGACGGATTCTCCCAACTCCTCTCGTCTTTTAAGAATATCGTGTACCCAAAAGCGCCTGTTTTTCTTTTGATAGTTTTTTGTAACGTAATGCAGCAGCAGGTCATCCATTTTCGCTACATTGAAACCGCAGCGCGGGCGCGCGCGTGCTTAGAATAAAAAGACCGTTATCGGCCGTTGGTGGGGACGCATATATAGTTATCTTTATCGTTATCTTTATTGTTATCGTGCTTGGTGTGAATGGGCCTTTAGACTTAAGAAACTGATCTGCTGAATTTCAAACAATGCTATAACTTCTTGCTTTCCTGTATTCTGCTACAGCTCTCTTTCCATTGATAAAATGTATGCATGTACAGTACACTCTAAAAAACACTGGTTAAATATAGGACAGAACACATGTTGGGTTAATTTTACCCAGCACATTGGGTTGCTTATTTAACCCAGCATAATGGGTTGTTTATTTAACCCAGCATAATGGGCTGATTTAACCAAGCATAGTTGATTAAATTTTACTATAATAATAGCTTAATTTTTTTTATTTATTTTTTTACTTCATACATGAATTAATGTCTACGGATTAACTTACATCCTCTAAACAAAACAAAAAATACTCGATACAACCACTGGCTTGCATGATAATTCCTTTATTTTCAATCATATTTTACAGTATAACATTTTTTTATAATTTTTAATAAACATTGTCAACATGTAAGCTTGTTTAACAAATATTATAAGTAAAAATTAAACATTTATGAGTAATTCAAGTGTAATCGACCAGTCTCTGTTGTCCCGTTTCCACCGTAAAACCAACGCTGGACATTCCAAATGCTGGATCTCTTGCCGGCACTTGTGTCATGTTCAGCGGGGAACTTCTAACTTCAGACCGATGCCCTGCGTAGCCGAAATATGCAGCGACTGGCTGCATAACCTGTCCATAAACAATCAGTTCTGAAGGCGAAAGGGGGTCAAACACAGTATTAGTATGGTGTTCCTAATAATCCTTTAGGTGAGTGTATATTCTGTATCTTTTTGAAGAAAATCATAAAATTCCACGCGAAAAGATCGACGCAACACTCATTTAGGTGACTCACTGTATGCCCCTGTATGTTGCTTTGCATACAATTAAACGATATACAGAACACAATAACAAATTTATAGATAAAATCCAATGAACACAAACCTGTATTTTACCGATGACATGCACCATTTTGACAGAGCTGCACTGCTCTGAAAAAAGCCTGCGATAAATAACTCAATCCCTGGTAAAACTACCCAAACACTGGGTTATTACGTCCGACTCAGGTGCTGGGTAACACAAAAACTACCCAAATACTGAAAAAAAGCCCCAAAAATTACCCAAAAGGCTCAACCCAGGATATGGGTTAGAAAAAATAAGCCAAGATTTTTTAGAGTGTATGTGTCTGTATGTTAGATTAGTCAAAAAGTGTTTAGTCTAGATAATAAAGGCTTGTTCGTGTCACATGTAAAGTTGTTTGTGGCTCATATGTTGGAGTCCCTAATCATGCAGATTTTGGCTACATGCTCTGAGTAGCCCTTATGATATTTCCCTTACCCTGGAAATGAACGTTTCTTTGAATTAATAAATATTTAATACTGAGTCAGGTTTAATCAGGTTAGTTGATTGTGGTATTAATTCTGCTACATCAAGTTAATTCTATTAACTGATATTTATAGTTAATTATATCGAATTCTAATTAATTAATAATTTTTCATGAGCTAATTTTCTATACCGTATTTAATTTAATTGATATTTATATTATTATTGTTTTTTTGTTTGTTTGTTTGTTTTTAATGGAGAGTCAAGGACAAGCACAGGAAAAACTATAGAAAGAAGTATTATTTTCCTTAATGTCCCTGTGCTTGTCTTATATAGATATGTTAAGCCCCCAGGTTCTAATTTACAGTTTAATGGAGCATGTAGTAAAATGACAGTCATGCCTTTCTCAGAATTGCATGCCTGTTGCACATGATACCAGTCAAATATAGCTATCTTGGTGAACATACTGTATCCACATTATTTTTTAGCATAAGAGCGGGCCATTTTTAACCCTTAAACGCATACCTCGGGTCTTAAGTGACCCGGGACGTCATTCACTACCCTCCTCCTCATTCATTTTTTTAAAAGTTAGACGTCAACCTTCTTAGTATTTCAAGCAATTCATTATAAACAATATAACAAGAAAAATGTAATATTGTTTTCCCATTCATTGTTTTGTAAAAATTGTATAGGGTCGCTAACACCGCAAGGTACGTATGTAACAATGTAAGTATATATTTTTCTGCACATAATAATTGAATCTTTGATTAAAGAAGTAAGTGCAATTCACATTTATTCCTCAAAGTGACCATGTCTGATACACAATGATGAAGTGACGTTTCCCACATAGTTACCACAGGCAGAAAACAAAATAATAGGAAGTATCATCAGCAAAACTTGATATAGCTCAGTGATTTACTGCAGAGCAAGTACTGAATGCAATCAAATATTGGTCTCACAGTCACTTGATGGTGGATCTGGTGAAAAAGCTGTCAGTGATCAAAATATTAATTTTGAATATGTTGATAATGATGTATGAATATGTTTGAAATGGCGAATATGAGCCAGATTCTGAATGTACTGGGAAATGAGCTCTGACGAGGACAGTATGATGGTATAAAACATCTGCTCAAACGGAGCTCTTCCAAGCTCCAAAAGGTACGGAGCCCCCTAAAGGGACCTTTGCTAAAAAATAAAGACTATCACGTGCGCACGCGAAACACATTGGGTCTCATTCATGAAACATTCGTAAATATACGAGTAAATATGCGAGTGATTTGCGCGTAAAGAGACCTTCCCGAAAACTCTTCTCCTGATTCACAAATACTTCGTAAACATCAGATGTGATAGTGAAATGTGTGTGTGTGTTAATGAATTCCAATCAGTCGTAAATGGGATGCGCCTGCACGTTCATTCTCAATTACCATAAATCCTGCCCATTAAATCCGACTGACAACTATATATGGGCATCATATTATGACATGAATGCGAATGAAAAAAAAAATTCTCAGATGCAGAAATTGAAGTTTTATTATCAGAAGTTCATTCAAAACGCCACATTTTATTTTCAAGCGTATAGTGGCGTATCGGGTCCTAAAAAAAAAGGAAGCTTGGCAGCATATTACAGATGCAGTTACTGGAGTTTCATCTGTTAATCGAACATTCCCAGAAGTGAGAAGAAAATGGTTCAACATTAAGCTTGAGAGCAAAAAACGAATTAGTTCACTTCGGAAAAATAGTATTCAAACTGGAGAAGGACCACCATCGCAGATGCTATTACTGGCTCTCATAATAAGAAAAAACGTATGTAATCACTATATATAATATTTTTTCAAAATGCTGTGCAAATATGTACCCGATTAAGGTGAATTAAAATGCAGCCTTATTAATGAGCAAAACGTTTGGATGTTAAGCGCACTATTTATGCATGGCTGGGAGCAGGTGTAGATTTCTTGTGTACCAACTAACATTTGGAAAATACGAACATTTTAATGAATCCGAAAATTTACGCCAGAACCACTTTACACACGATTTACACAAAAATTCGTTCTCCTCGTGTTTCATGAATGAGACCCATTGCGTGCGCACGCGATAGTTTCTCGTGCGCACGCGTCTCGTGCGCACGCATTACAATTTCCGGTTTGCATACAATTTGCGTCACTGTCATTACTATGAGGAAAACAAGAGCATGGATGTCAAAGTTTAAACTTCTCCTCTAGATTAAAAAAGACCAAAGTGTTATTAAACTGTTAGTTGACCAATAAATCCTTATTTTTAAGGAATTGGTTTAAGAGGGATATTAATAATCTTATGAATATGTTTGATAATTATGGAAATATTTTAACATACGAACAATTTATGCGAATCCATAGTTTTCCTGTGCATTTTAAAGAATTTAATTCTGTCATTAAAGCTATTTCCTCTACTCTGATTCATCTTATCAAAAGTCATATTCAATTTAACTCCACATTAATGATAAATCCAAAATTAATTTTAAATGGCATTGAATTGATTGATAAAAAATGCAATAATAAACATATTTGTACAATATTTCAAATACAAAATAAAATAGCACCTAGAGGAATTTTTTTTAACTCTATTATTGATAATATTAATTGGAAGACTGCTTGGTTAATCCCCTTTAAATATTGCATTAATAATAAAACCAAAGAAATTGCAAGATACTCTGATATTGACGATTTATGTTCCTTTTGTAAAAGTGGGAAAGAGGTGTTGACTCATTTGTTTTTTGAATGCAAAATTATCCAAAATTTCTGGAAGGAATTGGCAGAATTTATTTTTAATTTAGTAAAAATTAAATACTATTTTACTTTAAAGGATATTATTGTATATTATGAAAACAATGTTAACAAAGGTCTTGAATACATTGTTAATTTATATTGTTGGCAAAATTTTATATCCATAAGCAAAAATATTTAAATTCATCCCCAACTTAAAAGGTGAAACTAATATATAACAGACTCATTGCATGCAAAGTGAGATATTTCAAGCCTTTATTTGTTAGAATTTTGATGATTATGGCCTACAGCTTATGAAAACCCCAAATTCAAATTTAGAATATTGTGAAAAGGTTTTCATAGCTGTAAGCCATAATCATCAAAATTATAACATGTATATATGCAAAATTTTAAAATGTATTTCTTTGGTTTTATTATTAATGCAATATTTAAAGAGGATTAACCAAGCAGTCTTCCAATTAATATGATCAATAATAGAGTTCCAAAAAAATTCCTCTAGGTGCTATTTTATTTTGTATTTGAAATATTGTACAACTATGTTTATTATAGCATTTTTTATCAATCAATTCAATGCCATTTATTTTGGATTTATCATTAATGTGGAGTTAAATTGAATATGACTTTTGATAAGATGAATCAGAGTAGGGGAAATAGCTTTAATTAAATTGTTTAAAATGCACAGGAAAACTATGGATTTGCATACATTGTTCGTATGTTAAAATATTTCCATAATTATCAAACCTATTCATAAGATGATTAATATCCCTGTCAAACCAATTTCTTAAAAAAATAAGGATTTATTGGTCACGTTGTAACCAACAGTTTAATAACACTTTGGTATTTTTTAATCTAGTGGAGAAGTTTAAACTTTGACATCCATGCTCTTGTTTTTCTCATAGTAATGACAGTGACGCAAATTGTACGCAAACCGGAAATTGTAATGCGTGCGCACGAGAAATGTATTGCGTGGGCACGAGAAACGTATCGCGTGCGCACACGATACATTTCGCGTGCGCACGCAATAGTCTTTATTTTTTTATTTTTGCAAAGGTCCCTTTAGGGGCTCCGTAAAAAGGTAACAAAATATGCTATATTTTATTCTTCTGTAATTGTTACTCTAATATCAGGAGAGTTTCATAGTATTGCGACAGGTAGAGATCCATTCTAGATCCGGGTCGCTAAAGACCCGAATATGTAATAAATTGGTGAAGCATTGATGCATTTAAGGGTTAACTTGAATGTGCAAGCCGTCCCATTCTTTAAAAAAAGTTCAATGGAGTTCTATAGGATTCTTCCCCCTATAGGATTCTAGACTCAATTTTAAAGAACTCTTTATGACAAAAAGATTCTATACAAAAATAAATGTCTTGCAATACTTTCATGTTTAACAGGATATTTACATTTTATCTACTGAACAATATACTGCATCCCATCACAAAAATTACAATAAATACATTTTGGATTTTGCCTTGAAATAAGAACATATATAAATGAAAACAAGAATAAAACCATTTGTTGAATGTGGTCCTGATTTTGTGAAAATATTTCAAAACATCCACTTAGCAAGAACTTTTCAGCAAACACAGCTGTGCTCAATGGAGATATCAGCAGTCTCGAAATTACCATATTTCCTCAGCAATTAGTCACCTGTGCAAACTCTGGACCTGAGTGGGTAAGCAAGGGCGAATCGTCGGCCTCCTACGTCTTCTGCATACCAGATTAAACAAGTGGCCTGAGACACCCATGAGACGTCTATGAGGTCACACTGTGCTTTGATACATGGGCAAGGGATGCAGCCGGGTTGTTGTTATGTGTTTGGGTGGGGGTGTGGGGAGTTTGTGGGGGAGTTTTTTTGTTTGTTTGTTTTTTATGTTACTGTTTGAACATAATGTGGCCAGAGGAGAAACTGCGGTGCGATAATTGCTTTAGCCCTGCAGATAAGGAGAAAACTATTTTCTTCATAGTGATAGGAAATGCCCAAGGCCTCTCTGTCTCCTTCTTTACAGTCTCTCAATAAGGGTCTGCAGTTCTGAAAATATTTTTAAGCTTTCGTGTTGAAATAGAGGGGAAAGGGGTGTACAGATATTTTTATTTTATTTTATTTATGTATTACAACACTTATTCTGCATAAGACATCATATATCAATTATATATTTTTTCTATAGCTCATTGACTCACCACCATTACATTATAACAAAACATATTTTTTTTGCATTTGATTTTCCATTTACCTCAGCTACTGGTATATATTAGCAAGTAGAGGTAACTGCAGGCTGGAGCAATGGGCGTGGCGAGAGGTAGGGGCGTGGCAAGAGGTAGGGGCGTGCCGTAAGGTCTTTACAATTGGACGCGAAAGCTTCCTGATCCGCATAAAAGCGAGCCATAAACTTAATCACTATTGACCAACAAATAATTATACAAGACCAAATACATTTATTTCACTGTAAAAATATCAATAATGATATTGAGAAGATATCCAAAAGTACGTTACCTTCGAAACCTTCTGTATGGCGCGGGTTACATGACGTCATCACCACCGCGACTTTTTTAGGATCAGTCATTAAAAAACATTCATACTGTTTGTGAAAATTGCACTTTTTGTAACACATCGCTTGAAGATATTGAACCTTTATTTTTGTATTGCCCTTTTTCTATTTCTTTTTGGACTGACTTTAAAATAGATATGACAAACAAATTTGTCTTAATTTAGAACCTTCATGACATTTTACTTTGTTTCCAAAACCTATATTTTTCTGAAAAACAAAATTATATAATTAAATTATTTTGACAAAGTTTTATTCATAAGACAAAAATAACTCAAAAGAAAACCCCTTTTAAAACACTGATCTCACAGTAACCTATACTTTGAAACCCTTTCAAACATGAGATCACAAAACGTTTTTGAAAATATCTATAACTGCCTTGATATTATAAACTTTTATTTTTGTATTTATATTTTGTTCATTTTATACTTCAGTTGTTATTGTTATTCTCTGGTTCACACATTTTTAGCTGTATTTACAATGCCTTGTATTCATATTGTTTTTTTTATTGCATTATACTTGAAATGTCTGTACTTGAACTAAATAATAAAAGAAAAGAAATTTAATTATTCTTTTAAAGATAAAAATGTCTCCTGACACTATTAGTCATACTAGTTTTGTACTTTCAAGTACATACAAACTAAAAGTAATGTTATTTTTATAATAATGGTACAGGAAATGTTTTTGCTGTATACAGGCATGCATATATACGTGTTTGATCAAACACTCACCATATAATAAAATAAAAAAAATCACCATATAATAAAAAAATTAAGTAAAAACAGTTTAATAAACTTCTAAGTGGCATTAATCAATTAAGCAAAACAAACACCATTTTATCCAAAAAACATTTATTCAGTTCAGTTGTCATTTTTACAATTAATTTTTTTTATTCATCAAAGGCTTGTGTTCAAAGTCAAAACTCATTCCTCTATTACTCATTCCTCTATTACTCATTCCTCTATTACTCATTCCTCTATTACTCATTCCTCTATTACTCAGAACAGAAGCCATCAAATGCTCTATCTGAATAGAATGAAGTTTTATGTAAACAAAGTTCGGGAGGAGCATGTTCAGGTAATCATCCAATCAGCGCAAGAAGAAGCCAGTATAAATAAAGCCTTCCCTTACCTCCTGTCTCATGACTAATTTCTCAGCATCTGACTCCGCCTCCGTGCAGTCATGTCCGAGTTAGAGCTCTTCCCCTCCGACGATGAATCTTTCATCTCGGAGTCATCTCAACCGCAAAACGCAGATCCAGCAACCCTTCCTTCTCCAGCAGCCAACGACAACATCGAGCCTCCATCCTCAACCAGGGGACGTCGGCCCTCCAGATCCTCTCCACATACTCCAAGGCGTCGAAGACTCCCCTCACCACCGCCAGCGAGGAACTCATCATCTTCATCATCGTCTTCCTCCGCGCCTTCCCACCTGCCAGCTCCCCCTAACATCCCTCCCATAGGGAAGTGGACAGTTAAGGGGCTAAGACAAGCCCTAATTAATTCTGATACAAATTTCTCCCGCAGGATGAAAAAAGCAGAATTATTTAATTTATATGTCACCTTACAATCTTCTCACCCTTCTGTTTCAGCTCCAATTCCTTCGGCTCGAACGAGCAAGGCTCGCCGGGCCCCGATCGCTCGTCCCGCAGTACCTCCTTCCTCACTTGCAGCGCTAGGCTCCGCCCCCGCGCCACGGCGTCACAGACCTTCCGCTAGCATGGGCCGCGCCCCGGAACCAGTCACGGATGGGCGCCAATCTCCTCCAGGTCAAATCCCTTCCTCAGCCCCTCCCATCGTGGTACCTCACACTCTAGATCCCGGCAGCTCCACTTTCTTACACGATCCCCAAACGTTTTTCTTCCCTTCTACTTCTTTCAGTTTTCCTCCTTCCCAAGCGTCAGGTGCTTACCCTAACGTGAGGATGCCTCCGTTAGCCGGTCAATCACCGGCGCATTTCTTTCCCCTTCCACACTATGCTCCTCCTATTCCTCCTCCTCCACCTAACCCGGGGGCCGATCTCCGCGTGAGGATGCCTCCGCAAACGGCCACAGCCCCGATTTCCCATCCCTTTAACCCTCTCCAAGTGCGTTCTCCTTTCTCTCTCTTCTCAGCCACTCCTCAACCAGCCCCTCCGAATGCAGTAGCATCTGAACCTCCTCCAGTGACGAACAACATCAGAGCTCAAATCCTTGCAGGTGCAGATGTTGATTTGGGTTCTCTCCTGTCCTTGTTTCCTCCGGCTGAGTCCAATCGCCAAGTAGACTGCGGCGACATTTCAGTCACTCTAAAAAATAACTCACAGGTTACATCACGTTCATTGTCACTAGCCGAATTCTGTATTGCCTTCAGCCGTTATACAGAAATCATATGCTCGTCTTTTCCCCATAGACGGCGCGAGCTGAACGACTATCTGTCTATCATAGCGGAGCTCGCGTTGTCTTACGGGGGTAGTCATTTTTATACGTACCACAAGCTGTTTTCCGCAAAATGCGCCGTCCGCGTTTCCCAATGGAATCAGTGTCCCTATTGGGGAGCGTTGGACACCGATCTCCATAACCGAGTCTTCCTTGGGTGCAGAAATATCTCCTGCGCAATCTGCAGATCCACAATCCATGCCACCACGGCATGCCCACAAATTAACCCGTCGATCCCTCCCGGCCCAGAGCAGAATGCCATAAAATCCACAAGTTACGTTCCGCGTCACGCAAGAGAAGATTTTTCAATCAGAGCACCATACTCGGCACCCGATAGACAAGTTTGTAGGAACTTCAACGAAGGGAGATGCCCAAGACAACGCTGTCGTTTTCTCCACGTCTGCGATTTCTGCGGCGGCGCACACGCCCGCGTGATATGCCCAGTCAAAAAATCTGTCAATAAAAATGCTAAAAACTATCTCTCGACTCCTGTGAATGTTTTCCGTCTAGCCGAAGAATTATCACACCACCCAGATGCCAACTTCACAAATTATTTACTGACAGGTCTTAATCAAGGCTTTAAACCCGGTGTAGAAAGCCATCCCACGCAAAATATTATCTGCGCTAACCTTCAGTCCGCCTTAGCAGAGCCCGGAGTAGTAGATAAGCTAATTAAAAAAGAAATTGAATCCGGTTTCATGATCGGTCCATTCGAGGCCCCCCCGTTCGACAAATTTCGCATCAGCCCCATAGGCGTGGCTACCAGGAAATTCTCCGGAAAAAAGCGGCTGATAATCGACCTTTCAGCCCCCCATAATTCTCCATATCCGAGCATCAATAGTCTCATCCCCCTCGAAGAGTATTCTCTTAACTATCACGATATCGAACAAGCCATAACCATGATTAAAATAGCTGGACGAGGCGCATGGCTTGCAAAAGTAGATATCTCCTCTGCTTTTAAAGTAATGCCAATCCACCCCGATTCATGGCACTTATTCGGCGTAAACTGGCAGAAAAAGTATTATTTCGCCGTGCGCTTAACTTTCGGCTGCAAAAGCAGCCCAAAAATCTTTGACACTCTCTCTGAAGCCATATGTTGGATCCTTTCCAATAATTATGCAATTCCTCAACTTCTCCATCTGCTCGACGATTTCCTAATAATTTCACCTCACGACATCATCCCCGAGGCTCACCTCCTCATAGTGAAAAAAGTTTTCGCCGAACTAGGGATTCCGTTAGCCCACGAGAAAACATCGGGTCCAACTACATCCATCGAGTTCTTGGGCATCAATCTGGACTCAGCAAAATTCCAGGCCTCACTGCCTAAGGAAAAAATCGATCGCATCATTTTAATCGCATCCAATTTTACAGACAGCACAGATTGTTCAAAACGCGAACTTCTCTCGCTGCTGGGCCACCTAAATTATGCGATGCGCATTATTCCACAGGGCCGACCCTTTATCGCGCATCTCCTAGCCCTCTCTTCATCTGTTCATGGGCTGGAAGATCGGATCATCCTTTCTGACGAGTCAAAAAACGAGCTAAAATTATGGATTAATTTCCTCAATCAGTGGAACGGCTTAACTTTTTTTACGACGACTTTATCTCTCTCCCCCTCGATATCAAACTGTTCACAGACGCAGCTCCCTCGATCGGCTTCGGCGGCTATTACCAAGGACGCTGGTTCGCGTCTCCCTGGCCCCCTCAGCTCCTGGACACACCCCAGGCTTCAGCCTCCTCCGCCCTTTTCGAGCTCTACCCAATCGTCGTCGCAGCTTCCCTATGGGGGAAAGAATGGTCAACCAAAAGCATCCAAATCCATTGCGACAACGAAGCAACTGTACACTGTATCAACAAAGAAGTTCAGGATGCTGGCACCAGAAGCAGACCCCACTCCAACTCCAGTACCTCCTTATTTTCAGCTGATCTTCCCATAAACCATCCGCTAAAATCCCTCCTGGACACGTCCATCGAATCCATCCTCCAAGCCGTCTCTCCCAGAACCCTGCAAACTTATTACACCGCATGGAAATCGTTCAAATCATTCCACCTCTCTCACAACCTGTCGTTTCCCGAATTTTCTCTTTTAACAGTTACTTCATTCATATCTCATCTTCATAGTATTAAAGGTCTCCAAGCCGGATCCATTAAAAGCTATCTAAGCGGCATTCAATTCTTCCATAAATTAATCCACGGTAAACCTACACCTGCAATAAATAACTCCCAAACGTCCCTTCTAGTTAAAGGAATCCAAAGATCCCGCCCCACGCGCCCAGATACCAGACAACCAATCACAATCGATATACTCACCAGATGCATCTCATCACTCCGTCTTGGATACCACTCCATCAACACCGCATATACATTAGAAGCTATGTTCATCCTAGCATTCTTCGGTTTCCTCCGCTGTTCCGAACTGACCATTACTTCCTTATTCGACCCAAATATCCATCCCTCCATTTCAGACCTCCAGATCGTAGATAATGAAACCATATCATTTTTCATTAAACAAAGCAAAACGGACAGAGATAAAAGAGGTCACTTCGTTTATATTTTCAATCTACAAACTCCCATCCAACCGTACCATGCGCTTTTTAATTACCTGCAGTATAAACGTTCCTCGTCCAAATCCCCACTCGACCCTCTTTTCACTAACGACTCCAATCATCCAGCGA
Source organism: Rhinichthys klamathensis goyatoka (assembly GCF_029890125.1). NCBI lineage: Eukaryota > Metazoa > Chordata > Actinopteri > Cypriniformes > Leuciscidae > Rhinichthys > Rhinichthys klamathensis. The sequence goes on from NW_026606600.1 coordinate 5,418,517, forward strand.
CGAGATTCTGGTTCCAAAAGCATCTTAAAGCAGTCCTCATCAAATCCGGCGTCTCAGCAGAGCATTTCTCTAGCCACTCATTCCGCATCGGAGCAGCTACCACAGCCGCTCAAAAAGGTCTCTCCCAACAACAAATCAAAACCCTCGGTCGCTGGTCATCGAATGCCTTCAAAACCTATATTAGGTCTAGCCGGTTTTTCATCAGAAATGCTCACCAAGCCCTAACTAATTAATTAATGATAATTATCACCTGCTGCGCCTCATTTCAGTTACATCCGTTTACACCAAACCTTCCGATTACATCTGGGCTCGCCGCTTGCACGCTCGCTTAATATTCATAGTATACGTTTTTCAATCATATGCAGACTCCCCCGTTCGCACGCAGCGATGACTCACCCGTTCGAAGGCCGGGTTCCGTCCCCCTTCCAAACGCTGGTTGAACCTCCCGTTCGAATTGCAGTGAGAGTCTGCCCGTCTTAGTCGTCGCCGGACGACCGCGCTCGTGTCGCCAGGCGGGCTCCCCATTCGTCGGGACGTGAGGGGTCTTTCCCGTGCCCCAGCCCCCCTTCGAAGCGCCGGTCGAGCCCTCCCGACCGAGTCCAGCGGCCGCCCTCCGTCCAACCTGGCGAGGCTTACCCGTCCGATGCCGTGAGCATATAAGTTCCCGTCGGACGCTGCGAGAGCCCTCCCGGGTGAACGGTTAAACTCGTCCACAAATTCACGCTCGCATAATTCTTGCGTCAGCGAGCTGTCAGTTCAACTGCAGAATGGGCTTATCCGTCCGATGCCGCGAGCATCCAAGTTCCCGTCGGTCGTTGCGAGAGCCTTCCCAGTCGAACAGGCAAGCTCGTTCCTTGGTAAATACATACCCTTCACTTTTTGGGGGGTTAAATTCTACGCTCGCTGTCCTTCGTTTATCTGGCATTTTGGGGAGTACTCTGGGGTCGGGCCGAATTCTGAGCTCGGAGCCCTCCCCCCGGACAGCAAGCCAAATACGCATTATAATATTACATCTGATTTCATTAACATGTAAACTCGTGAAATGAAGTTTTATGTAAACAAAGTTCGGGAGGAGCATGTTCAGGTAATCATCCAATCAGCGCAAGAAGAAGCCAGTATAAATAAAGCCTTCCCTTACCTCCTGTCTCATGACTAATTTCTCAGCATCCCACCACCACCCCTTCACCCCACATTCGGCTGGGTCCGCTCATAGTTACCTATGATCTCTAAAGTTATGGGGGGAGTACTCTGGGGTCGGGCCGAATTCTGAGCTCGGAGCCCTCCCCCCGGACAGCAAGCCAAATACGCATTATAATATTACATCTGATTTCATTAACATGTAAACTCGTGAAACGCAGTAAAGACCCCCTTCTTTCCATTGCTGCAATATCCAGTGGTGTTTTTGTAGAGGAATCCACAGGCATCACATCTGGTGAGCTTAAACCCCACCCTATATTCCTCCCTCACATTCGGATTGACTGACTTCCAGTCAACGATACCTACAAGATAAAAGAAAAAAATAATTTTTAATGCAAAAAATCTGAAGACTCACCTCAGAAAAGTCAAAAGCCACCCCCAGAGAAATGTACAGGCCATACTGAAATTCAAAGGCTACTTGTTTAGACCTTTTTTATTTGGTTTCTAAATGAAAAAAAAAAAATGAAAAAAAAAAAATGAAAATGCTGAATGGTTTAGAAATGAACCACCATACAGCAGCTGAGAACATTTGAACAAGAACTGTTCAACTGGAACTTCTGAACATGAACTATTGAGCTATGTAAAAGACCTGTACACTTGACTGTATCTCCCATCACTAAGACCACTTGCGCAGAGTGAATCAAGAAAAAAACACTTGTTTCAGCTTTGGACGCAAAATCTGAAAATGGTTGTTAAAAAACACAAAATATAGAAATCAATTTGACATGGATAAAAATGTCTTGATGACTTACACAAAGCATCCAGTGTGACTTGATCCACGATAGAAATAGAATGCAGTCTTTTGTGGAAGCATCAACCTATCACAAATAAATATAATACAAAATGGTGCACAATGTTTATTTTGCTCTGTGAAATCTTTTTGCCTCCTTTGAAAGAATGCTTACAACATATATGCCACATAAAATGTCAATAGCAATAATACATCGAAACAGTCAATGAAATCTAAAGTATGTATGCTAAACAATAACAAATCATAACTACAATATTACACTGTGGAAAAAAATATATAATTGCTTACAGGGATATGTAACATGGGATCCGCACAAAGTGGGGGAATCAGCGTTCCATTCACTTAGCTGTTAGACGTCTCGACTTGGATGCCCTAATAACAGAAACATACACATTTCTTCATAATAGCTTTTTGCATTTTATTCACGCTACAAGGCAAAGCAATGACATTTTACCTGCAATTTGCTAAGGTCTTCAATTTTCAAAATCTATAAGAATCATAAACATCAAACACAATTTAAAATAGTAAAATTAATATATAAAGCAAAACATGTTTGTCATAAGTTTCCAATTATGATACGTAACATAACCGTTAACGTTATTATCTAACCTTAACAAGTTATCTGTAACAGATGTAACCAGTAACAGGCATGCATAGCATATCACAACTGAACTCATACTTACGTTCATGGCGAACCGCGCGAAGTCTGTGGCTTTGCAAATGACTGTGGATCTTGTTATATTCACAAGGTCTAAAAACACTGAGAGCACAGAACGGACATCGATATAAATCGCCGACTCTGATGTCTTCGACGCAAATGCAGTCGTTAACTTAATGCTTCTCACTGTAACATGTGTCTGTCAACAACAATTAAATAATTACCAAAGCTGAAAGATGTAAAGCAAAGAGAACAACAAATTATATGGCATATGTGAATTACCTCTGCCATCTTCTCTCCATCTAAAGGAAATGATGTTTTTTTTCAGCTAAAGGAAATGACGTTTAACTATGGTTACTGCTGATTGGCCAACGCAGTTGCCAGGAGGAAACTCCTTTGACCAATGAGAAACCTCTTGCCACGCCCCTACCTCTTACCACGCCCCTACCTCTTGCCACGCCCATTACTCCAGGCTGCAGCTACCCCTGTCTCTATATTAGTGCTGTCGAACGATTAAAATATTTAATTGCGATTAATCACACATTTTTTATCTATTCTAAATGTCTCTTGATTTCTTTTTGTCCCATTATTTTTTCTAATTTTAATGCTCTTATCAACATGAAAAAGTGGATCGGCTTGCTTTGTGCAAATGCTTTTTATTGAAAAAAACATTGACAATACTGTGTTCAATTTCACACTAAAACATTCTCATTTGGAGCAAATAATCTCTCACACAATGTAACACTGTCCATCAATAAAAGGGTGAAAGAAATACTGAGGTCCTGATATTGACGAGGGGGCGGAGAATTCGCATCAGCTGTGTGTGTGCTTGGCCATCAAGTGGTATTTCAGACTGGACGTGCTGCAATGATAGCTCAGTTCACAACGACAAAAAAAATAATAATTTGGCAACTTTTTAAAAGTAAACTTTCAATTCAGAATCTTATCTTATTGGCATCCATTTCGGCGTCTCGCGCTCGTCATCCACTCAAAACGTAACGTTAACCTTACTATTTGGCCAGCTCGCAACAAGTGTGTTTCCGGTCTAGCTAGATCCGGTGCTTTCAGACAGGACGCGGAATGGGCAGCGCTACGCCAGTTTTCAAAACTTTTTGGATGCCAAAAAGTTTCTATTGGCCGCGCTGGTAATCGCCACAGCGGCAAAAGTTTAACTATTTTGAATTTTGACCGCGGTGTACGCGCCGCTGCGCTTGCGCTTTGGTCGACGAAGCAACAAAACGTCCTTGCGCGGCGCAAGCCATTGAAATGAATGGGTTTCATAGCGCAGTGCCGTGCATGCCGCGTCCTGTTGCAAAAGCATGTGAAAAAAACTACAAAGTTTGCTAGGGCAAAAATAGCGTTAATCTCGCGAAAAAAAAATGTATCGTGTTAAAATGGGTTTGCGTTAACGCCGTTAATAACGCGTTTAACTGACGGCCCTATATAAAAATAATAATATCCTTGTGCTGCATGTCTGCACAGGTTGTGGCAAAATTACCCATGAATTCAAGCTGACATCAAAGGTCCCTTAAGCACGAGTATGAAAAAAGGGGGGGGGGGGGGGCTGTATTTATTTCAATTGAAATTAGTAGCTGTTTTGTTCTTTTTTTTTCAATGAGGAGTGTACGGAGCCCCCCTAGTCCCACTTTGTCAAAAAAAATTATTATAACTATCTCGTGGCCTAAAGATACTATCTCGTGGCCTCAAGATACTATCTCGTGGCCTCAAGATAGTAACTCGTGGCCTCAAGATAAGTAACTCGTGGCCTCAAGGTAGTATCTCTATCTTGAGGCCACGAGATAGTATCTTGAGGCCACGAGTTACTATCTTGAGGCCACGAGATACTATCTTGAGGCCACGAGATAGTATCTTGAGGCCACGAGATACTTATCTTGAGGCCACGAGATAGTTATAATAAATTTTTTTGACAAAGTGGGACTAGGGGGGCTCCGTAGGAGTGAAATAGTGTCATGGAAAAAAGCATATGAAAAAAAGAGGTTTCAGTTGTGTGAAATAGTTTCACTGACAGGTTTGTAATTGTAACATTCAACAAGAATTCAACTTTCTCTGGCTCTCTCTTTCTATATATCTGTTTAACTTAATGTGATTAGAACAGCTTGGTATAATTGGCCGCTTTTATATGCTGATTACAATCCTGACTTGCTGCTTGGCATGTATTATATTATAATGGTTATTGTGCAGAAGAGAGTATCTTTGTTCCTCTGACTATGGCCGACTTCACTAATGGAATGTTTTTGAATGTGAACAGCTATGATCTGATTATTGTGATTGATGTATATTACACTGCATTGCATATGAAGAGTTTGGTTCCAAAACGCAATAAATCCATTTAGATTAATTTTAGTAAAAATGTGTTTTCTTTACCAAGAAAGTGGAAAGATGAAAACCACTATTTTCTGTTTCAAACTTTCACATAGCATTTGTAGGTCATAATAACAAAAAAAATTAAAATCCAGGTTTTGATTTTCAAAGATTTATTATAAAAACGGATTATTTTTTTCCCCAAAATGCAATAAATCCATTTAAAAAAAAAAATCAAAATGCAATTAATCCATTGAATCAATATAAAAGTTTTTTTTTTTCATATTGAAACTGTTGAAAATACACAACAACGTAAGTTTATTAGTATAATATTTTTATTAAGAACTGTAAAGAAGATTGAAAACATTTTTCCTCCTCCCGAGTGCCTCATCTTCTTAATCTCCTCACGTAAATGATTCGATTTCGATGCCTTGCGTTTCTTACCCACCGCAGAAACAACCACAGGTTCATCAATGCCGTCAAAATTATTCATTTTTTTGTTTGTTTGTTGATCGAAAAGTACAAAATCGATAAGAAAACTAGGAAGCCGGGTGTATTTAAAGCGCTTCCGTTACTGTTTACATTGCGTGGAATGGTGCGTTGTGATTGGTTGAGAGCGGATATATCGCATTCTGCAGAGAAGGGAGACTGGCGTTTGTCGCGGTTTGGAAAGAGAGGGAGAAAACATGACACAATAACACGGCGGATATCGCATTTTACTTAAAATTAAACATTGACTTTTCAATACCAACCAGATACAATACTGATTTTTGCAGTAACTAATTTTTTTTCAAAATGGCGTTTATCGCGTTTTGGAACCAAACTCTTCATATATTATATTATTTAATGCAAGCCTGACATTTAGCTTTTACAATATAGTGGTAACTTCTGGACATTGCAGGAATCCACAGAAATGTAAAATATTTTTAAATAATGAAAACATCTAAATAAATCTATTGTAGAAAAATGAATTTTTTGTAAATATTAATGTATTCTTCTTTTATTTCTCTAATGTACATCTTTTATATTTCCAAGTGAAATTCTTGTGAAGATAAAGTAGATTGAATGATAACTGAAGGACACAAAAATAGGGTTAAACAGTCAACCCCCCCCCTCCCCCCCCCCCTCCTCTCTCCCCCCTCCCCTCTCCCCCCTCCCCTCCCCTCCCCTCCCCTCCCCTCCCCTCCCCCTTTCCAATCTCACCAACTATCTAATTAAATCTTTCCAGGGAGAAAATCAATAGAAGGACACTTGTTTAGGGTCATTTGGAGAGGTGGCTGATTTAGCAGACAGTGCCAATCGCACCGGATGCTTGTACCTGCAACTGCCTGTCTGTTTAAGCCCATCTTACATGAGAAGAAGGTGGGTTCCCTTTCGAAGTGGAACTCAACACTGCATCATGGAGTTGACACTATGGGAACGCTTCATGTGAGCCTGTGTCTGAAGCACATGTCGATACCTCCAATTTTGATTGGCTACCACAGTCAGGTGATGTCACAGGCGTGCAGACGGGCTATAAAAGGGCACCTATGGAAAACGTCATCAGCTTCAGATTGTCTGAAGAAAGACTTATAGGCATGTCTTAAGTATGGCAATGCAACGCAGTGTCTCGTTCCCCTTCTCAGGGAACCGGGTTTCATACGTAACCTAGACGTTTTGTTGCTGAATGAAAATTGGTATGAACAACAAGAAAAAAAAAAGATCTAAGGAATCCATCATTGGGATACTCATAACGACCTCATAAGATAGAACTGACATTATTGAGGTACTTGTTTAAAACTTGTGTCACTGCAATAAGAATAGGCTACTGTAAAACACTTAGGATTTTTAAAAAAAATAATCTGTTTAATTAGTGTTTCAACCCAAAAATGGGTCACAGGTGTGTTCTGGTAGGACTGTCAACAGCAAGGAAAGACATTTCTAAATGCAAGTAACTCATTTATAAAATAATCTAAAAATATATTTAAAAAAAAAAAATTTGTTGGTTTAAACAGTTTTCAAGGACATTTTTGTTTTCCTTTGCATGATGCACATTCTTTGCACTGTGTTGGTTTGCCACTTGCAATTTAATGTGAAATCTGGGTCTTTATAGAGGTGAGAGTACTTATGATTATATATAAGTGATGAAAATCAACACTCACTGACAATTTGATTCTAAGTGGCAAAGTAGTTCTCTTACAGGTCTTCCTTAAAGGGATAGTTCACCCAAAAATGAAAATTCTGTCACCATTTACTCACCCACAAGTTGTTCCGAACTTGTATAAATTTCTTTCTTCGATACTGTGGAAGTCAACTGTTTGGTTACCGACATTCCTCAAAATATATTCTTTTGTGTTCAGCAGAAGAAAGAAATTCATACAGGTTTGGAACAACTTTAGGTTGAGGGTGACTGAATTATGACATAATTTTCATTTTTTGGGTGAACTATCCCTTTAAGGAAGACCTGTAAGAGAACTACTTTGCCACTTAGAATCAAATCGTCAGTGAGTGTTGATTTTCATTAGGCACTAATATTTTGAACAGCACTTATCTATAATCGTAAGTACTCTCACCTCTATTCAGTGACGCTTGGATTGAGTTGACAATATACAAACAACATTATGACTGCAGCTACCTTTCCACAATCCAAGCTTTAGCAGAAGGTTTATTTGTCACCATGGTGATAGCACTCAGTTACCACACTGCTTTTGTCAGCTCAAACCACAATATGCAGGTTTCAATGTTCCTCTAAGTGTGTGATTCACCCGCAGTTCCCCAATTGTCATTCAGATATTCAAAGGTTAGTTTAATCATACTCCAGAATCCTGAAATCACAGTTTTATTATCAGGTAAATAAACACATCATCCATGACAGTGAGTGATGAATAACAAACCATACAGAACCCAACATTTCTGTAAATGCTATAGCTTCATCTAGCCCAAAAGGTGTCTGTCAATCTCACATTGAGGGAAGAAGCTAGACCTCCTCATTAACACCATGCAAATACACGTTCACCAAAAAACAAAAACAAAAAGAGCTTGTAATTCACCTTCAGAGCCTAATACAAGTGGGCTTTTGTCCTATGTATGTTATTCCCATTGCTTTTCATATGGAGAGATTTATAGCAAATCACAACAATAAAATGTAAATGCTCTTCCACAGATTAAAAATATGGGAAAATATGGAGTCAGTGGTACACTAGGTTACGATTCACACAGCATATTTACTCTCTCTGTTGATCTGAAGGAATGTTTCGACTCAGAAATTTCTGTCTGTGTTTTGAGCATGCAATGTGCTCTTTAAGATGGCTGGAATGTTTGCTCACGGTGACCAGACGCTCACCCCAATCACCAGCGGAGGCTCAGGATAGAGGACAGAGCCCATTCAGTCTCATGGGGGAGCCATGATTCTTGTGTTTGGCAGAATTGCTTGTTCTCCATCCATCTGATGCAGCTTAGCTGCTTAGATATACATAATTCAAGCTTACATGTAGGTGCTATTTTCATTGTTCACTTTGTGGCTATAGGCTGATTGGGTTAATTAATTGTTACTTAGAATAACACAAATTAATTGAATTAAGGAAAACAAATTCATACAATTAATTCAACCACAAAAGATAATACTACAATAAACAAAGTAGATCAATTAAAAGGGTAAACTGTGATATACTCACTGAATCTAACTATATAAAAATTCATTGTTTTTGCTGTATCATTCTGCCTGTCAGTCAGTGTACTACTGTAGTGGTTGAGATTTTTTGCAGGTTAAATTGTTATGCCAATAGGTGGACAGGTGAAACATTCATTTCTAACATTTAGTTAAAAATAGTGATCGCAAGTGCAATAGATGAAGCCAGTGCCTGTCTTAAACGAGTCAGACTAGGCGCGTTTCCATTACAGATTTGCGCAAAACTTTTGCGATTTTTTTTCTAAATGTCGATAAAAAACTATTGCGAATTATGACGGCGTTTCCATTAACCGATGTTATGCGACTAAAATGTATTTTTTTCCTCTCGCGATAAGTCATTCCAAAAATCACGGATGTTGGTAGGTTTATAGCCTATATCACAGCCACCGCACTAGACATTATTATTATTATTATTATTAATGGAAGGAGACGTGGTGTGTTATCCAAGCATTAATGGCAGACCCTTATACTGCGAATGGCACATAGCCTATAGCCTAAGAGTTCCTGGCTGTTTCTCCCTCATTTCTGCTCCGAGGTCTTGATTGTGGCATTTCTTTGAGGTTTAGAATCCAGTGTTCCTGTAATTATTGTTTCTTTTATGAATTTAATAAAGAACTCTGTCTCGTATTATGTCCAAACGGTCAGTGTACTTTTGTGTCCATTCGTTTTTCCTTATTTAACCCGTAATTGCAAAACGAAGAATGGTTGTATTTTTAAAACGCAAAGTTAAACACCAAAATTTTTATTAGAACTGTAGGCTACACACCAAATACTGCGCAAAAAAATAAATATTGACGAATTTTCAGATTTTTTTTTATGACTTTTTGCCCCTTTATTAAACATTTAAAATATTGACAAATTAATATGAAAAAAAATAGATTTTACTGGTTTTCTAAGGCCAAATTAGAACCTGGAAATTATATTTTTCCCGCAGTGCTGAATGAGAAGAGCCATATAACCACAGCCTACAGAAAGGGGATTTATAGGCGAGTTATAGGCTATAATAAATGTGTCTGAAAAAATAACAAGATATTTTAATTGTTTATTAATAAAAAGTCAGTGTCGGCTAAAACATCTCCATCCCCGCTGTATAAGGCGGATGCACCTTTGGAGAGAAATGCACCTTTCATACGGATTACATAATCAGAAGGTATTAGCTTTCGATTCGAATTTGTTCGTTTTAAAGTGGACATTTCAAGCTTTAGCTTAGGTTATATTTTGTTTCAGTTCTAGCGCTTCAGTTCACGGAGACCATGAAGCGCGCCTGATTGTTTTATTTTATTTTACAAAAGCACAACGTTTTCTTGTTATTGTGAGTTTACACAAAGTAGTTGCGAATAATGTATTATTATTTTCTGTATGACCAGAAATGATAGAGTATTTTAAGTTGTTTCCACTGTTGATAGGAAAATGCAAGTGTTCGCGCCCGCGCCCGCTCCTCCGTGCCATCCAGTGCGCGCTCCACACTCCGCACACACACTTGGATATGCGTCAAAATCTTGTTTAGCCTATTTGTGATAATCTTAGCTCTGTATTATGAATGAGATGTGACGAATTGCTTTGTTCCTTTTTTGGATAAAAGCGTCTTCTACATATGTAGCCTAATAAATGTTATAATAATGATGATAATTATTATTATTATCCCCGCGTCTTCTAAGTCAGCTGACTGTAAATGCGCAAAACCTGTTTCCATTGCAGTTTTGCGAAATATTCCTTTTTCGAATTGCCTGAAAAACCTCCTCATGCGAGCGTAAAAACTTTTTTGCGATAAACGGGAGTTTTTGCGAAATGGACGTGTTTCCATTGAGCGTATTTTCAATTCGCAATTTCAATTTGCGCAATTTGAAGGGTAATGGAAACGCGGCGAATCATTCACACAACTGGTTTGTTCAAAACACTGATACATTTAGGAACAAAACAAGTGAATAGCTGCTTTTAAGTCCACTTTGTTATGCCCTTCCTTTCCTAAATTACCTCTATCTTGTTCACTCGGATGTACGTCATTGCTTACGTTGTACCAGTTCCCACTACTGGTGGAACTCTTGCAATGGGATTAAAATGGAACACCCTAAGCCCGTCATCACTTGAAATCTGCTAAGGAACCATTGTGTTTTATCTCAGTATAACTCTTCTAAACTGCTTAATTGACCTAACTTAACTTACAGCTGTAAACTACTTTTCCCTCTATTGTTTGAATTGTATAAGGTGTGTGGGTAAATTAAGAGGGAGCACTGCGAGTTGCAGTGCAGAAAGTAGGATGTACGTGTAATTATGTGAAGTGTGTGTAAAATTGTGTTGAGTATGTGTATATCTCTATTACCGGTATAAGTTTCCCAATATACACTCACCTAAAGGATTATTAGGAACACCATACTAATACTGTGTTTGACCCCCTTTCGCCTTCAGAACTGCCTTAATTCTACGTGGCATTGATTCAACAAGGTGCTGAAAGCATTCTTTAGAAATGTTGGCCCATATTGATAGGATAGCATCTTGCAGTTGATGGAGATTTGTGGGATGCACATCCAGGGCATGAAGCTCACGTTCCACCACATCCCAAAGATGCTCTATTGGGTTGAGATCTGGTGACTGTGGGGGCCATTTTAGTACAGTGAACTCAATGTCATGTTCAAGAAACCAATTTGAAATGGTTCGAGCTTTGTGACATGGTGCATTATCCTGCTGAAAGTAGCCATCAGAGGATGGGTACATGGTGGCCATAAAGGGATGGACATGGTCAGAAACAATGCTCAGGTAGGCGAAAATACCTTGTTGATGCTAGAGGACAGAGGAGAATGGGCCGACTGATTCAAGCTGATAGAAGAGCAACTTTGACTGAAATAACCACTCGTTACAACCGAAGTATGCAGCAAAGCATTTGTGAAACCACAACACGCACAACCTTGAGGCGGATGGGCTACAACAGCAGAAGACCCCACCGGGTACCACTCATCTCAGATAGCCTACTGCTTTCCAGGCTATAGCATATTTAGAAGGGATAGATCTGCTGGAAGAGGTGGTGGATTACTTGTCTATGTTAAAGAGCATATACAATGCCAACAGATAAATGTGCAAATTAAATGTTTAAAAATATGCAAGCCATATTTTTAGACCTGAAAAGAGCTTTCGATACGGTAAACCATGACATCCTGTTATCCAAATTGTCTGCTCACAATACTTCTGACGAGACATTACGATGGTTTAAATCATATTTAGAGAATAGGAAGCACTGCACAAGAATTAAGAGCACTATGTCTTCCTTTTTGGACTGCTCAGATGGGGTGCCACAAGGCTCTGTCTTGGGCCCTCTCTTGTTCAGTGTATTTATAAATGATCTTCCAGATATTTGTCCTGAAGTTCAAGTACAAATGTACGCCGATGACGCTGTGATATATGTCCATGCGAAATCAAGTCAGAAAGCAGCAGCTGTGCTCCAGTGAGCGATGGAAAAAATCTCAGATTGGATGGTACAATCGCTATTGACATTAAATTTTAGCAAAACTGTCTGCATGTTTTTTTCAATAAGGAATACTTCTCAAGCTGTGCTGGAAATTAGTGTAAAAGGAACAATGATTCAAGAAGCAGAGTCTGTCAAGTATTTAGGCGTTGTGTTGGATAGGACACTGTCGTTTAAAAAGCATGTTTCAAAATTGATAAAAACTGAGTAACTGAGCAGATTGTGAAATACTCAGACCGGCCCGTCTGGCACCAACAACCATGCCACGCTCAAAATTGCTTAAATCACCTTTCTTTCCCATTCTGACATTCAGTTTGGAGTTCAGGAGATTGTCTTGACCAGGACCACACCCCTAAATGCATCGAATCAACTGCCATGTGATTGGTTGATTAGATAATTGCATTAATGAGAAATTGAACAGGTGTTCCTAATAATCCTTTAGGTGAGGTACATGTAGAACCAGGGCCGTGCACAGGGGGGTGGCCCGGTGGCTAGAGCCACTGCCCTTCTGCCCTCATCAGCTGAGGTGCCCCTCTCGCCCCCCTCCCTAACCCTCCAGAGGATTTCCATAAAAACGTTATGTTATCGCTCCAGAATTTTCGCACGTTAAAAAATAAATACGACCTCACGTTATGTCAATCACACTTGCACACTGCCTACGAAACTTTCGCCCGTCATAAAAAAAATCGCATCGGGTAAAAATCTAATCGAACCGTAGCCAGCAGTTTGAATGGAGTTTGAATGGTGTTTTGACAATTCAGAGCCAACGAATCACGAATACGAAAAAACGCAGTGTGCAATGGCCTTTAATCTGTATTTTTTTTCTGTGCGTGCACACACACACACACAAACACACACAACCCGACGCATGCAGCCCTGCACATAGACAGAGCAGCGCGCAAGGACTGAACTGAGCTCTCTTTCGCGTCTGAACGGACAAATACACACAACATTATGTCTAAATGTCCGTTTTGGAGAGTATTCACTTAAACGCAGTCAGTTATGTCTTTACAGAACGTACAGTTGTGAGAATGTCGGATGTGCATCAGTGCAATTGGATCTGCACACTCGGTCTTAAAGTGACAGTGCGTAATAAACCTAATGCCGTCTGTTCACTTAATATTAATAAAACAACAAAATAAAAAGAGAAAAGCATTCACTGCTCTTTAATAGCTTTAATAAGGATTAATTATATTTAATTCATACAAATAAATATGTCTGCTTGAAAGAATAAAGAATGATCTATGTAAGACTTTAATTTTAAGATATTATTTTATGTCACAGTGCTAAATATGTGTCTGTATTGCATGTTCAAACTTTAAAAATTATTAATATTATCAGGTTAATAGATGTTTTCTACGGGAATATATAATGGGTTTGGACATTTTAGAGAAATTCTAAATTTATGCATTACAATTTAACACTAAACCCATTAAATTTTAGTCGACTAAATCTACTGTAGATTTAGTCGACTAAAACCTTATTGTATTTCGTCGACTAAAACTAAAACAATTCAAATGACTAAAATATGACTAAAACTAAATGGCATTTTAGTCAAAAGACTAAGACTAAATCAATATTTGCTGTCAAAATTAACACTGATCTAAATGAATAGTACCTTAGTATATTAGCTAGATTACAATGGGGCTAAAGGCACACCCTAACATTTGCTTTTCACATATGATTGCAGAAAAATATATGTTTGAAAATTGATGGAGCAACAGATTTTGTGTGAAAATAAATCATAAAGGTGGTTTGTTAGTTTAAAAATCGTATTAATGTATGAGGTGGCAAGGAGGTAGCCTACACACAGGGTAAAACCAGCACAAAAGACACATAGTATTGATACAAATACTTTAGCTAAATTAATATACTTTTAATAATCCCTACGTTGATAGTTTATAGGTCAAACTCAAAATGGGGTGGGGGGGGGGGGTGGGTCACCATCTTGTATGTTGTCAGTCAAACTCCTTACAGTGCCCCCTTTTTTGGTTTAAGCCACTGCCCTTCAAAATGTCTGTGCACGGCCCTGTGTAGAACAATGCTCATTATATATATATATATATATATATATATGTATATATATATATAAATATAAAATGAGCATTGTTCTAGATGATATATATATATATATATATATATATAATATGTTTCATGAATCCACATCTACATATAATTATTATGGTTAAGGTTATGCATACTTGGCGTGCTGTCCGGGTGGAGGTCTCCGAGCTCGGAATTTCTGCCCGAACCCAGAGTACTCCCCCCGTTGGTAAGAGTAGATGGAACTAGAAGTGAGGAGATGGAACTAAAGTGAGGAGATGGGGTGGAGGAGGGATGCTGATAAACTGTCAAGGAACAACGGTGGGTTCTGCTGTTATTTATCCTATCCTGAGTTGATTACAGATTGAACTCCACTTGTGCTAATTGGGTTAATTATCTGCACCTGCTACAAACATAATTTCATGAGTTCACATCTACATATAATTATTATGGTTAAGGTTATGCGTACTTGGCGTTCTGTCCGGGTGGAGGGCTCCGAGCTCGGAAATTTCTGCCCGAACCCAGAGTACTCCCCCCAAAAAGCAAAAAGAGCAAAAGGGCAGCCGGCAGATTATAAACCCCCCAAAGATGCAGCGAATTTGGTGGGCTGGCGTTTCAATAAGCTTGGTCGCTTGACCGGGATATCTCCATGGCGTTTAACGGGTAAGTCCTGCCGACCGATGAACGGGGAGCGGCGGGGCTCGAAAAAACGGCTGACCGGGAGGGCCCGTGTAGCTTCTGACGTGAACGGTTCAACGGCGTCGGGATATTGGGCTTTACCGGCCGCCTGCGAGGTGGAATGAAATAAAAAAATGCCGGCTGGGCAGAAAAGATAGATACGTGTCGAGTCCGCTGAGAGACCAATGCTCGCTGGACAGAAAGAGGTAGATACGTGCTATCCGCTGAGAGACCAATGCTCGCTGGACAGAAAAAGGTAGATACGTGGTGTCCGCTGAGAGACCAATGCTCACTGGACAGAAAAAGGTAGATACGTGCTGTCCGCTGAGAGACCAATGCTCGCTGGACAGAAAAAGGTAGATACGTGCTGTCCGCTGAGAGACCAATGCTCGCTGGACAGAAAAAGGTACATATGTGCTGTCCGCTGAGAGACCAATGCTCAGTGGACAGAAAAGGTAGATACGTGCTGTCCGCTGAGAGACCAATGCTCGCTGGACAGAGGTAATGGAAAGATAGATACATGCTGTGTCCGCTGGGAGACCAGTGCTCGCTGGACGGGAGAGAGTAGAGATGGGTACATAGTACGTCCGCAGGGAGACCAATGCTCGCTGGACGGGAGAGAGTAGGGATAAGTACATGGTACGTCCGCTGGGAGACCAATGCTCGCTGGATGGGAGAGAGTAGAGATAAGTACATGGTACATCCGCTGGGAGACCAATGCTCGCTGGACAGAAAAGAGTAGAGATAGATATGTGCAAAGTCCGCTGGGAGATCAAGCTCGCTGGACGGAAAAACAGGGAAGAGATAGATGCATGCCGGGTCCGCTGGGAGACCAATCCTTGCTGGACGGAAAGTGGAAAAGAGGAAAAGGTAGACATGTGATGTGTCCGCTGGGAGACTAAGGCTCGCTGGATGAAATTTTTTTAATCAATCAGGGTTTAATCAATGAGGGTTTGGTGGGCTTTTTTGATGTGGAACTGGTTGGTCCTTATGTAGTTTTGAAAAGCATCTGAGGACCATCTTCCGAGAGCTTGGATCTGCTGCTGGGAGAGACCTTTTTGAGCTGCTGAGGTTGCTGCCCCGATACGGAAAGAGTGGCTTGATAAGTTTTTGGCTGGGATGCCTGATTGTTGGAGAACGGATTTGAGGTGACTCTGGAACCAGAAGCGTGTCACAGGTTTGTTGGAGTCATCTATGAATAGGGGTTCAAGATGGGATTTAACCTGAGAAGTTCTCCATTAAAGATACGCCAAAATGGACTGGTATGGTTGGATTGGTGATGAGAGGTTGAAAATGTAAATGAAATGGCCATTCCTGGTTTGATCTGTCTTGCTTTGTTTAATCAAATATGAGATTGTTTCGCTATCTAGAACTGATAAGTCTGAGATGGTGGGGTGGGTTTTTGGGTCGAATTTGGAAGTGATAGCGAGTTCCGAACATCTAGGAAAACCGAAAAAGCTAAAATAAACATGGCGTCCAGTGTGCGGGCAGTATGGAGGGACTAACAGACTGTGCGGAGGGTGTAAATACATTTTGTGAGAATATCTAATTTTATAGGTTGTCTGGAGTCGGGACGGGTTGGCTGAGATCGTTGGATCCCTTTGATCAGGAGGGAGGTTTGTGAATTGTTTATCTCCAGGGAGGGGGCACCGTACATCAATTTGTGGAAGAACTGAATGCCGCTCAGGTAACCTTTGATGGACCCGACTTGGAGGCCCTTGACGCTATTAAGGTAGGAGATAAATGAAGTGATTGAAAGGAGAGAAAAGTCTGGAAATGGTATATTATAAGATAAGTTGAATGCTTTAAAACATCTCCAAGCCGTCACGTAAGATTGGAGGGTTCTGGGAGAGACTGCCTGGAGGATGATGTCGAGTGATGCGTCGAGGAGGGGTTTTAACGGGTGTGTTACGGGAATATCAGTTCTGAATATGGAGGAACAGGAGTTGGAAATTGGTCAGCCTCTGGAGCCAGCGTCCTGAATTTCTGAAACAGAAAACGAGATAGAGAGTCAGCGATTTGGTTTTCTGACCCGGGAACGTGTTTAGCAATTACAATGAATTGGTCGCACGCTGAGATCCAGGTGAGACGCCTTAAAAGAGGCATCATAGCTGGTGAATGAGAACGGCCTTTATTAATGCAATGCACTGTTGCGTCGTTGTCGCAATGCACTAATATGCTGCTAGCAGTCCATTCTTTCCCCCACAGAAAAGCCGCTACTACTATAGGGTAAAGATCGAAAAATGCTGAGGACTGGGGTATGTCCTGTAACTGTGGTGGCCAAGGAGACGCGAACCAACGACCTTGGTAAAATCCTCCGAAACCGATTGAGGGGGCGGCGTCTGTAAACTGTTGGATATCGACGGGGGACGAAACAAGAAGGCTATAGAAAAAAGATAGGCCGTTCCATTGGTTTAGGAATGTTAACCATAACCTGAGTTCTTCACGGCATGCTTGGGTTATGGAAATGAGGTCCTCTAGCGCGTGGACGGAGGACGCGAGCGAGAGGAGGTGCGATATAAATGAGCGGCCTTGCAGAATGATGCGCATAGCGAAATTTAAGTGGCCGTGCAGGGATAGTAATTCGTGTTTGGAATGATTTGGGTTGTCAAGGAAGGTAGATGAGACTAGAATAATTCGGTCGATTTTCTCTTTGGGCAGAGATGCTTGGAATTTGACTGAATCCAAGTTAATTCCGAGGAACTCGATGGATGTGGCTGGACCCATCGTTTTCTCCTGTGAAATAGGGATTCAGAGTTCAGAAAAAAACTTTTTGGACTGTGAGGATATGTGTGGCTGGGATAGCTTCGGGAGGCGAAATTATAAAAAAATAGTCTAGCAGGTGAATGAGGTGGGGAATGGCGTAATTGTTCGACAAAATCCAGCAAATGGCTTCTGATAGCATGTCGAATATTTTTGGGCAGCTTTTGCATCCGAAAGTTAAACGCACGCCGAAATAGTATTTTCCACGCCAGCGTACTCCAAAAATGTGCCATGAATCTGGATGGATAGGCATTACTTTGAAGGCTGAAGTAATGTCGATTTTTGCAAGCCAAGCGCCCCGACCTGCGGGTTTAATCATGTCGATTGCTTGATCTATGTCATGGTATTTGAGCGAAAATTCGTCGAGTGGAATTAAGCTGTTAATGCTTGGGTACGGAGAATTATGCGGGGCTGATAGGTCGATTATGAGGCGTTTTTTACCCAAAAATTTTCTTGTAGCTACTCCGATGGGGCTGATGCGAAATATGTTGAATGGGGGATTGTCGAACGGACCGATCATGAAACCTGATTCGACTTCTTTTTTGATCAGATTGTCAACGGCTTCAGGTTCTGTGAGGGCGGACTGGAGATTATTACAGATGGTGTTTTGTGAGAGCGGGCATTCTACGCCGGGTTTAAAGCCGTCTTTGAGGCCTGACAGCAGGTATTTGGTAAATTCGACGTCCAGATGGTGAGCTAGTTCAAAGTGCATGCATGAAATATTTACAGGAGTCGATAAGTAATTTTTTTATTTTTTATTCGCAGATTTATACACAGGGCACACGAGACAGGCATGGGTGCCGCCGCAGAAATTACAAATGTGCAGGTACCGGCAGCGTGGTCTGACACAGCATTAAAATTATTGCAGGGCTGGCTGCCTGCTGTCTTCGAAGGAGGGGGCTCTCCTGAAATCTTGACCTGCAACAGCGGTTGCAGGACGTGGTATGTAGCTGGTAGATCTAGCAGGGTTAGTTTCTGGGCGGGGTGGAATGGAAGGGTTTACTTGGGGACATGACATGGTCGAGTGTGCCACTGACCTGCAGACTGCGCAGGAAATGTTTTTACAGCCCAGAAACACCCTGCTGTGGAGATCTTGATCGAGTGCACCCCAGTATGTGCACTGGTTCCACTGTGCGACTCGCACTGCACTTTTGGCTGAGAAGAGTTTGTGGTATGTATAGAAATGCCCGCCCCCATATGACAGCGTGAGCTCCGCTATGATTGCCAGATAATCATTCAGTTTGCGCCGCCTGTGGCAGAAAGCTGAACAAATGATTTCTGTAAAACGAGCAAAAGCAATAGAAAATTCAGAAAATGATAGTAGACGGGATGAGTGAGTGTTTGAGTTCTTTAGGGTGATGAAGAAATCGCTGCAGTCTATTTGCCGGTCTGATTCAGCTGCGGGAAGCAGAGAAAGTAGAGAAGAGAGATCTACATCCGCACCTGAGAGGATCTGCGCACGGATGCTGTGGGACACTGGAGGCGGTTCCATGGCGGCGGCATTAGGCGGGATGGGCATCGGTGTAAAAAGAGAATGTTGGGATTTAGTTTGGAGGGAAGAGCTGGGAAGGGTGTGAGCCGGGGCTGCGGATGTCGGTGGCGGCCTCATGCTTGAATTGCCCTCTATAGTATGATAAGGGAAGGAAGGAAAGGAGGGATGAAAGTGAGACGTGTAGGCTTGTACTGCGAGCGGAGGCTGGCTTGTGCTTGTTTGGGCTACTGGAGCTGCAGGCCACTGAAAAGGGGAGGGGTTAGAAATTGTTGGGCAGACCTGTTGAAAGGCTTGGGCGTGTGCAGCTAGCGGAGGTAGCTTCGTGCTAGTGTCTGCGACAGGGGCTGGAGGCCACTGAAAAAGAAAAGGGTTAGAAACCATGGAAGGATATGGCTGAGGGGCTGAAGAGAGGCCGCTGGGCCCGGCTGCAGCCGTCACTGCTGCGGCATAATCCCTGGTGACATGCTGAGCCGCGTTGGGAGGTGGTTGTGGTCTTGCCTCAGTGAACTCTTGGGCGCGGCCTAAGCTTGCTGGAGGCCTATTGCAGTGGCTTGATGGACGAAGAGAACCGGATCTTCTGTGGGTGGATTACGATGGTGTTGTCTGAGGCGGATTCTGGGCCCTGCGGGCTCTCCTTTGCATGTTGCCCGTCTTTGAAGCTGATGAAGACCTTGGAGAAAGGTTAGTTGATTGAAGAGACACATAGAGATTGTACAGTTCCGCTTTGTTCATTTTCCGCGAGAACTGTACGTCAGAATTACTCAGTGCTTGCTTCAATCCTACGACAGTCCATTTACCGATAGGTGGAATCGTCGGAATGGCCGAACGGTAGGAGGAAGCTGGGGAGGAAGTTCGAAGTCTCGCTGGGGACGGTGAAGACTGGCCTCGGCGTCTTGGTGAGCGTGGAGTTGTTCGGGCTGGCATGCGGCCACGAGACGAAGCCTGGGGCTCGGGTGCGATGTCAGGCATAGGAGGAGTTATCCCAGGTTTGGCAAACTGCGGCGGATCCATAGGGACGTTTGCTTCATCGTCAGATGAAACACATCAGCTGTGTCCCAAAGTGAAGGCTGCATCCTCCGAAGGCCGTATTTGAAGGCCGATTGGCCGTATTTGAAGGCCGATTGCGTCACAGCGGCGTGATGAAGGACGTCCCAATTCAAAGGCTTCACCCTCCGAAGGTCGCATTTGAAGGCCGATTGCGTCACCGTGGCGCGATGAAGGCTGTCCCAATTCAATTCTGCGTCCTCCGAAGGCCGTATTCGAAGGCCGGTTGCGTCACCGCGGCGCGACGAAGGCTTCCCTGATTCAAAAGCGACGCCAAATGCACCCTTCGTTTCCCCGTGAAAAAGAGGATACATAAATGAATCCTAAGCGGACTATCCTACCCCATAAGTCATTGCGCTGGTGACGACAGCATTTTTATTTTTTTAAAAAGGGCGGCCGAGAGTTCGGTGCATAATATTTAAATCAGGTCTGTGGCACGACACCAGATTAATAGTAAAGATGATACAAATTAAACAACATCCCAATTGCTTTCACTCACTCACTTTACTTTCATATGCAATCTCCATTAATTAGATCAAATTATATTTTTTGAAAGAAGGAATACTTCCAGAGTTGATCTTACAAAAATAACTGGGTTGATCATGTTAAACAAGTCACATCATCGATCATCTGGGTTTAAGGTTGCGTGCAATGACTACATTGACAGAAATGGGAGATTGATAAACATGCTGAAACAATAAAAACATTCAACATTTAAAACATTAAAAAATTACGATTCCGATTATTCCTCTGGCAAGTGCAGCTCTTCATTAAGATCTCATGACTGACTGTGAGTGTACAGGCGATCGCCTCGTTCAGATAATGTTGCACAATTAAAATGAAAAATGACACACATAAATAAACTGTTTTAAAGATTGACGTTTATTGTTCAAATAAGTTTAATTTCGTGTCTAAACTGCAACTGGCCATTACTTTCTGACAGTCACGCGGGGAGACTGGGCGGGGATTTAAATTACGTACCACCGCCTCATTCAAGACAGACTGTGTCACGATTACTTTAGCCTAACCTGAGCATGGAACATGACTCAACCATAAGTCTATACATTACCTGGTGAACTCATGACCAGATACTAAGGCTCAACACATTTAACTTTTTTTTTTTTTTTTTTTTTACAATAAACTTGTTATACCTCAACTGTGTAATAATGAGCTTAAAGCCGTCTGCTATAAATCAAGTCTGTCAGGGGCTCTTCTAATGCGCTCTGACCGTCTCTCTGGAGCTGCCTCTGGCTCCGTCATGACAGGTGCATTCTCCTCTAAAACCCCTGGCTGATTGTTTGTTGCTGTTCCATGCTGTGCACATTTGTCTCTGTACTCATCTACTGAAGGAACTGCATTGCTGGCCTGTGTTTTAAGTAGCTGCAACCTGTTTCGTCTGACCAGAGCCCCGGTGTCCGTCTGGACTGCATAGGACCTCGGAGCCACTTCATTCAGCACTGTTCCAGCGCGCTGCCAGTCCTGTCTTTCTGTGTTGAAAACTCTGACTCTGTCACCCGCCTGCAGAGGTTGCATTGCTTTTGCTGTGCGATCAAAGTATCTCTTTTGTTTTTCCTTTAATTTTTTCATGGCCTCCAGCACAGGTGTGTGGACTTGTTTCTTCACTGTTGGGATCTGTGTCTGTAGTCGTCTGCCCATGAGCAGTTCAGCCGGAGACTTCCCACTCACCAGAGGTGCTGCTCTATAAGCCAGCAGAGCCAAATAAGGATCCTCACCATTCTCTGTTGCCTTTGTCAGAAGACTTTTCACTATTTGAACACCCTTTTCAGCCTTGCCATTTGCCTGTGGAAAGTGTGGGCTTACTGTGATGTGTTCAAATCCATAGTCTCTGGCAAACTGCTTGAACTCCTGACTGGCATACTGAGGCCCATTGTCCGAGACGACAGTCCCTGGAATGCCATGTCGTGCAAAGCTGCACTTCATATGCTTAACTATTCCTGTTGCTGTTGTGCTCGTGAGCAAAGCCATCTCAGGATAGTTGGAGTAGTAGTCGATCATCAGTAAATACTCTCTGCCTCTGAAGTGGAACAGGTCCATCCCAATTTTTTCCCTGGGGTGCTCCGCCCTCATGTCTGTGAGCAGCGGTTCTCTTTGCTGTCTGTTATGGTAAGTAAGGCAAGTGGCACAGTCATTGATCATCTCTGCTATGTCACGATTCATGCCTGGCCAGTAAACAGTCTGTCTGGCTAGTCTCCTTGTTTTCTCTATGCCCAAGTGCCCTCTATGCAGTATTCGGAGGACCTCCTTCCGCAGCTTTGTTGGGATGACTATTTGGTCACCTTTCAGCAACAGGCCATCAGCTACCGCCAACACATCCTGGAATGAGTAGTACTGCGGGCACGCTTGCTTTGGCCACTCATTTCACATGTGCCATATCACTTTCTGGAGCTGGCGGTCCACTACCGTCTCCATTACTATTTTCTCTTTCAGGGTAGAGCTCACAGGTAGAGCCTCCACCACAGCATCCACGTGGCCTATTATGGCTTCATATTTCTCTGTGCCGTCTGTGTTCAGTCCTTGTGCTGGTCTGGCCCTTGACAAAGCATCAGCCACTACCAGGTATTTCCCCGGCTTGTATGACAGTTCATAGGTATACTTCTGTAGACGCATCATCATACACTGAATACGTGGTGTCATCTCATTCAAGTGCTTTTTGCTGATAGTTATGAGTGGCTTGTGGTCAGTCTCAAGTTCAATGTGTGGCAAGCCAAAGACATAAGAGTGGAACTTGTCACAGCCAAAGACGAGCCCCAGACACTCTTTTTCTATCTGCGCATATCTTTGTTCTGTTTCTGTCATGGATCGTGCAGCATAAGCCACTGGTTTCCAAGCCCCATCATGATACTGCAGCAAGACGACCCCCAGTCCCTCTTTTGAGGCGTCTGTGGAGATTCGTGTCTTCTTACTCGGATCAAAAAAACAACAACACTGGCTCTGTGGTTAAAATGTCCTTGATTTCTTTCCACTCTTTGTCATGTGTCTGGTGCCAGGACCACTCTGTGTCTGACTGCAGGAGCTGGCGGAGAGCAACAGTCTTTGCGGCAAGATTAGGCAAAAATTTTCCCATGTAGTTCACCATCCCTAATGCTCTTTGTACCGCCTTCTTGTCTGTTGGCTGGGGCATGTCAGTCACTGCTTTGATTTTGTTCATGTCCGGCTGTACTCCTGCCGGTGTCAGTCGATCCCCAAGAAACGTGACTTCTTGGGTGCTAAACTGGCATTTCTCCTTGTTCAATCTGAGCCCGTACTTGTGGACTCTCTGAAGTGCACTATGCACTCTGCTGTTGAGCTGTTCTTGGGTATCCGCCCATATTTTGACATCATCAATATAAACCCTGACCCCCTCCAGTCCTTCAAACACATTCTCCATTGCACAGTGAAAAATGTCTGGTGCTGAGGAAATTCCAAAGGGGAGTCTCTGATAACTGTAGCGCCCAAAGGGCGTGTTGAAGGTGCATAGGTCTGCGCTTGCACTGTCAATTTGCAACTGGCAAAATCCATGTGACGCGTCAAGTTTTGTGAACCACTGTGCCCCAGCCATCTCACTCAGGATCTCTTCTCTCTTGGGAATTTGATATTGTTCTCTGAGGATGTTTTCATTGAGGTCTTTTGGGTCCATGCATATCCTGAGAGCTCCATTTGGCTTCCTTACGCAGACCATTGAGTTGACCCACTCCGTGGCTCCCTTAGTGGGTTGAATGACATTTAATGCCACCATTCTGTCCAGTTCTTTGCGAAGATCTTGTCTCAGTGGAACAGGAATTCGACGTGGAGCATGCACCACAGGTCTAGCATTATCCTTCAGTTTAATGCTGTATGTGAACTGCAGCACCCCTATGCCATCAAAAATATTGGGATACTGCACTTCCCAGTTGTCTGCTTGTGATGTGGTGACTCCTGCATTTTTCAGCTGCGGTGACTTTAGGCCTACTTTTCTCTCTGTCTTGGCAATGTTTAGAACACGTTTAACAAGTCCCATTTCCTCACAAGCTTGATCTCCCAGTAGGGAGTCCTTCCCTTTCGGCACTATCACAAATGGTAGATGTCTCTTAATGTGCTTGTTCTGGACTTGTAATCTGCAGACGCCCTGTGTTTCAATCATTTGTCCATTGTAAGCTCTCAATCCCACTTTTTTGTTTTCTATAACTGGCTTGTGGCGCAGAGCTTTGAAGTCTTTTAATGTGATAAGATTTGCAATAGCTCCTGTGTCAAGTTTCATGTGAATCTCTGTGCCATTTACTTTAAGTGGCACAATCCACCTGTCTACATTTATTGTGTTCACACTAACTTCCAGCGTTGAAGTGCCCTTATTTTCCACAGTGACTGTGTCTGTATAGAATATGTCATCCTCATCATAGCCTTGCTCGCTCTCTTCCATCATATAAATTTGTTTCTTTTCTCTGGCAGAAAGGCACACTTTTGCAAAATGATTTTTTTTTCTGCACTTCGAGCACACCTTCCCATATGCGGGGCATTGCCTGAAGCGATGTTTCCCACCGCAGCTCCTACAGTTCATGACGTAGTCTGATCCTGTTTCACGTGCATTATTAGAACGTTCCCCCTCTGAGCGAGGTGCACTAGCTCTGACCACCCTGTCTACACCCCCTGGTGCTTCAGTAGTAACGGATGGCTTCTCAAAAATCTTTATCTGTTTCTCAGTCTGTTCGCAAGCTCTGCACATTCTGATTGCATCTTCTAATTTCAGACTGTCCTCCCTTAGCAGGCGTTCCCGCACCTTTTTATTGTGTATTCCAAATACTATCTGATCACGTAGTATGGAGGACTGCATGTCGCCATAGTTACAGGATTGCACTTTCAGCCTTATATCAGTCACATATGAGTCAAACGATTCATCTTGCTGCTGAACGCAGCAACGAAAAACATGTCTCTTGTGTACTTCATTCTTTTTCGGACTACAGTATGCATCGAACTGCTCCAGAACTTTGTTCAGTTTGTTTTTATCTCCCACCTCTGTGAACTAAAACGTATTGTATATTTCTATCGCTTGTGTCCCTGCTATCGTCAGTAACAATGCCACTTTCCTCTCACCGCTCTTGTCGTTGGTGCCAGTTGCAGTCAAATAAAGTTGAAACGCCTGTTTTAAACTGTTTCCACACATAATCAATATTTCCTGTGAGCTTCAATGGTTCTGGTGGTTTTATGACGTCCATCCCGTCTTTCTCACACAGACATTAACTATTTATTACTTTTAATAAATTTACAGCCCCTTGCAGCCCCTTATCATCAAGGGAACTGAGGTGGAGAGGGCTGACAGTTACAGATTCCTGGGATTACAAGTAACATCAGATCTGAATTGGACTATGAACACTGCTGCCACAGTGAAAAAAGCCCAGCAGAGATTGTATTTCATCAGGCTGCTTAGAAAAGCTGGTCTGCACTGTCGCCCTCTCACCCAGGTCTACAAAGGACTGATAGAGAGCATCCTCACCACGGGCATTACTGTATGGTATGGAAACACCACACAGACAGAGAGGAAGGCTCTGCAAAGAGTCATAAAGACTGCAGAGAGGATTATTAGAACAGACCTTCCCTCCATGGACACAATCTACACACAGCGCTGTCAGAAAAGAGCAGAGAGAATTATCAGGGACACATTACATCCAGCTCACTCCCTGCTTATACACAAAAATTGTACATATAATCTCAGGCACAGACGAGCGGACAGCATTATTACAAAAAGAACACGGTTTTATAAGAGCTTTTTTCCAGCTACAGTGAGACTCTTGGCCAAAACAAAATGAACTACTGTGTCTAGGGCCTGAGTAATATATCTGTGCAATACACCTGTGCATCTTATTTATTTATTTATTTTAATGTAATATAGTATATTAATATCGGGTTGTCTTTGGGGGCCTGGGCAATATGCAATTATATTTTTTGCAATTTATAAATGCGAATTTTTCATTTTTAATGGGTTGTGCAACTTATTTATAATGTATATGTTCTATGTGTCCTTTTAAACTTGACTTGACTCTCTGAGTAACAACCGCACAAGAGTTCCTATGTGTGTAAACACAAATGGCAAATAAAGTTCTTGATTCTTGATTCTTCTTGACTTTTAATCCTGGTACCATGTACAAATATGCGACTGACACATTAGCTGGTAAGTATTCAACTGCCTTTATTACGCATTTCGTGACGTTACAGTTCCCTGCTACGGTGGCCTCTTAGGATCCTAAAAGTGTCTCACAGTATATCCTTACAACTACCTCTGAACCGGGACACACTGATCGGATAACATTCCGATCAGATGTGCGTTTACACTTGTCTTTTCAATGTGTATGTGGACAACTTCCAGATACAGGTCACATGTTAATGCCAAGTGTAAACGCAGCCTAAGACACCCCCCCCCCCCCCCCCACCACACACACACACACACCCACACACACCCACGAACACAAATAAACACACACACACACACACACAGAGAGAGAGATAAACTGGCAAGACTGCAACAGCAAATTTTTAGAATATGCAAAATAAAATCAATAAATGAAAAAAAAAACTCGCTCAAATGCACACACACACACACACACACACAGAGAGAGAGAGAGAGAAACTGTTTGCATTGTGTTCCCTTCCTAACCAAATGTTATTGTTTGATTGTAATCATAATGCAAAACCTGATACATCGTGAGCTTAGAATTATAAGGTTCTATCTCCGTTTAGGGTAGTTCTGAGATATTGATCATCAAAGTTTTTACATCCCTGCTGTTTTGTGAGATGGAACCTTTTTATTTTATTAATAACTACTAACAAAATAAATTTTTTTACAAAAATAACACCACACAGGTGTGGCAGTATGAGTTAGTATAATGAACGGGCGTTCCTTTGGTCACTCCCCGTGTGAAGCTCCGCCCTATAAATAGCGAGTAACTCTTCTGACACTCTCTCTTGCTCCTTGGTGACAGGAAGTTGTGTTGTGCTTCCTGGCCTCGCTCTCTGTGTGCGGTACTGTGCTGCGCAACAGGTAGGGTAGCTAGTGATGGGCAGATCGAGGCTTCGTGAAGCAATGAAACAGTCGAAGCAAATGTGCCATTTTGTTTCGAGGCTTCGAATCAATCCGAAACCCGTCTCCACGATGACACCTAGTGGTCACTTGCAGGTGTTGATCTGAAACAACCTTTACAAAGAGCTAATAAAAAAATGTGTTGGTTTTTTTTTTTTATTATTGTATTTTTGTAATATATGAAGCTTGTAACCTGTAGTCTCTTCACATTGCATAATGTGATTTTGGTCATGAAAAATGAATATTAATAAAAATAAATCAAGCCACAATGTCTCCCTTTCTTATAGATTTTTATTCAAAAATATTAATTTCTCTGCTGTTGAAGGACTCAGCCTACTTCTTTTTTTACAGATAATTTCTCCAGCCTTTGAAAAAATTCTCTCACAAGGGACACTTGTTGCTGGCATACAAAGATATTTTTTAGCTAGGACATACAAATGAGGAAAGATTACTGCTCTCTCTTTCCAGTAAGTTAGAGGATCATGAGTTCTGGGCAAAAACGCATCGCTGAGGTATTTTTTCACTTCCACTGTGGCATCAGCTGTAGGATTGTGTATCATCTGGGTCTCACGGATACGATTGTCAAAATGTTCCCATAAACTGTCTTGTGTTTCAACTGGTGTTGATGATGATGGGCCTGATGTTGACATTTGTGGTTCTGAATTAAAAGAAAACGGCAATTAGTAACAAATCATAAACTGACAACACATATGAAGTATAAATTTCATGAATCACATTACATAAGATAACATAGACTGAAACTCACCAGGAGTTGTGTTTGAACGCATCAGTGAAGCACACTCCAGTGTGATGTGCTTTTCAGCATCCAGGGCTTTGGCAGGATGTCAGTAGCAGGCCTTGGTACAGGGGGAACACTACCATCCTCTGCACCCTGCAGAATGGCAGGATGAATGCTCCTCAAATGGCGCATCATGGATGATGTATTGTTGCAGTAGGCTAGCTGCCGATCACAATACACACATCTCACTTTATTTGGGGTTTCCAAATGGAAATGCTCCCACACCACAGATGTACGGCATCTCTTCTGTGGAGCCTCCATTTCTATCTATCTATCTATCTATCTATCTATCTATCTATCTATCTATCTATCTATCTATCTATCTATCTATCTATCTATCTATCTATTTTATATGTAGCCTATCTATCTAATAATCTATATGTATCTGTAATATATGTATCTATCTATTAATCTATATATATATATTTCTATCAATGCATCTATTTATGTGTCACTATATGTACTCTGTGTGTCTCTAAGTCAATGTGTAAATGTAAATTAAATCCTAAATATAACTAAACAAATCGCACTATAAATGTCACTATATCACCAAAAATCCACTATCTCAAAACCAAACTCCTCTCACAAAAACCCACGATATGAAAATGCGTTGACAAAACTTTTATACTGTGTGATTGTGTGATTTGTTCCCGAACCGACCAATCAATGAAACCCTGATTCGGAGGAGCACTCCACCTGATGAAACACTTAGACGCTTCATTTAGCCGTTGTCACGTGACGTGGGTGTTTTGAATCACCTTTGCTTCGGGATCTCGCAAAGCTTCGGAACGTCTGTTTCGCGCCAGCCATCCTTAAGGGTAGCGGCTTTGCTGTCTCCGTGCGAACATTGTTTCCTGCTGTCTTGGTTACTGGTACTCAGTGGTGGACGAAGTACACATACCGTGTAGGCCTACTTGAGTAAAAGTAAAGATACTCAAGGTAAAATATTACTCAAGTAAAAGTAGAAGTGCTGCCTTTAAACATTCACTTGAGTAAAAGTACAAAAGTATTTGCCTTCAAATGTACTTAAGTATCCAAGTACTTTGATTTTTTTATGGCTATAAT